>NC_080583.1:15927236-16238026 GCF_029962835.1 Magnolia sinica | reverse complement strand
CCAGATGAACGGCCTGGATAATCATGTAGAAGGATGATCCAATATTGAATGATATGAAACATTCAGACAGAACATGTTCCGCACCCATTCCTTATTTGGTCGGTAAACATGCATAATTAAGATCCAAGCCATTCATCTTTTTGGCCTTATGAATGAGCCATACCCCAAAAATCAAATCAGTCTAGTGATTCTAACCACGATTCGAGGACAATAATCATTCAATGATGAACTGTAAATATCAGGAGTGCCCGATTGGGTGGCTAGGACCACATGATTACTGTGATTTTGTGATGGTGGGGTCCACAAGATGAACGGTTTGAATCATTTGGATATTCAACAAATGAATAAAGATAGGCTGCTTGATAGCTAATTAGTTAGATACGAGTGACACATCACAGTAGAACCCACTTACAGGTGCAATTTGTGGATATAGGGGAGAGAGATTTCTATTTATAGTAACTCGCGATTCCTGGGAGTCTTAGTTATAGTTTAATTCTGAAAATTCTTGCATGGCTTAGAATTATATAGGTGTGTAAACTTACATATTCAATTATCAATTAGTTTATTAGTTTTTTAGAATTTATTTTACTTTTCTTATTCTTTTCCTCATGGATTCAAGACATCTCCGTGAGGAGTTCAGATAAGCTCCATGCATTTGGAGTAGTTATCCTTAGGAAGACGGTGACTGACCTCATTACGTTCATCCTTGCATCACAAATGAATGCAGCGCGTATTCTAGTGGTACACTAGAGTTGCATAGCCACCATTTACAGATTGCTTCATTGACTTTTAGAAATAAAAAATTAAATTAAATGTTAGATTGTTATAAACAAAGTGCAAATGATGGGTGTATTTATCAATTAAGTGGATGTAAATAGCATCTTCCAAAGCATACGGTGCTCTGAGAGAGAGAGAGAGAGAGAGAGAGAGAAGATTGCGATTCATAGGATCACATGATTAGATGGGCCCCCAGGCTCTAATGGGCAGAAAACATGGGACCCACATGCGAAGTGATAGGATATACACGAACATCGATTAGGCCCACAACTGAAATTGGTATGCCCCACTAATTTTGTAGGACATCAAACAAGTAAACCACACCTCATAAATTAATTCCAAGGAAATGATCTTTACACCCAATCAAATTGATTTGCTTCCACCCCCCTTTGATTTCGAGAATTAAAACAGTACACTTTTTACTATTTTATTTTCCCAAAATCGGAATTGGGTGTAAAAAAACCAATCAAGGTGGCTGTGAAACAGCAAATCACGGTAAAATAGGCCCCAAGTATTGGAGATCTTGGTACAGTATTTTAATGGTCAGGCACTCCTCTTAGTACCATAAGCTTACCGTACTATCCCTCTTTTCATGATTGATGTCAAATGTGTGGAGCATCCAAGCCATTCAAGTTGTCAGACCATCGCTAAAGATCACTGTCGTTAAAATCAGGCCGATCCAACCATCAGGTGGACCAAACCAGTATCATGGTTTAGATCGTCGGCCTTCCCTTGATTTCAATTTTGATGACGGCTGATCATAATGATGGGGAACTTCTTAATGACTCAGATGTCCACACGTATAACAAGTTGGCGAATAAATACATACCTATTTCAAAAGTAAGGCCACTCCATGCAGAGCAACCTGGCCCACCTGTGATCCACACCACAAGTGGGTCCTCTTTCGGGTTGTTCTCAGACTCTACAAAGTAGTAGAAGAGCTGGTCTTCGTTCGATTCCCCCACTCCCACATACCTACAGCGATAACACACTAAGTCTATGTAAGAGATCAGATCACCGATCAAAACACCCATAACCACTGTGGGAAGCTTTTTTTTTTTTTTTTTTAATTAGCTTACCCGGTTTCTAGATAGAAGGGGAGTGGGCCAGGAAAGCCTGGTAAGGAACTGATGACTGATCGGGAGATTGCAGGCCATGGATGGACAGAAATCAATACGAGTAGGCAAAAGGTGATGGGGTGCAGCATTTCTGCTGTTGTGTTCTTTGATGCCTTTGCTGGAAACGGATCATGTAGGAAATAAATGGAGATTCTCATGTATTTAAGATGAATCGTCAGTCAGGGTGGTTTGATAAGTCAACACGTGTGTATTACTAGACTGGAACGAATTTAAGACATCCGAACTGTTCATATGGTGGGGTCCACCATCTAGATGCCTCGGTCCGAAAGATTAAGCTGCTTGACTCGTGTGAGCCACGGTGTAAAAGACGAATGGACGGCTATGAAGGATCAAGCAACCACTACGGACAGGATTTCACGCACATGTGGCATGTTGGCGCTTGTGGGCGTGGAGAGTTGTGCGTGTGGGCTTGGCGAAGGTCTCTTAAGAGGAAGTGTCGTATGGCAGGAAGGAAGAGGATTGCGAAGTAACTCAAGCGTACTGAGTAAACTCTGTGGGGTCCACCGTGATTTATATATTTTATCCACTCCTTCCATACATTTTATCCCGTAATTTTAGGGTTTAATCCTAAAATGAAACACATAAAAATATCAAATGGACCACACCACGGGAAACAGTGCGAATTGAACGTATACCGTTGAAAACTTCCTGGGGGCCACAGAGGTTTTGGATCACGCTTATATTTGGGTTTTCCCTTCATCTATGTTTGCGTGATGTCATGAACAGATTAGAAGACAAATAAAAATCACTGTGGGGCCTGGAAAGGTTTCAACGGTGAAAATCATTATTCCCACATTTTCCTGTGGTATGGTTGGTTTCGTCTTTGGATATGCTTCAATTTTGGTCCCAACATCTTAAATGAGCCAGTAAAACGGATGAACGGAGTGGATAAACCACATACAGTTACGGTGGGCCAACATAGTTTACTCAGTACATGAGAGCGTACTCAGTAACTCAGTACGCAGGGAGTTCCGCGGTCAGAAGATAGGTAATGTTCGTGAGAAATCTACCCCGTCCATCTGTTTTTCCAACTCATGTCAAGGACTTTAGCTAAAAAACTAAGGCAGATCCAAAACTCAAGTGGGCCGCACGAGAGGAAAAAAGGGGCAGGGAAATTCCTACCATTGAAACCTCCCTGAGTTCGACCATGATGTTTATATGCCATCGAAACGGTTAATAACGTCTTTTCTACTCGGATGAACTGAAAAGACAAAAATATTAGCCTGATCGAAAGCTTCCGTGGCCCAATGAATGTTTCAACGGTGGAAGTTCATTCCCCATTGTTTCCTGTCGTGCGGCCCACTTCTATTTTGGATCTGCGTTAGTTTTTGGATCATGTTATAATGTAATCTGGCAAAATGGATGGACGGGTAGATTTCTCATAAACATCACGGTGGGCTTTCTGACCGCAGGATCTTTATACAACAGGCTGCTTCCACGTGGAGCCCCGCCGATCCAGATGCATGCACACGTGCTCATAAGGAGCACATGCGTGAGATCTGAGCTTTCCGTGTGGTAGGAATAAATGGTTAGATCTTCATCCTCAAAATTCAACATGTTTCACTCCTCAGGTGGGTCACGATCTAGAAAGTAAACTGACAGTTTATTTCTAGCCCTTGTTTTGTGGGTCACGCTGTGGCATATATGACATGTAAAATTTCCTGATTTTTAGGTCAAATGATCTAAACAATGAAGCCCACTTGATGGAAAGATCTGATCTCGCACATGTGCTCTATACTGGCACGTGTGACTGCATGTGGATGGAAGGCCTCCACACGAGTGCGGAATTAGTAGAACTTAGTGAGCAGAGATGTCCAGAAGCCCATGTCTGGAGGTGTCTTAGGCTGATCGTAAGCGTTAATGCTTCATGATCTAAGCAAGAATTTCTAATGCAATTGTTTTCATTGACGCATCAAAGTTTCTATAGTTAGTTGTGATGAACTCGATTCGGTTCATACCCACTCGTGAACACACGTGTGGCCTTCAATACGATGAATCCACGCCATCCATCTGTTGCCATCTTTGTAGTACTGCCCATATTAGAAAAACCACAACGATCAGGCAAGCTCCGCTATCTTATCCATTATATTCAAATGGATGGTGCAATTATTAATGTTCAATGGTCCAAGGGTTTGTATATGTGATGGGTAGAATTTCATGTGTATACTATCTACTGTCAGGCCCACCAGAAGGACGGTAAGGATTCAGTGACCGTAAAGAAACAAAGGAAAATATCAAAATCATGGGAGTATGGTCTCTGCATATGATAAAAGCCATGTACTTACGTAGATGACATCTGGACTGCTTATTAAGTGGGCCCTGGCTGTAGATCCATTGCTCAAAGAATACTCCAATCAAACGTTGCTGACCATTTCTGGTCTCCAAATGAACTCTCAAAAGAGGGCGGGGATTGCGTACTATATACCCCACCTCTCTCTAGCCACGAACAGTCAGTTGTGTAGGCGGATCCACCGTGATATAACTATTTATCCGCGCCGTCCATATCTTCTCTCAGATTATTATAAGGTATTAGTAAAAAAATACAACAGATCCATCGCTCAAGTAGACAATAGCACAAATGACTCTTGCATTTAATGCAACCAAAGCTTATTACTTGGTGTGGTCCACCTGAGCGTTGGATGTTCCTCATTTTTGTGGACATACCTTAAAATGATATAATAAAAGGAATAGACGGAGTGGATAAACAGATACATCACAGTGGGCCCACAGAACTGTCCCGTCGTGGCTAGAGACGCGGGTAGAACGCAATTCGCGTCGCCCGGACCCATCTAGAGATGGACGGTCCTGTCAGGTGCTATGTGGGACCACCGTGATGCATGTGTTTTATCCAGGCCGTTCATCCATTTAAAAAAATCATTTTAGTTATAGATCCAAAAATGAGGCAGATCGAATACTCAAGTAAACCACACCATAGGAAATGGTAGGGATTGAATGCTTACCACCGAAAACCTCTCAGGGGTCACATAAGTTTTGGATCAAGCTGATATTTATTTATTTTTCCTTCATCTAGGTCTATGTGATCTTATGAATAGGTTGGATGGCAAATAAACGTCACAGTGGGCCTTGGGAAGGTTTCAACAGTTGGATCATTTTCTCCACTTCTTCCTGTGGTGTGGCCTACTCGAGCCTTATCTAACTCATTTTTGGGTTCAGTCACTAGAATGATCTTTCAAAATGGATGGACGGCTTGGATAAAACACATACATCACGGTGGGCCCTACTGAGCCCCTGACAGGACCGGCTGTCTCTAGCCATGTCCTCGGTGGGGTAGTACCCAGTCTGCGAACGTCCAAAAGACAAACCCTAATGCGCCAAATGGATGCTCAAAAGTCAGTCCGTCGGATGCGAATTATGGGTTCCAGTTCGTATGAGTCAGGGTAATTGATGTGCACGTTTTTGTTTTGTTTTATTTTTATGTAATTTTTTTGTAATTTACATGGTGTAAAGGGTTCCGCGACTCAGCCGTTGATATCATTGAACTCAAATTGGATGGAATGACGCCAAAAGAACACCGATTATAAGATTCTCTTTTCTACCGTTAAGCTTGACAAGACAACCGTCCACGTTCAATCAAAACTAGCCGCAGATGGAAATGTAACTTTCCGGATGCATCGATGAAGAGAAGAAATCACCATCTTCTTTCAAAAATAGACCAGTAAACTTGAATTTATTGAGAGATAAATCTTTAAAAATAAGATACACAATTGATATTATTTATAAAAATTGTTTCTTATAATGTACTTGATGACCTTAGTAAGTAAAATAATAGTAAGCGTTGATTTGACTAAAAATAGATTTTTTTTTTTTTGAAATAATAAAATATCCAAATAGTTAATCAATGGCTAATCCTATCAGAACACGCAAACAACACTCTTAAAACCCTAAAAAATAGAAATGACAAGGGCTTTTTAGGAAGTTTTAACATAAAATTATAATTTAGCCCTTAAAATGATTGAATTTGGCGGGGCTATTTTGGAGCCTAAGAACTAGGGTGTAGAGCTTCTTGATAGCTTTCCAACATTATATTATAGATTTGAAATGGACAACTGATTGTGAAATTCTAGCCATTAGAAGTTACAATGTACGCGTATAGTCCGCTTTTGCCCAATCAATGCCCATACCATACTACACCAAAATCATCACTTAGAACAGTTGAAACCCGTTCCTGAACAGCTGTGCAACCACTGACAAAAGCTGGTTTTTTTTAAAAAAAAAAAAAAAAATTATTATTGGAATTTGTATTTTTTTTAAATATTTGAAAATCAAAAAATATTATGGTACAATTAATTAAAAATAAATATTGTATGACTTTACAATAAAAGATTTATTATTTACAACAATAAGTTAAAAATTGTCAAAACGACCTTTCTTTATTCATGAGCAATGAATTTCAGTGTACTGAAGAGTATTAATGTATGCATAAGAGCTTTAATTTTCATACCTCAACCGATTACTGATTATTGGTTCATCATATGTATGGAGAAAAGGTGCACGAGGATGGTCTTAGTTTCTCAATATTCAAACAATCAATATCAGAAAGAAGGAAAAGAACATGTATGAAAACAATGAACATTGTTTGGACTTGAATAAGTTTATGTGGAAAGGTGAATTTCTTTGGGGCCCACTGAACAGTGGGCCTAACGTGGGGTTGGGACTGAGGTCCAAGGCTGGAATCATGTAATCCATGAAAATGGCTTAAATTTCACAGTGGAAGATATCCAGACTGACTTGAGGAATTTGAGGTATTATAAGAAATCGAATAGGCATGATTGTTCATGCCATCATTCCAAATAGGTGGGTTTCACACTATTGGCGATCTTTAACTTGGGCCAGCCATCGATAATGGCCATGGTTTGGAGTTTCAGGCCCCGGTGATATTGATGTGCACAGGCAAGCAAGTGAAAAATCTAAATTGGGCCAGCCCAACAGGCCATGAATAGAAATTTGGGTTTATTTCTTTGCAATTGGAGTAGTTTTCTTCAAATTGCAGAGAGGAAATGAGGTCACTGCCACATGTACGCAAAAGAGCCCGTTTATAATCCATGAACAGGTCAAAGTGGCACATGTTCATGCAATCTAATCCATCCATTAGGTGGGACCAACCATTTATATGCTGATAGCCAAAGGCTAGAGGGATGCCCAAACCTTATCAGACTTGGGTCTGGGTCTTCAAGAACTAGACCAGGACCTGAAAAGGTCATGAGACCTTATCAAAACCCTTCCCATCGACAGCCCTACGCCTTGCCTGGGTGCATCGAGCTTTGGGTTGGCTTTTCACTGAACTTCCGCATTCAAAATATAGGTGCAGCTCGTCCAATGAGTGGATCGTCCTGTTTCTTAGGCAGGGTTATCTACTGTTTCTTAGGCAAGGTCATCTACATGTCAAGGCCTTCCTGTTGCATGTTCAAATGTTCTATGCATATGTCACTACAAGAAAATAGGCCTTTAGCTACAATTTTTTAACCTCAGTTGAAAAAATGGAGGCTAAATGTGTTTTTTAACCTCGGTTGCGAAGGAACTGAAGCTAAAAGTTCATTTTCGCCTCAGTTGCTAAGGAACCGGGGCAAAAGTCTACTTTTTAGCCTCAGTTGCATAGGAACCGAGGCTAAAAGTCTACTATTTTGCCTCAGTTACATAGGAACCGAGGCGAAAAGTCTACTTTTTAGCCTCAATTGCATAGGAACCGAGGCCAAAAGTTTACTTTTTAACCTTAATTGCATAGGAACCGAGGCTAAAAGTTTACTATTTTGCCTCAGTTGCATAGGAACGAGGCTAAAAGTCTCCCCTTTAGCCTCTGTTGCATAGGAACCGAGGCTAAAACTCTACTATTTTACCTTAGTTGCATATAAGCGGAGGCCAAAAGTCTACTTTTTAGCCTCAGTTGCATAGAAACCGAGTCTAAAATTCTACTTTTTAGCCTCAGTTGCATAGGAATCAAGGCTGAAAGTCTACTTTTTAGCCTCAATTGCATAGGAACTGTCGCGCCCCAAACTCGGTGACCGGACTCACAAAGAATCCGATGGCCGGTTCTGGCCACAACAGCCTCCGTAGTTCCCCATTCTCGGCTCCTGAGGCAGGTTCCAATCTTGAGATCTTACAAGGAGGATTTCCATAATAGTATAATCATTTTTTATGCAAGCATACCCAAGATCACAGCAAGTACATCTGAAAATAACAAAGGATACACATCACAAAATTCACTAAGAATTTGAACTTTTACAAGCTTACATCAGGTCCGAAAGGACATACATAAGATAATGGGAAAAGAGAGAAAAGGGTCAGCAACACTAGAGTCCTCAAGCTCAACTCTACTCCACGCTTTGCTACTACGTCGCCTGCCTAGAGTCTCTTGCACGCATCAATCGCTCATAAGCTTATAGAAGATTAGAAGATGGTGTAAGAGTGTATCAATGGTGTACAGAAGAATAGCAGGAGGGATAAGGAAAGAACATGCTCAATGAGAATATCACTAGCTTTACCAAGGCTTATCATGAATACCATGCAATGAGTACTGGGCACCATACCAAGGCAATGCATGAAGGGGCTTACACAGCCAATGCTAATGAGATATAAGTAATGCCAGTGCTCATATCCAACCACATATCAAGTATATTTTCAATCATAAGGAAATAACCGGGGTCTAATACAATGTCGAATGACTTCCGCTCTATAGACCCCACACAGTCAAACGAACGTAAGAGACCTCACTACCCACCTGTGAACAGTTAATCACCAACAAGGCCTGAAGGTAGCGGACCCATTTACGAGTTGGTCAGACTCAGCCTAACAATGCCTCCTCACACCAGGAAAGTAAGGCCACACTTCTATCCAACTGACTACATGACAGTGGGAGTCACAGCCTAAGGTATAAGGCCCTCGTGCACTCATAGTTTCCACTCAGTCACGACGTTGGAGCAGATCCTTGGTACCATGAAAGTTTTGAGAATTTCACCCATGGGTATCCTATGCACTCGGTATGCTCAAGTAATATTTCTGGTGTCCACTCATACTGACATCTACAAATGTCCTTGTGGAGGCGACGCCCTAATGAAGCAAGGGAGGTATCATTATGAAATGTTATGCCAATACATGAGTTACACACACAGGTCATGCACTAGCTGCAGGCACACAATGTGTATAAGGAGAGAAGCTCCATCCCTCAATAACCACCACACAATACAATCAGTTCATACAGATGATGCATATGGGTCACAAGAATATAAGTGTGCTACCTGTAAAAATGTGGAATCCTCCATCCTAAGGAGGGTTAATGTCTAAGCACATAGACAGGTGTTCTAAGGAGAAGAAAAAAAATCTTCTAGTGGGAGCCCAGTACTTTGGGATGACCCATAAGCTAAAGAGAGTCATGATCTTAAAAAGGAACGGTCCCAGCCAGACCCAAGGTGAACCTTCAACCACCTCTAAGGGTCTCTATGAGCCTACCTTAAGGCCACCAAAGAGGACATCCAACCTCAACTGGGTCCTAAAAGGTAGTCCACTACGTATATAATGTAAGGTCTAAGGCCTAAGCAATGTATGGTCTAATAGGCCATACTCCGAGCCCAATCTCATAGACCATATAGTGGGCCCTCAAGTGAGGTTTGGGCCTAACTATAAGGGTCATAAACCCATATGTTGTGGTGGGCTTCATGGGCAGCCCGGTTGTAACAACCCACGCCCACATTATATGATATTGTCCACTCTGGGCATAACCCGCACAATTTTGTTCTTGAAAGCCTCTCCCAAAAGGCCTCATGCAGTATAGGGTGACAACTCTACATATAACTACCATTACTTTAGACGACACTTCCGATATAGGACAAAGTTTTACCTTCACTATGTGCACAGTAGCCTGCCAGCCATCTTGGGGCCCGCCCACATGTGGCCACAGTGACGGGGCGTCACAATATCCCCCACTAAGGGCAGAGCCGTCCTCGGCTCTGATACCATTTGTAACAGCCCACACCCACGCTGTACGATATTGTCCGCTCTGGGCACAGCCCGCAAGGTTTTGTTCTTAGGGAACTCCCCCAAAAGGCCTCATGCAGTATAAGGTGACAACTCCATATATAACTGTCATTACTTCAGACGACACTTCCGATGTAGGACAAAGTTTTACCTTCACTGTATGCACAGTAGCCTGCCATACATCTTGGCGCCCGCCCACTTGTGCCCGCCCACATGTGGCCACAGTGACGGGGCGTCACACCGGTAGTTCATTTACATGGGCAATTCTCACATTTATCACAAGTGAGTTGGGCCTCACTTTTTAGCCCAAGTATAGGGTCAATTTTAATGGGTGGTCAAAGGCCCAACTTCTTGCATATTCTTGCCCTTAAGCCAATCACAATAGATGGAAAAGTATAGGCCCAAGATCAATAGACCTATCTAAAAGGACTTACTCCACAAGGCTTAATTATCAACACAAAAGGACGCCCATGCCTATATATAATATCACATAATGGGCCTTGAGGAAATAACCTAAAAGTCATTCAATTCATGCTTTATGGTGGACTTAGAGGGGCAGCCCGTAAACCCAAGAATACACATGGGCAGGGCCTAAACTGACAGTGTGGGCCTTGTCATACCAGCCTAAAGGCTTAACAAGACCCTCCACAATATGCATCAATGTAGGCCTTGCAAGTCAGCCCATAATTAAGTACTTCATGAGGGCACAAAGGCCCACAATACACATGATCAGCTTATAGATGGCCCATTGGGCTCACAATTCAATAAGGTCAGCCCTTGAACAATGTTGGGCTCAAGGAAGAGGTTTACGGTCCATTGGGTCTATAAAACTACTTAAAATCAGGTTAATGCTAACCTACAATATCACCACAAAGGTGGGCCTCAAGGGGCACTAATTAAGCCTAAAAATATCTAAGAAAAGAAGGTTAGAGTGTATGCAAAACTCCCTTAAATCTAGCGGGCCACATCAGCCCCAACAAAGTCGACCATGCAGAAAAATTTGGGCCCTTTGTTGGAATTTCAGCCCACCCATTTCCTGGGCCCGCTGGAATCCAAAAATTTATTTAATCTAAATGGGTTACTGACCCATGGTGACCCACACATATAATAGTAGGCCCCACCAGATGAACGGAGTGAATACAATACATCTAGGTGGGCCCACAAAGTAGGCTGGATGGCCCGCCAAGGCTAGACGCCCCAGCCTGAGCGTCCCTGCTAGTGGGCCACTCCAGGCCATACCACGGTCAACTAGAATGTCTGTTGAGCCTAAACTTTTGTAGGGTTACACTTCCATGGGTGGGCCATACCCCTACAAAATTTCATAATTTTTGGATATTCCTAAGTATTTTAATTAATTTAAATAAAATAGTCTATCCAGAAAATTGGACTGACCTATACGTCCCAACGTGATGGGCCAGTCCGTCCCTTGCCACGGTGTGCACAGGAGTCCATTAGCCCTAAAATTTGGTATATGTGTCCTAACAAGAGTTTAGAACAAGTTCACAAAATTTCAGAATTTTTAGACATCTAAAAATATTTTAATTTATTTAAAGAAATCAATTTATCTTGAAAATCGGATTGATTTGGACACCATATTATAGTGGGCCGGTCCAACCACCACCATGGTGTGTATAGGCTTCCATTGGCCCCAACATTTTGTAAGTGGGTCCTACCATGATTGCAACATACCAAAAATTTTCAAAATTTTTAAGTAGTATAAATATTTTATTTAATTCATACAAATTATGGACAACAAAGTCCAAAAATAATTCCTGCTGAAACATGTTGCTACCCCTGAATGTGCACCCCATTTGAGTGGGCTCAAGTCTACGTAAATTTGGAAAAATATAATGCTAACCTTCCTATACAAGTATATAGCAAGGTGAGGTCCACAAAGGTGGCCCACCATTTCAAGATCAGGCTGATATTTATGTTTTTTTTTTCCAGCAAACAGTGTGGTTGGACAGTCCAGAAAAATCTGGACCGTCCACCCTCCTTGGCCCACCCTTTTGGGTGATCAAACAGGGACATTTGAGGGTGAGGTTTAACATATTTTCAGGTGGGGTCCACCCCTCAAAGAAAAGTTTAGAAAATCAGGAAAAAAAAGCCACAAACAAGGCCTACAACCCATACATTACAACATAAAAAAATTCCAGCAATTTGGACAGCAACATGTTACTGTCTAGATCAGCCCATAAAATTAATAAATGGGAAATAAATCACAGATTTCATAAGGTGGAGTCTACCCTGATGTGTCATACAACTCATAGGCCCAGCCCCTCCCCAAGAAAATTCATAAAATCAGGCCCAAGGGCCTTGCAAATCAAGTAACAAAACTAGGCAGCACAGTTGGGCCTGGGTGTCTAGCAACTTGGGCCTGAATGTCCCAAAAATCTGAAAATCCCGGTTACATGACACATCAAGTGGGCCACATAATCATGACATCCAAACCACAAAAAGGGGAGAAGAGAAGAATAAAGGAAATCTCATCAAGATGGGGTCCATGGACAATGGCCCCATCAAGATCGCATGCATGCAAGTGGTGGCTAAAAAAATACCTTATCCAAGGAGTGGTGTAGGACCTCTATCATTGATGTGGTGAGTCCTACACTCCCCATATGAAACAACAAAAGATCCTTAAAGAAAAACAATGCAATCTATCCTACATGCTCACCCACTTGTTGGATCTTTAAGATTCTTCAACCACCATACTCCTCAAGCTTCAAGGAAGGAGGTTCAATGGTGATGATATGATTTAGAGGGTTAAATTTGGAGAGTTTTTGGATGAAAGGGGCTGGAGAGAAATCTCTCTCTCATGGACGTCCAAGGGCCTTAGCAAGGAGAGGAAAAGAGAAATGAAGAAAGAGGGAGAGAGATGGGAAAGTTGTAGACATAGAAGGGAAATGATTGTTTTCTAGAAAGAGGAGGGAAATGATAATTTTTTCCTCCCTTGAGGAGAGAAAATTCAGTTTTTTGCTGGAAAAGGGGATTTGGGTTAGAGCAACCCATCATTAGTTGATAGGAGAGAGGCTATCTTAGCCTAGATTAGAGAAACCAATAATAGCTATGTCATGATTATTATAGAAATGAAAACTTATAAATGCTATGCTAAAGGTGGCTTACATGGGGAATAGTGCACATGGGAAAACGTGCACATGGGTAAAGTAGGCCCCACATCATGATCAATGGCCCAAATAATGCGCAGCCTACAACTTTTGATGGACACGTCAGATTTACGCACGAGACGCGGCGTTGGAATCGCGACGACAATGCGGTCGCAATGGCATAGGTCCTGGGTAAATTCGAGTTGTGTCTATGTGACAGAACTCAAGGATGACCGTAAATACTATTCGAAGGTCGTGGGTCGCTGAAATTTGACCGATAGGACCATGGGACCAAAATATACGAAATGCATACTCACACATATACATGCGAACTCGGGTCGGGTCTCACAAGAACCAAGGCTAAAAGTCTACTTTTTAGCCTCAATTGCATATGAACTGAGGCCAAAAGTCTACTTTTTAGCCTTAGTTGCATAAGAAGCGAGGCCAAAAGTCTACTTTTAGCCTTAGTTGCATAGGAAGCGAGGCTAAGGGCGTGTTTGGGCGTTGGGATTGGAAGGGATTCGGTGGGATGGGATTCAGAAAACATAATTACCTTGTTGCCGTGGGATGAGAATAATTCCATGCTTTGTTGGTAATCCGGTGGTACATTGAATGGATATACTAACCATCATTCGAAGTTATTGAGAATAACAAACATGTGTTATATCTAGACCATTCATTTGTTTTGTAACCTCATTTTATGGCATGGGCCTAAAAATGAGGTAGATCCAAAACTTATATAGCCCCATTGAATTTTTCAACGGTAAGTATTCAATCCCCATTGCTTTCTATGGTGGGGTCCACCTGAGCTTTAGATTAACCTGATTTTTTGGCCCATGCTCTATAATAATCTCAAAAAACGGGTGGACGGTGTGGATCTAACCTACACATCATAGTGGGACCTACACAACTTGCTAACATTGAGTGAAATTGGCATGGGACCCAATGCAATTCCATCGACAGCTTTTCCATCCTCCCCAAACATGGAGTGGAATTGGCACGGGACCAGATGCAATTCCATCCCACCTAATCCCTTCTAATCCCAGTGCCCAAACACGCCCTAAAAGTCTACATTTTAGCCTTAGTTGCATAGGAACTGAGGCTAAAAGTCTACTATTTTGCCACTTTTTTACCTCTATTATTAGGAAAGTGAAGCTATAAGTCAACTTTTTAGCCTCGGTTACATAGGAATAAAGGCTAAAAGTCTACCATCTAAACCATAGTTATCAACCACACCACCTTAGTACACACATCATACGTGTGTGATATTCAAACCGTTCATCTGTCTAGACCTACAATAGATGGGCCCATTAATGAACCTGATTTAGTTAGGTTGATCCCAACCACCTATTAGAATATTTGGCCATCACCCTCCCCAATGTCCATTATAGTTCCCTTTGATGTGGTCCACCTGAATTATGCATCACATCCAGACCAATTAGATTCTTTCATATCAACTTCCTGCCGCCCCAGGGCATCAACCCATCCTCATTGTGACCATACATCTCAATAATCACTCCTATCCACCACTCAGGTGGGCATATCACAGCTTGAGGTTATGGTAATTACCATACATTGGGTCATGGTCCAAAATCATTTTCATGATCTGATTTTGTTGAGAGCTGGACTGTTGTGATAGTTCACCACCATTTTGAAAATGGTAGTGATTTATCCTTGTAACGTGTGGCACTGATGATATATCGACCTGCTTTTTAGAGATCGTATCCGTACACTAGGGATTACGTGAGGAGTGACTCTGATCTTACACACGTGTGCCTTGATTCCACGTGTGAAGCCAGTCGAGGGAATACACTAGCATTTCTCAATTAATAAGCTGACTATAGCAACCATAGAAATGATAAAACAATGGCTCACAACCATACCTCACTTCCTCTTCTCTACTTCGATCCACACCCTCTCTCTCTCTCTCTCTCTCTCTCTCTCTCTCTCTCTCTCGATTGGAAGAAGGAGAGCTGCTAGAAGACCTCCTTATCATTCAGATCCAGATCTATATCAGTTCAAGGTAAGCTCAATTCTTTTCATTTCGCTCCTTCTGCTCCTTTTCTCTCGATCTTAGTTTCTCGAAAAAGAGCTGAAACCCTAGTCTCCACCCCTTTTCTCTCGATCTCTCCTTCCATTTTTATAGATTTTCGATCTTTAATCAAGAGATTCATACCCAAAAAGCTTGTAGATGCGAAAATACGTGTCTTTTGAACTTAGAATCTTCACTTCAAATCCGAACCACCTGAATGGTGGGACCCACTGTTAATGGATTGATGATATATATATATATATATATATATATATATATATATATATATATATATATATATATATATATATATATATATATATATATAGAAGCTGTGTTTACCTTATCGGAAGGGATATCAATCGATCTGTGCTTCTTTTTTTGCCTGATTGAGACATTTTGATTTTAGAAGATCTGCGATTTTTGAGGTTCTGATTGTTGATTTTTTAAGTGGGAGAGATCTCCTGCTTTTTGCCGTGTTCTTTCAGATCTAGGGATTTTACTCAAAAGAAAGCTTTTGCATGCATCAGCGGCTTAGATATCCTCTTTTGAGGTCTAGATCTTTGATCTGATGTGATTGGAGTGATTGCAACTTCTGCCTTGAGCAATTTACATTCTCGTCCTGCATTTGGAGGTAATGTTGGAGGAGCCAAAGTTTTGGACTAGGGAGAAGGTCCAAGATGAGTTGAAGGTAACCGAATTTGAAGGAATTGTTTGCTTCTGAGTCCTTGTTATCTGCAATAATCTAAAAATTTTTAAATTTCTGTGTTATTTTATTTTGCATGTTTACAATAAATGGTTGAGTTGTACTAGTTTTTTGTGAATGGGTTTTCTTTTGTTATTTCCTCCTATAATTGTGCCTTTCCATTTCACAAAATGCTTCATCTAACATTACATCATGGTAAGTGAATGCAGCTCATCCGAGTTCTTCATCATCTCATGATTAGAGAAAATTAATATTAGTTGTCATGTAATCCATAAATCTTTAAAATGTAATGATGGCTACTTAACTTATTTGCTAGTTAACATGAGAGTATACACTAGAAGATATTTCTAATTTGTTTGCTGTCCTACTATCAACTGCAACTTACCAAGATAAACAACAACAAGAACAACATTATTATTATTATTATTATTAAGGTATAAAGAAATCACTACTCTGGCTGCTAGCAGCACCCTTCCCTTTCTACTTTTGGTTACACACTAGTGCCATTTTGTACAACAGAATTCTTTGAAATTACAGATTTTGTGAAATGATTCTATGTAATTGCACTGTTTCTATTCATTACAAACCCTTGTGAATGGTTTAAATTACAGAATTCTTTATGCTTCTCTTAGTAGTGCTTCTAACCCTGTTTTAACAATGGCTTAGTATTTGATTTTTTACTGACAAATTTACTTAAATATACAATTTGCAAGTTTGGACTAGAGCCATGTCTTTGCAAAGGTATATTTTCTCAAGGGAGGATATCATAAACTATGCTACCAAGTTGCTAAATGCAGAGCTCCCTCTTTCCGTGAGGCTCCTTGGTATGTAGATTGTTTGCATGTTATGCATGTTAATCATGGGATGTTACAAGGTCCATGCATGGACCTTGTAGCATAGTTCCAGTCCTAGTTGAATGACAAGAGGATTTGACTTAGGAGTCATGCTATGAAACTTTGGGAGTGGGTGGTGTAACAAAGAGTTAGGAGGGAAAAGAAACTGATATTTTTCATTCTACTCAATTTTTGTTCTCGAGTATCTTATCATGACTATTGGGAACCCTTGTTTGATGAATTCATTTCAGCTCATCTGATGAAGAATATTATGACAAGGAAAATGTTGACCCTCATCTGCACAAGGTGATTGATGTTGTGTTTTGAAATGGCCAAGCTTATATGTCCTAGTGGGGGAGTGAATAGGACTATGCCAAATTTAAAATAAATACAACGAAAATAAAGAAAGTGAGATAGTCAAATAAATAAATCAATACACAATGCTGAATGTAATCTCAAAATATTGATTGTTCTAAGGATAACCATGCACCATAAAAATGGCAGGGCAACCTTACTGGAACAATTAGAGAAACTGAAGCTCAAACTAATAAAGAGATGACAAGGAATAAATTGCAGAAATATAAATCTAAACTATTACAACATTCCCCACTGAGCTTTGAAATAAAATGATTACAATCATTCACATTCACATAAACATCCCACAAATGAATAACTAAAGATATGAAATATAAATCACACAACCACAAAATACAAGGGATTATAGTGGTTCACCTGTGTGTATACCAACTGTTAATAAACAACCACACAGCTACTCCACTCCTAATATCCTCACACAGGGGATATTAGCATTCGCTATCAAAGATAGGTTTTCCAGGTTCACCCAAAACCTTCACAATTGTGTCTTTCTCTGTGGGCTTACACAATTAAAAAACACCTCTTCTGAGTTTTCCCGACTCTCCTCACATAACCAACAACTTTGAGATTTTTATGGCTTCACCTCAAATAAAACCAAACAATGTAAATTACACAAATTGTAAAATACCTGATTTTGAACCAAGTCGGAGTAGAGATTTGAATGTCAAAGTTCAATGTCCAATATTCACTTTATAATGGTTTTAGATTCTAATAGATTTTAAATTAAACCAAATGGGGCGTAACTCTATTTGATTTTGATTCCAAGAAGATGGAATACAGCAATTCCTCTTTTCAAATAAGATTGGAATATATGAACAAAATCAAATAAGAAAAGCTAAAGAAAGAGAATATTAAATATGCACACTTAGCTTAAAATGGAGCACAGACTTATCTCTCAGAAGATAGAATTAAATTAGCTTGAATTTCATATTTTATTCTAAGATTCATGCTTTATTTATAGGTGAGCAAATCATGTCTTCGACTGGTCTAAAGAACTCTATGACTGGTCGTTGAACCAACAGATATTTAAAAATTCGGGCGGATAAGATTTGGCGGTTTCACGATTGGTCGTAGGTCACCTTCGACTGGTCGTAGGTTGCTCACGACTAGTCAAAGATAGTCGAATTTCAATATTATACTTTGAGTCATAGGTCTACGACTCGTCGAAGCAACAGTCAACATTGTTCATACAACTAGTAGAACAGACTTTAAGATTAGTCGAAGCCTAATAAAAAATTTCTGAATTTTGCAACAAACACTACAAGAAATCCCACCTTTAGCGACGAACATTTTCGTTGCTAAAAGCTAAAATTTTGTAGCTAAAAAGTTTTAGCGACAAAAATTTTTGTCGCTAAAAGACCGAAGTAAATGGTTTTTAGCGACGAAAAATTTTAATCGCCGTCAAAGAGAATTAACTTTTGCAAAACTTTTAGCGATGAATTATTTCGTCACTGAAAAATAAATGTAAAACTTTTAACGACAAAAATTTTCGTCGCTAAAAATATTTTGCAAAACTTTTAGCTACGAAAATTTTCGTCGCTAAAAAATATTTACAACACTTTTAGCTATGAAAATTTTCGTCGCTAAAAATATTTTGTAAAACTTTTAGCTACGAAAATTTTCGTCGCTAAAAAATATTCCCAAGCTAAAAAAATATTTTTCAAAACTTTTAGCTATGAAAATTTCCGTCGCTAAAAAATATTTGTATAGCTTTTAGCTACAAAAATTTTCATCACTAAAAATATCTTGCAAAACTTTTAGCTACGAAAATATTCGCCGCTAAAAGTCACTTTTTTTAAAAAAATATTCCTACACAAAATTCCGCACAAAATTCCTAATATACACCTGTTACAATATATTTCATCATATTCATCCTGATATACAACTGTTATATAATATATTTCATCATATTCACATTTACATCCATCTAAACCCAAACTCGTAAATCCATCCAAACATAAACTACATTCATCCAAACACAAACAATCTTATCCACATCACATTCATTCACGCATAAATATATATAAGCTTAACATCATAAACAAAAATACCCTAAACCTAAACCTATAACCTATAACTTAAACCTAAACCTAAAACCTAAACCTAAACTATAACCTATAAGTTTAGGTTTAGGAAATCGAGTTCGGGTTTGGAATCGGGTTTAGGTTTGGGTTTTCAAGTTTAGGTTTAGGTTTAGGTTATAGGTTTTGAGATTTAAGAATAGGTTTAGATTAATGTTATAAGTTTAGGTTTAGGAAATCGGGTTCGGGTTCTGGACCAGGTTTAGGTTTGGGTTTTCAAGTTTAGGTTAGGGAGTTGAGATTAGGATTAGGTGTAGATTTAGGTTTAGGGATTTAAGAATACGTTAAGGTTTAGGTTTAGGAAATCGGGTTCAGGTTATATGTTTAGGTTTAGGTTAGGTTATAAGTTAAGGTTTAGGAAATTGAGTTTAGGTTATAAGTTTAGGTTATAAGTTAAGGTTATAGGTTAAGGTTTAGGTTATAGGTTAAGTTTTAGGTTTAAGTTAAGGTTATATAGGTTTGGGTTTAGGTTATAGGTTTTGGGATTTGAGAATAAGTTTAGGTTAAGGTTATAAGTTTAGGTTTGAAAAATCGGGTTCGGGTTCGGGATCTGGTTTAGGTTTGGGTTTTCAAGTTTAGGTTTATGTTTAGGTTAGGGAGTTGAGATTAGAATTAGGTGTAGGTGTAGGTTTAGGTTTAGGGATTTGAGAATACGTTAAGGTTTAGGTTTAGGAAATCGGGTTCGGGTTATAGGTTTAGGTTTAGGTTAGGTTATAGGTTAAGGTTTAGGAAATTGAGTTTAGGTTATAGGTTAAGGTTTAGGTTATAAGTTAAGTTTTAGGTTTAGGTTAAGGTTATATAGGTTTAGGTTTAGGTTATAGGTTTTGGGATTTGAGAATAGGTTTAGGTCAAGGTTATAAGTTTAGGTTTAGGAAATCGGGATCGGGTTTAGGTTTGGATTTTCAAGTTTAGGTTTAGGTTAGGGAGTTGAGATTAGGATTAGGTGTAGGTTTAGGTTTAGGGATTTGAGAATACGTTAAGGTTTAGGTTTAGAAAATTAGGTTCGGGCTATAGGTTTAGGAAATTGAGTTTAGGTTATAGGTTTAGGTTATGAGTTGAGGTTATAGGTTAAGGTTTAGGTTATAGGTTAAGTTTTAGGTTTAGGTTTAGGTTTAGGTTATAGGTTTTGGGATTTGAGAATAGGTTTAGGTTAAGGTTATAAGTTTAGGTTTAGGAAATCAGGTTCAGGTTCGGGATCGGATTTAGGTTTGGGTTTTCAAGTTTAGGTTTAGGTTTAGGTTAGGGAGTTGAGATTAGGATTAGGTGTAGGTTTAGATTTAGGGATTTGAAAATACATTTAGATTTTAGGTTTAGGTTTAGGTTATAGGTTTTGGGATTTGAGAATAGGTTTAGGAAATCAGGTTCAGGTTCAGGATCGGGTTTAGGTTTGGGTTTTCAAGTTTAGGTTTAGGTTTAGGTTAGGGAGTTGAGATTAGGATTAGGTGTAGGTTTAGGTTTAGGGATTTGAAAATACATTTAGGTTTTAGGTTTAGGTTTAGGTTTTAGGTTTTAGTTTATAGGTTTAGGTTTTAGATTTAGGTTAAGGTTTAGGTTTTAGGTTTAGTTTTAGGTTATAGGTTTTAGTTAAGGTTTATATTTAGGTTTAGGTTATAGGTTATAGCTTTAGGGAATTGAGAATAGGTTAAGGTTTAGGTTTAGGAAATTGGGTTCGGGTTCAGGATCGGGTTTAGGTTTGGGTTTTCAAGTTTAGGTTTAGGTTTAGATTAGGGAGTTGAGATTAGGATTAGGTGTAAGTTTACGTTTAGGGATTTGAGAATACATTTAGGTTTTAGGTTTAGGTATAGGTTTTAGGTTATGGGTTTAGGTTTAGGTTATAAGTTATGGCTTTAGGAAATTGAGAATAAGTTAAGGTTTAGGTTTAGGAAATTGGGTGCGGGTTCCGGATCGGGTTTAGGTTTGGGTTTTCAAGTATAGGTTTATGTTTAGGTTAGGGAGTTTAGATTAGGATTAGGTGTAGGTTTAGGTTAGGGATTTGAGAATAGGTTAAGGTTTAGGTTTAAGAAATCATGTTCGGGTTCGAGATCGGGTTTACATTTGGGTTTTAGGTTTAGGTTTAGGCTATAAGTTTAGGTTAAGGTTTAGGTTTATGTTATAGGTTTTGGGATTTGAGAATAGGTTTAGGTTATAAGTATAGGTTTAAGTTGTACGAATAGGTTTAGGTTTAGGTTTTATGTTTAGGTTAAGGTTATATGTTTAGGTTATAGGTTTAGGTTTAGGTTATAAGTGTATACAACTTTTATGTCCCAATCTGTCCCTTGATTTACGAGGATCACGAGATGAGAAGTCATAATCTGTCCCACTTTTTCCAAATAATTGTTTCTCAACTGCAATCCAACTATGCCTTTCTAGTAGTTTATCTACCTTCAGGGAGCAATCTTTCTGTTCCATCTCCATTCGCTTAATCTGTGTGAATGGGAAGGAGTGGGTTTCTATCAAGAACACATACACAATTTCATAGATCAAGCAAGTTAAATAAAATAGGAATAGAATAACCACTGCAAGTACCTCATTTTCCATTTTTTTCCTCTCAACATTTGCATCACTAATTTTATGTTGAAGCTTCTGTTGCTCCTTGACAACGGCACTGATCTCAGCATCACATTCTTTCATCTTTGAATGACTCAAATTGAGCTCAGATTGGGCTTGATCATATTCCTTCTTTATGGAACTAACCTACAATAGGAAAGGCAATAAAGACGCGTGCATTTTGTGTTCAGCAAAAAGGGTTAGATTGTAAGTTTAAGCACCTTACTTGTAAGGTTATCTACTTCTGCAGTGAGGCTGTTTATTTGTGTCTGTAAAGAAACCAATTGATTTTCCAGAGAAGCATGCTCTTGAATGACTACGTCCTTCTCCATAATGAGCCTCTCTCTTTCATTTTCAAAGTTATAAATCCTTTCACAATTGAATGCATCGAAATTTAAAAATAAATATGTGCAAGAATGCACCAATTACAATAAGAAGTGTGTGCAAGAATGCACCTTGTTGTCTATTGAAGATGGAATTGAATCAGTCTTATTTTTGTTGGGATTACTTTTGCCTACGTTGATGCTGAAATGCGAGACACATCCCATGGAGATCTGTAGTTCTAGATCAAACCTATAAATCGACAGCAAAACAGAAGTGCAGTTTGGGTAGTATCACACAAGTGAGCAATGTACATACTAGCTGATTTATCTATGAATTCAAGCTTCACTGTAGAAAAATGAGATAATGCCAAAAAACTACCAACTAATCAATGTACATACCGGCTGCTTTATCTTGTTATTCGATGTTTTAAGTGGAAATGAACAAACCTTGAGAGCTTTTTTCCTCACTAGTATACTGAAATACCGACATAGAGAAAATGCCTCCATTGAAAATGTAGTCCTCAACCAGAGCTTGCATCTTATGAGAAAACGCCATAATGAAATAGATAAATTAAACTTTGAGAATAAAAACATTGGTATAAAGTAAAAGGAATTAGAACAAAGAAATCACTACTAGCAAAACATCCTACATTTGAGAAACTCACTAATATTGAATTCAATGGGAAAAAAAAACTGCATGCATAAAGAAATCAGAACATCCAAATGCAGACTCTAGGGGCTGAGGACAATAACATCTATGACTACTAGAAGTGCCACCTTTTTTCCTTTTTCATTTTCTTTTTTGTCAAAAGAATGAGGTGGGTTGGTGATCTTGGTAACATTGGAATGGATAACTAGTTCCGCACCTAGGCGACATCAAACATATCCATGTCAAGTCCATGAGCTTGATTTGTTGACGCATTTGCAGGGATGAGATTGCATGGGTGGTTTTTGGTGCATTAAAATCATAAGCATATATGATGATTCAAATGCGTGAATTGCAAAAACTCATAGAATATCTATACACATCTAAATCATAATATAAAGGAAAGAAAGCATATCTGAATCACGTGTAGCCAGGCTACAAGCCCCAGCCTCATCTGCAGAGTGGGAAATATGTGAGGCGGAGTATGATCCATGAGACAACAAAAAGAATAAATGAAAAGCTAGCAAAACCTTCACAGCCACCATTCTTTGACATCTTCCCCATTTCCAGAAAGACATCGCTCATATCATGAAGAGCCAAAACAGCAGAACCGACACAAGAAAATCTACAAGAAGAGGCAGATACAAAATGTTAGGAAATTTGGGTAGTCTTGCTGCCTATGCATTGAGGAACAAATAATCACACACCACCAATAACAATATGCAATTGAATATATTTAATATTTGTGTTGGTTCTGTTCATGAGGACCTAAAAATGAGATCAAATGCACGCATCATCATCATGGGCCTACAACAGTCCACTATCCCTATGGAATGGACATCTGTCAAGACTAGGATATACACATTGAATTAGTTGAAAAACAGAGATAACTGATGAGATTGTTTGCCGTTTATTAGTCAAGGCCAAACAAGACACTTTTACTTCCTAATTTGTTTTGGAAAAGAGTTTAAAAGCCGACTATGTTTTACAATAAAATAAGCGCCCGAATGTTAATTACTCTCTTTTTTTTTCTTCTCTCTGTTTTTTTTTTCTCTTCTATTTTCGTTTTGTCGGTGAAAACTGTTGATCTTAAAAGTATGGATTGCTGGGCAGACAGCAAACAATGGTCACAACCTAGAACCAAAAATAAGCTTATCAGCAGGTACTTGTTAGCTTATTAGGTGGGCCATGCACGATGAAAGGTACCGATTGAACTATCTCACCCCAAACATTAAGTGAGGAGAGTTTGATGCAGATGAAATGGACCTCATCATCAGGCTTCATAAGCTTTTGGGTAATAGATGGACGCTGATTGCAGGTAGAATTCCAGGAAGGACAACCAATGATATAAAGAAGTATTCGAATTCACACTTGAGTAAAAGGTTTACTTCTATAATAACCTGGAGACTGCAAAAGCTAGCCATGGCAAAGTCCTAAAGGCACAGCCTAGGATACTCTCCAAGAGTTTGATTAGTCCTGAGAGCTCGGCAAGCCACTGTTGGCTCCAGACAATGATGCAATACAGTGGGAAAGGTTTGTTCCAAAAGGGAGGAGAGAATGGGCCCTTGAGCAGTGGAGATGCAATGGGAGAGCTATTACTCCACAATGGAGATGCTGAAGCAATTATTTGGTTGACACTTAAAAATCAATTCATACCTACTAATATTAGAGCTCATTTGAGATCCATTATTTAAAAACAAAAATAAAATAAAATAAAATAAGAAGGATGGATTGGATCATCCAAGCAGCATGATTTTTTGCATTGTAACCTATGAAATGTGTTCTTGATTTAATTAACAGTTCAAATCAATCAATTGGACTGAAGTTTGACAAACAACAATTGTATTCCAAATAACAATTATATGTCAACCATAAGGTATGCCAAATCGGTTACGTATCGGCCGTATCGGCCGATACGTAACGGTAACGGTGGGAACCGTTACCCGTTTCGGGGCCGTATCGGCCGTTATGATTTTTTGTACCCGTATCGGCCGATACGGGCCCGTTACGGGCGTAACGGCCGTTACTGGCCCGTAACGGTCAGCCGTAATGGTAAAAAAACGGGCATTTTTCTTTTTTACATTTTAAGCTCCGTTTTTGATGTTTTTTTAAAACTTCTTGCTTCCAAACTGTTTCTCACTCCTTCTACTACTAATTTCGACCAACCTTGGCTGGATATTTGAGGAAAAAACACATTATATTACGGATTTTGTTGAATCAAAGCTTAGTGGGCCATTTTTCATAAATTTGTCAAAAATAGGTATTTATACTTTTTTAATATATTTTGCTGTTTTAATCATCTCATATGATGTGTTAATCATAGTAGAACATGTCAATATGCATTTTACAGATTTGGGGTGCCATTTAATATTTTTTAAATATTTTTTTCTATTTACGCATGAATTTTGATCCTTTTTTTTTAAATTCAAAAAATCAATTTTTAATGGTTGTTTTGTTGTTTTAATCATGCCATATGATGTGTTAATCACATTAGAACATGTTAATGTGCATTTTACAGATTTGGGGTGCCGTTTAATATTTTTTAAATATTTTTTTCTATTTACGCATGAATTTTGCCCCTTTTTTTTAAAAAATTCAAAAAATCAATTTTTAATGATTGTTTTGCTGTTTTAATCATGCCATATGATGTGTTAATCATAGTTGAACATGTTAATGTACATTTTACAGATTTGGGGTGCCATTTTATATTTTTTAAATATTTTTTTCTATTTACGCATGAATTTTGCCCCTTTTTTAAAAAATTCAAAAAATCAATTTTTAATGATTGTTTTACTGTTTTAATCATGCCAGATGATGTGTTAATCATAGTAGAACATGTTAATGTATATTTTATAGATTTGGGGTACCATTTTATACTTTTTAAATATTTTTTTCTATTTACGCATGAATTTTCCCCCTTTTTTTTTAAATTCAAAAAATCAATTTTTAATGATTGTTTTGCTATTTTAATCATTCCATATGATGTGTTAATCATAGTAGAACATGTTAATGTATATTTTATAGATTTGGGGTGCCATTTTATATTTTTTAAATATTTTTTTCTATTTACGCATGAATTTTGCCCCTTTTTTTTTAAATTCAAAAAATCAATTTTTAATGATTTTTTTACTATTTTAATCATTCCATATGATGTGTTAATCATAGTAGAACATGTTAATATGTATTTTACAGATTTGGGGTGCCATTTTATATTTTTTAAATATTTTTTTCTATTTACGCATGAATTTTGCCCTTTTTTTTTTTAAATTCGAAAAATCAATTTTTAATGGTTGTATTGCTATTTTAATCATGCCATATGATATGTTAATCATAGTAGAATATGTTAATATAAATTTTACAGATTTGGGGTGCCATTTTATAATTTTTTAATATTTTTTCTATTTATGCATTAATTATGGCCATTTTTTTTAAAATTCAAAAAATAAATTTTTAATAATTGTTTTACTGTTTTAATCATGCCATGTGATGTGTTAATCATAGTAGAACATGTTAATATATATTTTACAGATTTAGGGTGTCATTTTATAATTTTTTTCTATTTTTAAATTAGTGACTTTATGTTTTTATTTGCTTATATTGGACAGGTTTTGCCTTGGTGCTTCTTAGGATTTAGTTACAATATAAAATCATCTTTATTAACATAGGTCATACACTCATACTCATATCTAATTATCTAGTGTCTACCTAAACCTAAAGAAATGTCTGGGTCTGGCCAACAACAAGTAAGTGATGATATGGGATGACAACATTGTGAGAGGGTTGGTGGTACTAGGCACCAAATGAAGTGCAAGTATTGTGATAGATTAGTGACTAGTGGAATTACCCGTCTCAAACAACATTTGGCACATCGAAAGGGTCAAGTTACGCCATGTAGTAGAGTACCGAAAGAGATAATGCTTTTAATGCAAGCTAGTCTGGATGAATCGAAGGGTAAAGGTGCTGCTGTACAAAAGAAGAAAGATGATATTTTGGATACAGCTCGACAGGAACTATTTGGTCCTGAATATATGGGCATTCGTGATGAAGATATTATTGATTCTGACGAAGATTCAGATCGAGAATTTACTATAGCTAGGAGAGAGAGCTTGCGTCTAGCTCGTGAAGAGGAAGAACGTCGCCGCATGTTTGGCACGCATGGGTCAGTGCGTGATACAGGAGGGCAGTGGGAGTGGGAGTGCAACTGGAAGTGCAACTGCTTCTGCAGGTGGGGGCAGGGGGGTAAGTTTGGTGGGTTACGGCGTATGTTTGGGAGCCGACGACAGACATCTTCACATGATGCCCCTATACGTTTGGATGAAGAAGTAAATGAGCCTAGGAGACCCTCTATTGATCCAATCCTATTTAGGAAAGAATCAACTAAATAAAAAAAGATAAAACAAATGTGGAGTAGAACTTCCATTGAGAAATTAGGTAGAGTAGCAGCAAAGTTATTTATACATGCCAACATACCTCCTAACGCAGCCAATTCTCCATATTGGTAGGTGGTAATTGATGCAGCAGCAGGTGAAGGAATAAAAGCTCCCACGGCTAAGGAGATTAGGGGGAAATGGACAGATGCAAAATATGCGGATGTAAAAGCATACGTGGCTACCTTTAAACCTGTATGGCAAACCAGAGGATGCACAATCATGTGTAATGGTTGGACCGGCCCAACCAGACGCAGCATGATCAACTTCATAGTATACTGCCACTTAGGAACTATATACCACAAGTCAATTGATGCCTCAGAGGCAACAAAAAATTCTACTTATATTAATGGACTAATGGATAAAGTTGTGGACGAGATTGGAGAGGAGAATATAGTGCAGATTGTGACAGATAATGAAGCAACGTATAAGCTTGCAGGACATATATTGATGGATAAGAGAAAACATCTTTTTTGGTCACCATGTGCTGCCCATTGTATTGATCTTATATTGGAAGATATTGAGAAGAAGAAGAATGTTAAGGAAATGGTCGAAAGGGCAAGGGAAGTGACGATGTTTATTTACAACCATAATCAAGTAGTTGCAATAATGAGAAAGTTCACGAAAGGATGAGAGTTGTTGAGGCCTGCGGCGACTAGATTCGCAACAAACTTTATAGCATTAGAGAGTTTATTCCAGCATAGGGAAGAGTTGAGTGAGATGTTCCCTTCCCGAGAATGGCTCAACACAAAACATGGGAAGAAGACATCAGGAACACCGGTCGAAGTTGCGAACACCATACGGGACAACAAATATTGGAAGAAGGTCAAGGCGATCCTAAAGGTGATGGAGCCACTAATGAGGGTACTCCGTCTTGTTGAATTCGATGAAGCACCTACCATGGGCTTCCTATATGATGTTATGGATAAGGCAAAGTTTGCAATTCAACGTGATTGTAGAAGTTGGGAGACTTATTGAAAGATGATCAACAAGAGATGGACAAAACAACTCCATCACGATCTTCATGCAGCAGGTTACTACCTAAATCCTAGGTATAGATATGCTCAATCATTTGTTGCAGATGATGAAGTTCGTGTCGGGCTAAAAAATGTGATAAAGATATTAGAGCCTGACTTAGATCGGCAAATAAAGACATTAAATGAATTAGATACATTTGGAAATCGCCTTGGTAGCTTTGGAGATGCTCTTACACAACATGCAGTATCTAGATTGCAACCAGCCGAATGGTGGATTAATTTCGGAGAGAGTACAAAAGCTCTCCAAAAAATTGTAGTAAAAGTTTTGAGCCAGACAACATCTTCCTCTAGCTGTGAAAGAAATTGGAGTTGTTTTACGCTCATTCATTCAAAGAATAGGAATAGATTGCAGACTAGAACATTACATAGACTTGTCTTCATACACTACAATATAAAACTAAGAATGCGACGACATCATAGGAGCATTACAGCTGCTAATGATGGAGACTACTGTCCAATAAACTTGGATAATATTTATAATGAGGATGACCCACTTCTACCTTGGTTGGAAACAAGGGAAAAGCAAATTTAAGAGGATAGTGAAGAATTGGAAATTGATAACCCAGAAATACGCAGAGCGCAACAAGAGAGTCGTGCAGATGTGTTAGACCCAGTAAGAGGGGCAGCGTTTATGCCACGTACGGATACGGCTCAAGATCAATAAAAGAATACGAGCAGTGGTAGCGTGACCGTGTCAGATGAAGATGATGACCCCCCTGCCCCTGGTGCTGGCACTTCTGGTGTTGCTCAGTGCCCTATACAGCCGTCTACAGATCATGATGTCGATGAACATAGACGAGGTGGTACACGAGGTCGGACTTATGAGTGTACCGAGTCACGATACAGCTAGCAGGAGGTGGGTACATCTACTGGTGCACCGGGTCCGAGAGGTTCGAAACATCAACAGGCTCATCGTCTTGGTTATTATGATGGATATTCTTATGGTGAATTGAATTATGATGGTTATACTGAGTCTGTTCCATCACATTCATGTTGGAGTAGTCCTCCCGATCAATATCCATATGATTATAGATATCCAGATCCAAATCTAAGTTACTCATCACAGCAGACGCACTCTCAATCTCAAGATTCTCAACAGCCTGAGTATGGGCACCAGTATGGCTATTCGACGAGCACTGAGTATTTCCTTCTGGCACTGGATATTATGGATATGCAGCACCTACACCTATTGGACAGCCTCAGCCTGATGGTGACGATGACGATGATGTGGAGGTCGAGCAACCACAAAAAAGCAGATTTTCATTTTGGTGGTGACTTGTGATTGTGAGTATATATTTGTGTTAAGGTAAGTATTTGCAGCAGACAGCTCACAACAGTATTATTGCAAGAAGCCATGCACACACTTGACACTGCCGAACTTGTATTTAAAATAGCTCCCCTGACAACCAATCAAGTAATCCTTAATCAAGTTGCAGGGGAGTATATCAGACACTACTAATTTTTTTTTTTTAATATTCTTGACTTGAGGATGACAGGTCATAGACAGGAATCACACTATCACAGTCACGTGCACACTGCACAGGTATGTTCGAGAAATTCCTCAAAAATAATTGCAAACACCTAATGTAAGATATTTTCATTTTACATTCATTCTAATATATCTATCATTGATAGTAGATAGTTAGAAAATTAAATATATGAATTTTGTAGTCAAATTCAGGTTATCTGGTTCATAAATTCATCAGACAGTCCGATACAACTTCTCACCAAAGAGTGGACCGTTACACCACCATAAACATGTTCCAATTTATAAATGAATGCATATTTGGAATGCTTAGAATATTCTGGATTTAATCCATATTTTTTCATATTTTTTTGGCAAATTAACAGTTCAAATCAATCGATTGGACTGAAGTTTGACAAACAACAATTGTATTCCAAATAACAATTGTATGTCAACCATCAACTGATAATATGCATATGCAATGAACAATCAGTTTTATGTGAATTTTAAAGTTTGACAAAGAGCATCACCATTAGCCCCATGCAGCTGGGCCAACATGCATAAGTTACCTGTCTTGTTTGTGCATGAGGCTATGGTGCTGCAGCAGCATCAACATCCCCAATAAATGGTAGAAGATTCTTTCTGGCGCTGGTAAAGGATCGTCAAATATGAGGTGTTCGTCAAATGTAGATGCTGGAAAGGAAATTAGCATCTTCTGATGTCCCAATCAATGAATAATTACTCACCCTGCAGATATAAGCAAACCAACCAACTGCCTAGATTCTACACGTTCAAACGTTGTTCCTTATTCGAGGGCCTTCCTAATAGCAAGACCTTTTTTTCTTTTTTCTTTCTTTTTTTTTTTTGGAATGATGGGAGAAACAACAGATTTTTAAATTTCACCTTTTCTATTGCTTGTGCAAGAGAATAGATAACTAGGAAGAAGTAGAGCAATTGTTGGCATTTCAAATAACTAGCGAAAGATGATAGTAAAAAGGACAAGTAAAAGCAACCAAACACCCCAAATCATAAACCATGAAATTGCATAAACTGGTAACAATGACAAATTATCTTAGATGCAACAAAATCACATGCACAATCTTAGATGCCCCGAACAAAATGGCATTTTCATATGGAGTTCTAGCTGCACAAGATGGAATGAGGCAGTGCAAGTTGTACTGGTTTCAATCTCCAGGTGATCCAAAACCATTATTTCAACTATGGTTACACAGACCTAAAGCAACATAGCATGAAAAAACTTCATCATGGAGACTAAATGATCTAAGGTGCAAAGACAAGCTGGGCACATGCAACTGCTGCATTTTCATCAACAACCATCCATCATCCGCAAAACCATTCACAGCATCATTGCCAAAAAGTTCTCTGCTGCAGCTTAACGAGTAATCACATCCAGCATGGCAGTTGGTTTGATCAAAACAGGAGAAGATACTGTCACTGTAGGCCCCATCTTGATGATGCATTGAATATTATATTGTTCATCCATTTTTCCAGCTCATTTCTCAAATGAATTCAGCAAATCCACACATTCATTATCCAAAATAAGCAAAATTCAAGACCACATTAATGATCCAAAATAATAAAATCCACAACCATGACCACCATAAAAACTCCTGCTACCTGCAACATTTTACAAGTCTCATACCATACTGCTTAAGGTAAATACCAGGGTGCTCTTACCACACTCAATAGCTTCAATTACTACCTGCAACTTCCTTTCCATACTTTGTATTATGTTTAAACATATCAAACCAGACTCCATAAAAGAATTCCTTTTTTAGTCCTACACCAGAGACCAATCCAAATCAGTAGTACCACAATGAATGCAAAACATTACTGGCCTCATGCATAATGCAAATGAAATCATAAGAAAGCATCACAATGTTAAAAAAGAAAAAGCAAAGAAAATCCTATTAGAAAGAGAGTTGTTTTTGTTGGTGACTTTCTGTGACTCAATCTGTTCATGTTGGTGAACCAGTCATAGATGACAGAAGTTGCATAATTTGTAAATAAGAAAAGAAAGAGCGGGAAACTCCAAAGACGGATTATGTGAACAAAATAAGAATTTCAAGGTACTCGTGTTGTACTTCTATTATTATATACCTCATTTTGGACAATTGAAGCTCTTCAAGCATGGAACAACTCCACTCCAAGATCAATATGTGGTCAACAATAAGCATTATAAGATTATATTCGACGAGGTTTAATACACATTTAAGATGAACAGAAGTGGCTGCAACAAAACGGACGACCATCACCAACAACTCATTGTGCAATTTAACAATAAGAACATTAGAAGCTTATGAATTGTTCAGCATTGAAGAGGTCCCAAACAAGTTGCTGATGAAATACACAGAAATTTTCAACAGCATAATATAAGAAACCATGTGAAATGAACAATGTAAAGAAGCCATAATTACACAAGTAATCTTACAGTGTTCCTTGTGAACAATAAGTTGGTGCAGACCTATCCACTGTAAAACTATTGTAAGAAAGATCACTGCAGCACAAAGTTTGATTGCAATATGAGAAACTGTATGCTGTGATAAGATGAAAACGACAATCTGGTACTACACCAAAATCATGCATTTTCTTTTTCCAAGAAACATTCATTATACGAAACAGCTCATTGGAAACAAATTATAATTGCAAATTGCACAGAGGGCAACATATCCACCTTTCTTGTATTGATCAAGATTGGGTTTCACGTCTCCTTTGGCATGATTCAAAGATTTTATCTTTTGTACATCTCCATGTAGTCCAAACCATAATTATAATTTTTTTTTGGGTAGGATTTGCCACTACTATTTATCTCCATAATAAAACTCTATTGGTTGAGGAATTGTGAATATTCAGTTTAATCAAGAGGAAATGCAGAAATTTACAGATGTTTCCTAGTATTCATAATAAGGAAGTAGCCCTCAAATTGTAGTTATGTTCTTTCCATTGTTAAGAAATTTACAGATGTTTCCTAGTATGCAGATAGATGCATGTGTTTAAACGTGAAGAGAAGAAACTCGTTTATTCCTGCCATGGCTTATTTCTTGAATGTGAAAATCTAAGAATCTTTTAGTTTTTAGGTTGTGTTTGGTTGCACCACATTTCATGATATATTGCCTAAAATTTGCAACAAATTATATTGAAATAGCATGATATTTGGTGCAACCAAACATGTGTCCTTGTAGATTATCTGAATGCGAAATAATGCTGTTGCAAGAATCTTATGGAACCTCCACTCAGAACCACATGACTGTCAATGCCATCCAGACGGCCGATCCATTAGGCCTAGTAGAAGCATCCATCTCCACCATTCATTGGCATTGATTAACTATAGAGTGAACTGAAAATCCTGTAGATTGAAAATGGGTTGTGGTGTGTCATATGGTTCACTACCTACATGCATGGGGTTTTCATTGGGTGGTGTCGTCTTTGTATTTGGGTTGTTGCAGGCCAATATGGAATTGTACCAATCATGGACAAAATTGGTACATTTTGAGTGAGACATACTGGTTTTTGGATGATACTTTTTAACCCCAGTTGTCGCCTAACCATGGTGGAGATGAGATACTCCCAAGGAAGATAGAAAACATTTTAAAAAAAAAATAAAATTAAAAGAAAGATAAAATCCTATTTTCCCTCAACACATGGATTGTGACATAATGCAGGTGCTGATGGATTTGTGATTTGTTTCTATGTGGTATGTATTGAGACACTATGCATGGTTTGGTTAGCCAGATTATTGATCTGATGGGCCCACTTCTGATTCTGGATGCCCCAAAATTGCTCTAGATTAAAAGTTGGTAGCCATCTAATATTTGTTTCTATCTGCATACCAGGAAGCATCTGTACAATCCTTCTTAACAATTATTCAGCATGTCTGAAACATCTATCAAAGATGATTCCTAGAAGTTAGTTTTTAAGCATATTAAAGACACGAAAAAAAAAAAAAAAAAAAACATTGGAATTAGGCAGGAGGATACAGGCTATGTAAAGAAAGATATCCGTTGTCAAGTAACATCTGTCGCATCCAATCCGGCACTTCTCCCATTAGCAAATTGCCAGTCAAATACCTAATCAAAAGCCACATTGAAAACCCTTCGGTAACAACCCAATACAAGTTGATTCTCTCCCCCACAAAAAAAGATTCAAAGAATCAAAAATACACTAAAATAAAATGCTAACAAAGCAAGAGAAAATTAAAAAATCCTATTCAAAAATAAAAATTCAACAAATCATAGAATCCAACACCAGATTCAAAAAGAAGAAAAAGAAATCGAATAAATTACCTCTTTGATTGGAAAACCAAATCCAAATCCTGCATCTTGATTCTCTTGCAGGAGGTCTCTAATCTGCCTTTGGAATTCAAAATGCTCCTTTTTTCTCTGCTCAAGTGCACTCCAGAAACATAAATGACAAAAAGGAAAAGGCAATAAAAGTCAAAATACCCCTGCATTGAAGAATACAAGAAACAAACCTTGGATGGAGGACATCTAGGGCTTTATCTTATCCAGGCGGTCCATTTATTTTGAGAGATAATTTCAGGGTTTGATGTTGTGGGGAAGATGGGGTCTGCTGGTCGGGGCTGCTACTAATGAGGAAGATTGCAGGGGCTGATGATGATCGGGAGCCGAAGATTTAGAGGGAGAGCGGGAGAGAGGGCGTGCGAGAACAAAAAAAATAAAATTGCCCCTCTGTTTTTTCACAGATTGGGGAAAATGGATCAGCAACTCACGCTGCCACTAGCGAAGGGCTAGTGATCGGTGCTCTGTGGTCCCACCATGATGTGTGTGTTTCATCCATGCCATCCACCCATTCTTCCAGGTAATTTTATGGTATGAGCCCAAAAATGAGGTTGATCCAAATCTCAAGTGGACCGCACAGTGTTGATTAAACTTCTACCATTAAAAACTTTTCGGGGCCACAAAAGTTTTGAATCAAGCTGATATATATTCTTTCCCTTCATCCAAGTCTGTATGACCTAATAAATGGGTTAGATGTCAAATAACCATTATAGTGGGCCCTAGGAGGTTTTTAATGGTGGAAATTCAATCACAATTGTTTTCACATAGTGTGGTCCACCTGAGATTTATATCTATCTCATTTATGGGATCAAACCTTGAAATTATCTTTCAAAATGGATGGACAGCCTGGATAAGATAAATGCATCATGGTGGGGTCTACATAGCACCAACCACTAGCCACCTTGTAAGTGGCAGCGTCACTGGCCAAAATGAATTTGGATTGGGTATTACCCAGTAAGCTCCTATTTTGAAAGGTACGAAGAATACAAGATGATTTAATCTCCATGATCCTAAACATAAAGTAGATTAAAGTTTCAAGTAAACCACACCATAGGAAGCATATATGATTTAATCTCCATAATTCCTACCGTGTGGTCCACTTGGAACTTCAATCTTGATGATTTTTTGTTTCATGTCCTATAATAATATTTCAAAATATATAGATGGCTTAGATAGAAAACATTTTTTTTTACGCCCTATAAGGCCCCTTATACCAGTGTTAATTATTAATGGTGTGGCACCTTTTCAACTATAGATTAAAACCATAGTAAATGTATCCTTTGCCCCTTTCTTTGGTAATGCTATCTACTCTCATTTTAATACTTCACATTATATTATTTTATCTCCTAAGATCATCTTACCACACAAAGTAGAGACTGTACTCCCATACGATTAGATTAGGTGTCTAACACCTTCATTTTCTGTAACAGTGGTCCCTTACTCAGAATCCCAGGTCGCAAATCAGGAGAAAGAAAGAAAGTCTCTGAATTCTCTGGCTTTTACAGATTTTACAGGTTCTATCTAACTACGGGTTTTTGAGTTAATTGGCTAGTGGTAACTCCAAGTCTACTACATCATCAGTTCAAATCAACCCATACACCACAAAACAAATATAAAAAGCGTGGCGCTCTAAGATCCGACTCGATAGAGTGTGGTAATACAATCTTAGGGGATATTCTACATACAAAATTTGCATTCATACTTCCAAAACATGATTCGAGTTCTATTTTTTAGACCAGATCAAGTTTAGCTCATTTGATTGGTTTTATTTTGTAGTAAAGGAGAGAATGAGAGAGAACAAAGGAAATGGGAGTCGTGCGTGGTGGGCAATCTAGGCAGCAGACGAGTTAGTTGGTCGGGTGTAGATAGGGAGAGCAAGATGAGATTTCTCGTTGAATTGCAGAAGAGATTTCTAAATCCCTGATCCTCATCAGTTATAGCTTCTTTACATCCAAACGCCTCATTTCCTTTCGATTTCATTCTGTTGTTGCTGCTCTATTTGAAAATTACTAGGAATTTCATGAAATTAGAGTATTAAGTTTTCTACATTCATGATCTGGAGTGGCTAGAGGTAATTTACAGTTAAATTTTTGGATCAGGTTGTGGTTTTCACCCAATTCCATCTGTAGCATATCTGTTTGTGAAATTCTACTGTTATTTTGAAAACTACAGCGTAAAAGTATAGATATGGAATTCTATAAGGCATTTGAAATTCGAGAATTCAATCTTTACTTGTAATTTCTTTTATATAGTGTTGTTGTCCTTATGTCAGTGTGATTTTGCGAACATTCGTTAGAAATCTCTAAATAATACTAACAAATTGTAACCTTCAAATACTGCCTTTGGAACAGCCTGGAGCTGGGAAGACATACAGCATGGAGGTGAAGTGATTAAATTGTATTCATGAATGGGTTGTTTAATGAGTCATTTAAAAAAAATAGTGGTGTATTTTAAACTGGTTTGCTTTCAATTCAGATGATATCTAGTAACATCCTCATCTTGAAGTAGGGCCCACATATGTCGAAGTGTGATGGACAGAAAAAAGGAATATTTTCGCCAACTGTAAATGGGCTTTTTGAATGCATAACGTTTGCCAATGACAGATCCAAGTACATAGTCAAATTATCAATGGTATTATAAGTACTGATGTTTCATGATTTTCATGCCCTTTGAACTGTCAATGTCATCGGTAAAACTTTTCTTTTGTGGCACTTACAGGTGGAGATCTATATGGAGAAAGTAAGGTTTGTAACTTGTTGAAACAGAATATGTGCTCTTTTCACAGTTTTGCATATCCTCATTTTTTGGATATGTGCTTCCCCTTAATTCTTTAAAATATTACACTACTGATAAATTAAAATAAAAATAAAAAGATTAAGAAAGTAATAAAAATAAAAAAATTAAGAAAGCTATAAATTATTAAATCATGTTTCAAGTAAGGAGTGTATATATATATATATATATATATATATATATATATATATATATATATATATATATATATATATTATAAAATTATTATATATCCATCATTAAAATCCTCCTAAGGCCCACAATACTATTTATTTGACATCCAATATGTTGATTAGGTCATACAGGGCCAGATGAAGGGGAAAAACAAAAATCAGTTTGATCCAAAACTTTTATGGTCCCAAAATGTTTTTTAATGGTTGACACTCATTCAACACTATTTCTGGAATGTGGTCCACTTAAGATTTGGACATCCAATTGTCGAACATCAACACAATGAATTTGATGTTTTTGTCACTAAAAGTCTCATCCACGATTTTTAGCTACAAAAATTTTCGTAGCTAAAAGTAATCCATTCGAAGTTTTTGAAAATTTGTTTGCAGCCTTTGGCGACGAAAATATTTGTCACTAAATGTGTCAACCACAATTTTCAGCTATGAAAATTTTTATAGCTAAAAGTAATCCATTCGAATTTTTGGAAAATTGTTCATAGCCTTTAGTGACGAAAATTTTCGTCGCTAAAAGTCTTATCCACGATTTTTAGGTACGAAAATTTTCGTCGCTGAAAGTAATCCATTCGAATTTTTTTAAAAGCCTTTGGCGACGAAAATATTCGTTGCTAAAAGTCTCATCCATGATTTTTAGCTACAAAAAGTTTTGTAGCTAAAAGTAATCCATTCGAAGTTTTTAAATATTTGTTTGCAGCCTTTGGCGATGAAAATATTCATCGCTACAAGTGTCAACCATGATTTTTAGCTACGAAAATTTGCGTAGCTAAAAGTAATCCATTCAAATCTTTTGTAAAATTGTTCGTAGCCTTTAGCGACGAATATTTTCATCGCTAAAAGTCTCATCCACGATTTTTAGCTGCGAAAATTTACGTTGCTAAAAGTAATCCATTCAAAATTTTTAAAAATGTGTTTGCAGCCTTTGGCGATGAAAATATTCGTCGCTAAAAGTGCCATCCATGATTTTTAGCTACGAAAAGTTTCGTAGCTAAAAGTAATCAATTTGAAGTTATTAAAAATTTGTTTGCAGCCTTTGGCAACGAAAATATTCGTCGCTAGAAGTGTCAACATGATTTTTAGCTACGAAAATTTTCGTAGTTAAAAGTAATCCATTCGAATCTTTTGCAAAATTGTTCGCAGCCTTTAGCGATGAAAATTTTCGTCGCTAAAAGTCTCATTCCACGATTTTTACCCGCCAAAAATTTTGTCGCTAAAACTAAACTTTTAGTGACGAAAATTTATTTCGTCGCTAAAAACCTTCTTTCTTGTAGTAAAACTTACGACTGATCTAGGAAATTCTTAAACAAGTCGAAGCAGTGTTAGGACTAGTCGAACAAAGTCCAGGACTAGTCTTAGAACAACCTAAACTCACTTATATAAAAAATATGAATTATGTATCCAGAATGGCCTACTCTAAAGGTCAACCTAAGGTCAGTCATACCTCAATAGTGAAGTAAGGACATTGAAACTTAGAGACGAGTGACCTTTGAAAGTAATGAAGCTTGAAGTCTTGATGTAGCTCAAACTTGAAAGCTTCTTGAGATCTTGACTTGAACTTGAAAGCTTCTTGAGATCTTGACTTGTGAACAGTGCTTGTCAATCAAAGCTGATCTTGAGTAGAGCTTTGTTCTTCACATATGCAAGCTTCATAATAGTGTCTTTGGCACCACAAATTTGACAACAAAAAGGGGCTATAAAGTATAACACTTACAATCTCCCCCTTTGTCAAATTAGTGACAAAACACACTTCTAAGATATGTTACATAACACAGAATATCTGATTAAAGAATTACGCACCAGTTGTTATATCATGCACTAGTTGTTACTAACCGGCATACTAACATGATCCTGCAAACCTGTAAATCAATATTCAACATAACATACAGTCCACTACTGCACATACTCCCCCTGAGTAACATACATAAAAAATGCAATGCTACTCCCTCGTCATAACATAATCATTAGACACATCACATCCATATCCATTCTCCCCCTTTTTGTCACAATAGGACAAAGGAAGCACATAACAGATGGCTAAGGAGAAATAAGTGAAGAGATATATGAGTGGAAACAAGACAAGATATGAGTATCCAGCATAAATAACTCACATAATCCATAAACTGAGCTAAGTCAAAGATAGTTACAATCTCAAAACCAGTTAAGCTAGCACAAGAGTGATAGAGTTATAACATACTAGCAAACTTAAAAAAACTAATCTAAACCAGATGAAGGAGCAGGGATGGAAGGATCAAGTTGATGCATGCCTTTGTTCAAGCGCCTAAGATATTTGCGCATATACTTGAATTGTAAATCATGGGCAACAGACATGTTTTCTATCTTAACATTCATATTCTCAACCTTATCTTCCAATGCACGCAGACGTGCATCAAACTTAGAAGGCTCATAATATGGATCATTTGCAGAGTCAAATCCAAGTTCGTCAAAAATATCATCCATGTTAATATCAGCAGGAGGAAGATCACTAGCTTCTTCCTCATGTTCAGCTTCATCATTGCCAACACTAGCACCTTGGCCAGGAAGGAAATCAAGCTTCATCTTATTGATATTAGAATTGTTAAACATCAGATGATGGATAGGGGCCTCTCCAACCGGGATATTGACTAACATATGCGTAGCCAATACAGTCATCAAATAACCAGAAGGAATGTCACTGTGACCTATATGGAGTCGAAACTGAATAATGAAGTAACAAATCAAGGATGGTAGACAAACATGAGCACCGCTAGCAACAACATGAAGAACACGGACTATGAAGGAAGTCAATTCAGATTTATTACCCGATCGAGGATACAAGTTAGACAAAAATATTTTGTGAAGAACCCTATATTTGGGCAACAAATACTTCTAGGGAAGCTCATTCCCTTTATGTGTCCATTGAACATCCAAATTGCATAAATATTTAGTGAGCATATGTTTTTCATATACTGAGGGTTTTTCAGATAAGGTATGTAATGCCCCAAACCTGGAAATCGGATTCACAAGAATCCCGATCGCTAAACTCGGTGCCGACAGCCTCCGTAGTACCCCATTCTTGGCCCCCAGCGTATATATGCCAGGTTCCGATCCTGGGATCCTACAAGGAGCATTTTTCAACATACATTTGTGTCATGAGAAGCATAACTACAAGTATACCTAAATCATAAAGGCAACATCATCATCACATATCCACTAATATAATCATTTGGATACAATGCAGAAAGGGAAATACATATAGATCAAAATGAAGGCTCCAAAGGACAGTTGTATGCTTCAAGCTCAATGCTGTTGCAACCTAACACCACCCAAATGCATCTATCGTGCATAAGCTTACAAAAGCTTAGAGGGTGGTGAAAGTGTGTGTACAAGATAAGTGCCAAGTATACCATAAAGCCCATAAATCATACATCATCGGAATAAGCGGAAATACGAACAATTACATGAGTCAATCAATATCAGAATACGTAATATAGAACAACTATACAAATGAGGAGTCATAAAGAGCTAGATATCAGATGCCGAGGATGTGATGCAATATGCAATTTCTGATGAGTCCACGAATAGCATCAGCCGTATCTAGACCATATAATACAAAAACACAGTAACCCAAAATGTCATATGCTATGGATGTAATACAATATGCGGTGCGAATGGAATGACCATGCTAGAGTGTTGAGTCGGGATGATAGTACGTAGTATCGTAGGCTACGGGGTCCACCACAAAGGACTTCTATCCAAACTAGTCCCATACCTAAATTTGGATAGTCTGACTCAATGTGGTAAACTCCTGATCTCAGGTTAATTGCGCGCCCAACCGAAATCCTGGCCATGCAAAGTTACATGTGATAAATAGTTACGCACCACCAGCCCGAGTGGATAGTTGTCACACCCCAGACTCGGTAACCGGACTCACAAGGAACTCGATGGCCGGTTCTAGCCGCAACAGCCTCCGTAGTACCCCATTCTCGGCTCCTGAGGTAGGTTCCGATCCTGGGATCCTACAAGAAGGATTTTCATAACAATATAATCACTTCCAATGCGAGCATACCCAAGATCACAGCAAGTACATCTAAGAATAACAAAGGCAAACATCACAAAATCCACTAAAAATTTAAACTTTTACAATCATCCAAAAGGTCCAAAAGGACATACATGAGAATAAAAGGAAAAGAGAGAGAAATCAGCAACACTGGAGTCCTCACTGCTCAACTCTACTCCACGCTCTGCTGCTACGGCGCCTACCTAGAGTCTCCTGCACGTATCAATCGTGCATAAGCTTATAGAAGCTTAGAGGGTGGTGTAAGTGTGTGACAATGGTGCATAGAAGAATAGTAGGAGGTATAAGGAGAGAAGCATAATCAATGAACATATCACTAGTCTTACCAAGGCTTACCATGAATGCGATGCAATAAGTAATGGGTGCCATACCAAGGCAATGTATGAAAGGGGGCTTGTACAGCCAATGCTAATGCGATGTAAGTAATGTCAGTGCTCATATCCAAACCATAAGTCAAGTACATTTTCAATCATAAGGAAATCACCGGGGTCCATTACACTGCTGAATGACTGCCGCTCTGCAGACCCCGCACAGTCAAACGAGCGTAAGAGACCTCACTACCCGCCTGTGGACAACCAATCACCAACAAGGCCTGAAGGTAGCGGACCCATTTACGAGCTGGTCAGACTCAGCCTAGCAATGCCTCCTCACACCAGGCAGGTAAGGCCACACCCCTATCCAACCGACTACATGACAGTGGGAGTCGCGGTCTAATGGTATAAGGCCCTCGTGCGCTCATGTATTCCACCCAGTCACGGCGTTGGAGCAGATCCTTGGTACCATGGAAGTTTTGGGAATCTCACCCATGGGCATCCTATGCACCCGGTATGCTCAAGTAATATTTCCGGTGTCCACACATGCGGCCATCCACAAATGTCCCTGTGGAGGCAAGGCCCTGATGAAGCAAGGGCGGTATCCTCATGAAATGCGATGCCAATGCATGAGTCGCACACACAGATCATGCACAAGTTTCAGGCACTCAATGTGCAAAAGGGGAGAAACTCCATCCCTGAATGACCACTATACAATGCAATCAATTCATATAGATGATGCATATGGGTCGCAACGATGTAAGTGTGCTACCTGAGGAATATGAAATCGTCTGTCCCAAGGAGGGTCAAGATCTAGGCACATCGACAGGTATTCTAAGAAGAAGAGAAGTCCTCTAGTGGGAGCCCAGTACTTTGGGATGACTCACAAACTAAGAGAGTCAAAATCCTAAGGAGGAACAGTCCTAGCCAGGCCTAAGGTGGGCCTTTAACCACCTATAAGGGCCTCTATGGGCCTACCTTAGGGCCACCAAGGAGGACATCCAACCTCAATTGGGTCCCAAAAGGTAGCCTACTACATATGCAAAGAAAGGTCAAAGGCACAATCAACCCATGGCCTTGTGGGCCATACACTAAGCCCAAAAACAAAGGCAACCTGGTGGGCCCTTAAGCAAGGTTAGGGCCCAACCATAAGGGTCATAGGTTCATTCATTGTGGTGGGCCTAATGGGCAGCCCATTATCCCAACATATGGGAAATTCTTAAATTTTTAACACATGTAAGTTGGGCCTCACATCTCGGCCCAAGTATGGATTTATTATAGTGGGCAAACAAGGGCCCAACTACTTGAGTATTTGGCCCATAAGGCCCATCACAATGACATGGTAAATATAGGACCCAAGGGTTCAATGGGCCTATCAAAAGTTCCAGCACAACTAAGGCTATAAGGCCCATACTTAATTAAGAGACTAGCCCAAGAAGAATCCTATTTGGGATGGGCCTTTAATCATACACTAATTAAGCCCAAAAAAAAAATAAAAATTAAAATGATAAGATACTGACATAAATCCTCCTCAAATCTAGTGGGCCATATTGCCCCAAAGAACATCTATAGGCAATAGTTATTGGGCTCAATGCCAAATTCCAGACCACCCAAATTTCTGGGTTGGTTGGAGTTTAGCATTCGAAGTATTTCTTAGTATAATTAATTCTGGATGGCTCACACACATCACTATGGGCCCCACTAGATGAGAGAGGATATACAATACATATATGAAATGGGCCAGACTGTTAGAATGCAAGCCCAGCAGTAGCCTAAGGCAGGGATGTCCCATGTGTAGGCAGCCCTATGGGCCTGGGGTATCTGGCCCAAAAATCCACCTAATGTATTCTAATTAAATAAAAATGGGGTAATCATGATCGATCCCCTAAGGACCCTACATGGATGGGTGGTGGGACATTCAACACATCAAGGTGGGCCCACGAAGCAGGCTAGATGCCCCAGCCTGGGCGTCCCTGCCTAGCAGACCACTTCCAGCCATACCACGGGCAACTCAAATGTATTTTGGGTCTAAAATTTTACAGAGTGATACTTCCATAGGTGACCTACACCCCCACAAAATTTTAAGATTTTTGGACACTTAGAAATATTTTAATTTATTTAAATAAAATAGACTGTCCAGAAAATCGGACTGACCTGGACGTCCCAACGTGGTGGGCCAGTCCGGCCCTTGCCACGGTGTACACAGAGGTCCATTGGCCCTGAAATTTGGTAAGTGGGTCATATAATGGGTGGAACATATCTCCACAAAATTTCATAATTTTTAGACATATATAAATATTTTAATTTATTTAAAGAAATCAATCTATCCTAAAAATCGGACTGATCTGGGTACCGTATTGTAATGGGCTAGTCCAGCCACCGCCATGGTGTGTACAGGTGTCCATTGGCCCCAAAATTTTGTAGGTGGGTCCTACCATAAGTGAACCACCTATCTGAAAAATTTTATAATTTTTGGATACTCATAAATATTTTAATTAAATTAGGAATTTCAATCTGTCCAGGAAGAGATGTTGCTGTCCATGCATTGTTTACCCAATAAGGTGGGCCCAACCTTTATCCAAGAGGGGGAAAATGGAGGTTTAGTATTTTCTTCATAAAATAAAGTAAGGTGGGGTCCATAAAATTAGCCCATCCTTCAGAGAAACCAAGCTAAAGTGTATGTTTTCCCTCCATACATGTGGGTTCGACAGCCCAACAAGGTGGACCGCCCACCCCTATGGGCCTCCTTTTTGGGTACCATATCATGGACCATCTGAGGTATGACCCATCACACCTCATGGTGGGGTCCACACCTTCTCATTACACCCCATACTTATAAAGAAAATAATGACAATCATGATCCAAAAATCCATGCCAAAGATTGAACATGACAATCCATGCAACAGTCCAGGTTTTTGGACAGCAATACATGGCTGGACACATCAGCCTATATCTCAATAATCTCAGCCATAAAAAGGGTGTGTGGCCTTCCTCAGTGGGCCCCACATAAGTCCAGATCACATACTAGAACTAGGACACTTGCATGCATTGATTAAGGTGTCCGATGATCATGGAGTTAGGTGATAAGAGCATCCCACCTTGCTGGATTTTTATTTTTACTTATTTTGGGACATCCAAGGCCCACTATAAATGGGCCACACACACACTATCATCCATACATCAGAGAAAAGAGAAGAAGGAAAGAGAGTAATCCGGCCATGGGGGTAGGGCCCCGCCACTAGTGGGCCCTCCCAAGAGTGAATCATACCCATACAACTACATTGATTGTACATGCAACATAAAATCACTACATGCATGATATATAATTGCTATGGATGGTTGGGATGCCATCCCAACATGATCCTTAGGGTCTAGATGACCTTAAGATGGAGTGGATCATTAAATACATCATGATGGGGTCCATGGAGAATGGCCCCATCATGGATCATGACATGCATGTAGGATGGGCCAAAGGACCACATCCATGGGATCAAATGGGATCCCCACCATGGATTGGTGGGTCCCATATGATCCATCTAGAAAGAAAAATAAGATCAAAGGGTAGAAAAGAAAATCAACAATTATAATCACCCACCTTGAATCTTCAAGCTACCACCAACACTAGGTACTCCAAGCTCCAAGCTTAAAGGTTCAATGGTCAAGATGAGTTTGTGGTGGCTAGATGGAGGAAGAAAGGAAGGGGAAGTTGCTGAAAATTGGGAGAGGGAGGGCTGGAAATTCTACCATGGAAGAGGAAAATGAGAGAATGAAGGAGGAGAGAGAGGAAGGGAAGGTTGTAGGAGAGTCATCATTACTCTCCCTCCTTGGTTAGAGAAAGAAATCATGACCTATGGTGATACAAACAATGCTTGCTAGGGTAGGTTAGGTGTGGGTAGTGTTTAGGATGGGTAGTGTTTATTCCATGGGAATTGTAGTGTGTGTGGGTGGTGTGCATGGGAACTTGTGCCTGAGAGTGGTCCATATGCTTTTGTACAAAAAGTGGGCCACATGATGAAATGCTCACAACTTTTGATCTATAAATCGGATGAATGCACAAGATGCGTCGTTGGAATCGCAACGACGATACGAACGAGATAGCATAGGTCTCGGGCCGATCCGAGTCGGGTCAAAGTGACCAGACTCAAGGATGACCGCAAACGCTACCCAAAGGTCGCGGGTTGCCGAAATTTAACCGGTAGGACCGCGGGACCAAAAAGAACAAAATGCATACTCACACACACACATGCACACAAGCGAACTCGGGTCGGGTCTCACAATAGTGAATGAATGAATGAATGGATATGCAATTCCTACTCAATAAGTCCACATATCAGTATGGTTGCTCTTTGGAGAAATCATCGAGGTCTATTACACTCCACTCCGACTGCCTCCTCCCTAGCTGCCCAGCCCAGTGAGTGGAAGAGACCTCACTATCCAGCTACCAATATCGGGCCCGGCTCGTCGATAGCAAACCCATTTACGAGCTGGTCATACTCAGCCTAGCTTATAGCCCCCTCACTCAGGCGAATAAGGCCACACCCTCTTCCAACCGACCACGACATAGTGGGAGACAAGACCTCATGGTATAGGCACCGACGCTCATATTTCACTCACTCTAGACGTTGGAGCATCTCCTGGTACCAAGGAGTTCTGGAATTTTCACCCAATGACATCCTACGTGCCCACAGTGCTAGAATTAAGCATTTCTGGTGTCCCATCTGGCCCTTCACGATGTGTCTGTGGAGGTCACGGCCCTGATGTCACTAAGGCATATAATGATCAAGTCACATATATATGAGATGTATGAGTCACACTATCAGTCATACAGTAATCCTGCACATACGACATGATAATGTGGGTACTCCATCTCATAAGGAGTCTCGTAAATAGTTTGCCCACAAGTTTAAATTAACACAAATATGAGTTTTGGACTGATTTTCGAGATGTAAATCCTTTACCAATTTCAAACAGGTGAACTCAGTAATTTACAGATATAATTCCTTTGCCAATTTTTGAGATATAATTACTTTTTTAACATGTATTTACTAGGTAGCTTAAAAATCAAACAACCCCTAAACTTCCCCTAGCCCAGAAATTAGGCCAGACTGCTCACCAAGTGGGCCACAAGTATAACTTGCAAATGGATGGTTTGATTGAATCAAAGAGAAATCTACATTGATGTAAGAACACTTTCTAGATGATCATCACTGCAGACAGTAATTTACAAAATTCATAAACTTGAACATGTTTGACCATTTCCATCCATTTATAACAGACATGACCACAAAATTTACAGAATGTTTCAGGTAACAATGGATATTTACTACAACACAATGTGCGTCGTTTAACCAACACAATTTTCTGTGATGGGTCGACTTGAGATTTAGATCTATCTCTTTTTTTGGTCCTGCAACATAAAATGATCTGAAAAAATGGATGGATGGTGTGGATGAAACAGATACGTAATGGTGGGCCCTACCATGTGCATTGACAAATCCACCAAAAAATCCCCAAATTCCTATTTTGGACAATCCACCCTAAAATTCCCAAATCCCTAAATCGTCATTGAGATTGAGAGAGATTGAGAGAGAGAGAGAGAAATACCTCAACCGAGCTTCAGAGAGAGAGAGAGAAGGCGTGCGTGGGTAGGGCTTCGGCAACAAGAGCGTGGGTGGGGAGAGAGAGAGAGAGAGAGAGAGAGAGAGAGAGAGAGAGAGAGAGAGAGAGATGGATGGGCGTTGGAGTCCTTTTGGGCTTAAAAGATAAGCTTATTGCCAACAAAAATTTTCGTCGGTAATACTTGTCACCATTCGTCGATAAAAGGCTGTAAAAATATTTGGGCTCACCCGTGCTCTATCAGCCCCATCCACTCTGTACATATGTTTTTAAATATACTTATTAGCTACATGAAAAACAAAAATTATAAATCAACATATATGAACAACTACACAAAGTGAAATAATATGTCCACCGTTCATTTTGTCTGGCTTTATCAACGATTTTTTCGTTGGTAAAAATTTCCTTTACCGACGATATTGTATAACGTCAGTAAAATAGCCTCTCGGCGGAAACATGTTTGGTTGTGGCGAGAATCTTTTTCCGATGAAATATGATTTCGTCAGGAAAAGTAATAATTACCGACGAAATCAATTTTGTCGGAAATAAGTTCGTCGAAAATCAATTCGTTCGGGCTAGGCTCTGTGGGGCCCACTGTGATGTAACTATTTTATCCACTCCGTTCATTACTTTTCTTAGATCATTTAAAGTTATGCTCCTAAAAATGAAGCAAGTTCACAGCTCCTGTGGACCACACCAAAGGAAGCTGCAATGATAATGACACCCACCATTGAAACCTTTCCAAGGGACACCGTGGTGTTTTTTTTACCATCCAACCTATTTATAATGTCATGTAGACGTGGATGAATTGAAAACACAAATATCAACTTGATTTGAAACTTCTCCAACTCCCAAGAAGTTTTTTATGGTGGACGTTCAATCTCCACTTTGTGCTCCAGTACTTAAGCCTTGGACCTGTCTCATTCATAATCATATATTGGGCCCACCTAGATGTGATTTACATATCCAGACCATTCATTATGTGTGTCCCACTTGGATGAGGGGGCAGACCAAGTTTCAGCCGCATCCAAAACTTATGTGGGCCCCACCAAGTGCTTTTATATATTTTAGTATGTCTTCATATAGTTTTAGATGGTACGGCCCACTTGAATTTCGTATACAGATGATTTTTGAGATATCTCATAACCTAAAGGGGACACATCAAATGCATGGTGTTGATGTTTGACACGCATCATGATGGGCCCCACAAAACTTACTAACATTAATTCTTAGGTTTTCAGGGGGTCAATAAGTTGGGTCACAATTTTGACCAAATAGTTGGCCCATTTTACATGTCTGGTCCATTCACTCTATTTTACTAATCATTACCCTCAATTTGACTAGTTACTCACCCTGATCATGTTACATATGAGAAAGATATTGGGCATACAAGATTGATCAACAATTTGAGTGAATTTTGATTTAAACATATGAAGTTATTTACTCTTCAATCTGGACTGATCAGATTGTCAAAAAATGGTTAAAGGTTGTTCATAATATCAAAAAGATATGAATGAAGAGAAAACACAAACATCAGGTTGATCTAAAACTTCTATGGCCTCCAAGAAATTTTTAATGGTAGAGGTTCAATCACACTATTTCCTGTGGTGTGGTCCACTTGAGCTTTGGATATGCTTCCTTTTTGTTCTTTAAACCTCAAATTATCTGTTAACATGGATGAACGGAGTGGATAAAATAAATAGATAACGATGGACCCCACAAAATTTACTCAGTATGCTAAGGGTAATGAGTAACTCACCTAAATGTAGTGGAGATGGGTTTCCTTAAAACATTCATAATCATATATTGTGCCTACCTAGATGTGATTCACATATCCAACCTACTCATTATGTGTGTCCCACTTGGATGAGGGGTTAGACCAAGTTTCAGCCACATCCAAAACTCATGTCGGCCCCACTAAGTGCTTTTATATTTTTTAGGATGTCTTCACATAGTTTTAGATGGTGTGGCCCACTTGAGTTTTGTATATGGATGAGTTTTGCGATATCTCATAACCTAAAGGGGACACATCAAATGTATGGTATTGATGTTCGACACACATCATGATGGGGCCCACAAAACATACTAACATCAATTCTTAGGTTCTCACGAGGTCAATAAGTTGGGTCACAATTTTGACCAAAATATTTGGCCCATTTTACATGTCTGGTCCATGCACTCTATTTTACTAATCAATACCCTCAATTTGACTAGTTAATCGCCTCGATTAGGCTATATATGAGAAAGATATTAGGCATACAAGATTGATCAATAATTTGAGTGAAAATTGATTTAAACATCTGAAGTTATTTACTCTTCAATTTGGACTCATTAGAATTGTCAAAAAACGGTTAAAGGTTCAATTAGTAGATGTTCCTAATAATTTAGAAAAAAATGTTATTTTTTCACAGATAAATCTCAATTTCCATTTAAAAATCCCATTTTTTTTTTCAAAATGTATATTCTTTTACTATTAATTTTTCTTTCAAAACTTTTAACAAAATATCATATTTATTATCAAATATTTCAAAAAAAAAATACAAATTCTAAATTTTTATTGTCAAAATCTTAAAAATTTTATCAAAATTTATTTTATTTTTATCAAAAAAATTCAAAATGCCGATTTTTGCCGATGATATATGTATTTCGTTGGTAAAAAACTCCTTTACCAACGATTTTTTTTTTTTGTCGGTAAAAAGTTCCTTTACCGATGATTTTGTATAACGTCGGAAAAAATAGCCTTTCCGATCTTTTGCCGATGAACTATTTGGTTCGTCGGGAAAATTTACATTTACCGACGAAATAATCATCAAGAAAATAGTTTTCACCAATAATAAATAATTTCGTTAGAAAAAGTTCCAGGTCGTTGTTGTATATGGTGGTGGGAACATTTTCGGTCATGGCAAGAATCTTTTGCTGATGAAATCATACTTCGTTGGGGAAAGACATGTTTACCAACGAAATTGATTTCGTCAGAAATAAGTTCGTCAGTAAAAGGCTGATTTCTTGTAGTGTTGGCAACCTCGTCCTTTGATAGTTTCTCCATGTCGCGGGGTCTTATCTCCCGTTTGATCTTTTGGGAAGTGTGATTTGAGAAGAATGGCAACCATTTTGAAGGGCTTCCAATCAATGTGAATAAGGTGATTCTTTGGGTAGAAAGATGGGTGAAGATAACCTACTCATCCCTCCCTTTTCCTAAGAACCATATGATGTCCAGGAAAATTGTTCTTGAGGCCATGGGATTACCATGGGTTCTAACCACCGCCAAATTCTATCGGTGGTTAACTGGGTCTTGACAGCAAAATGTTTAGGGTTATTTATTTATTTATTTATTTATTTTTATAATAAAATGTGGACTCATGCCATAGAACTTCCATTAATCTCAAAAACTTTACAGCCTTTCAAGTGGGTCCCGACAAAAAGATTCCAGACCTCACTCCTCGTGTAATCACATAACTCAAAATCTAAAGAAAAACTAGCTAGAAGGAGACTTGAGACTACATCTGACTCAAGCCACTACTAGCTCTATACACTAAGACAACCACAGCAGGAAAGGAAGGGGAGCCGCCGTGAAGCAGCCCCTATCATGAATGTCTAATGACCCCAATATCGGCATTGTCCAAAACAAGACCACCCGTCACTATTCTTCGAAGGTCTGACCGTGATCCATAGATTCTGTTTGGCATCCATCACTAGCTAATCTCACCAAGGCGTCAGCCACCGAGTTCCCATCCTGAAAGATATGATTGAAATTGATATTGATGTTCTTACGCAATTGCTAAATAGCACCAAATTTCTACTAGATGTTCCAAGAAATGTTGGCCTGAGGCTCCTCTACCGCACTAGCAATGATCTTGGAATCGGTTTCCACAATAATGTTGGGGAGGCCCAACTTAAAGCATATTGTAATACCATCAAGCACGGCTCGGGCTTCCATAACCGTATTCATAGATAGCCCATAGCTTCTGTGGAAGGCAAAGATGGTCTTGCCACAACGGTCCCTACAAACTCCCCCACCTCCACTCGCTCTTGGTGTCACGCCCCATACTTGGTAACCAAACTCACAAGGAACCTGATAACCAGTTCTGGCCGCAATAGCCTCCGTAGTACCCCATTCTTGGCTCATGAGGTAGGTTCCGATCCTGGGATCCCACAAAGAGGATTTCCATAACCGTATAACCATTTTCAATACGAGCATACCCAAGATCACAACAAGTAAATCTCGAAAATAATCAATGGGACACATCAAAAAATCCACTATAAATTCAAACTTTTATAAGTACATAGCTGAAAAGAGATACATTTGATAACGAAAGAAGTAGGAAGAAGATCTGCAACACATCAATTGTGCATAAGCTTATAGAAGCTTAGGGGGTGGTGAAGATGTATGATAATAGTGCACAGAAGAGTAACAAGAGATACAGGAAAGGAAAACATGATCAATGACAATATCACTAGCCTTACCAAGGCTTGTCATGAATACAATGTAATGAGTACTGGGCGTTATACCAAGGCGATGCATAAATGGGCTTATACAGCTGATGCAAATGCAATGCAAAGTGATGTCAGTCCTCATGTTGAATCCACATATCAAATACATTGCTATCATAAGGAAATCACTAGGGTCAAGTACACTGCTGGATGACTACCACTTTATAGACCCATGCGGTCAAACGAGAGTAGGAGACCTCACTACCAGCCTGTGGACAACGAATCACTAGCAAGGCCTGACGGTAGCGGACCATTTCATGAGCTGCTCAGACTCATCCTAGTAATGCCCTCCTCACAAGGTGGGTAAGGCCACACCCCATCCTGACCGACTACACGAACAGTGGAAGTCGTGGCCTAGAAGGTGTAAGGCCCTCGTATGCTCATAGTTCCACCCAGTCATGGCGTTAGGGCAGATCATGGTATCAAAGAAGTTTTGGAAATTTCACAGATGAGCATCCTATGCACCCTATATGCTTAGGTAACATTTCCGATGTCCACACATATGGCCATCCACAAATGTCCTTGTGAAGGCAAGGCCCTGACGAAGCAAGGGCAGTATTATCATGAATGCGATGTCGATGCATGAGTCATGCATATAGATCATGCACTAGCTACAAGTACTCGATGTGTACTAGGGGAGAAACTCCATCCCTCTATCATGTCAACCCAATGACCACACACAATGCAAATCCATTCACGTAGATGATGCATATGGGTCATAATGGTGTGAGTGCACTACTCGGCGATGATGACGTTGAATACATTCCTCCTCCTTAGATACATAGATATGTATTCTAAGGAGAAGTCCTCTAGTGGGGGCCCAATACTTTAGGATAGCCCACAATCTAAGAGAGTCATAGGGGCCCAAGGAAGAAGCAATCCTAATAAGGGTTCAAGGTGGGCCTTCAACCACCTATAAGAACCCTATGGGTCTACCTTAGGGCCACCAAGGAGGACATCCAACCTCAACTGGGTCCCAAAGGTAGCCCACAAGCTACACGCATATAAAGCAAGGCCCAAGGCCTAAGCAATCCATGGTCTAATGGGCTATACACCAAGCTCAACACATAGGCAACATGGTGGGCCCTTAAGCAAGGTTTGTGCCCAACCATAATGATCATGAGTCCACTCATTGTGGTGGGCCTAACGGGCTTCCCGTTATTCCAATCATATGGGCAATTTTATGTTTGAAACAAGTGAGTTGGGCCTCACATCTTAGCCCAAGTATACGGTTAATCTAATGGGCAACCAAGGGCCCAGCTACTTGAGTATTTTGGCTCATAAAATCCATCACAATAGTGTATTAAATATAGGCCCAAAGGTCAGGGACCTATCAAGAAGGTTCTAAGACAATGAGCCTAGGAAAACCCAACAAATAACTATAAATATTGGTCCAATAGAAACCCAATTGGAATGGTCCTTAAGCATGCACTAATTAAGCCCAAAATCTAATTAAAAATAAGGTGAGATATGTGTAATAATATCCCCAAATCTGGTGGACCATGCTGTCCCAAATCATGCATTTATGAGTAACAACTTTGGGCCTATTGCTGAAATTCCATCCCACCCACTATCTAGGCTTACTGGAAATTCAATAATTATTAATTTATACAATTATTCTGATCTCTGGTGACTCACATATGTCACAAAGGGTCCCATTAATTGAAGAAGTGAATAAAACACATAAATTAGGTTGGGCATGCTATTGGACTGGACATCTAGGAGCAGCCCAATGGGCTGGGCATCCCATGGTAGATGGTTTAAGGGTTGGGACGTCCCCTCCCCCTTTAAGCACATCAAAGTGGGCCCCACATGTGGACATTCCACAAGGGATATGGGCCACACACATGTAGTCCACAATGGAGAGGATGGTGTGGATAAAACATTCATCATAGTGGGCTTTAGGAGGGTGGACGGTCAGCCCATGGCTGGATGCTAGCCCTACTGGAATGTCCAGCTATGGGCTGCCATTCCAGCAGCCATACTTAAATTTTTTTGAGATGAAATTAGTGGCCCACATCCCCGAGGTGGGTCCCAACATGTTGGGCCACAAGATGGGCTACTAGGTAAGCCATAAACCCAAGGAAAACATGGAGGAACTTCATGGACAGTATGGTTGGGAATTAAAAATTCTGTTGTACATATGTTGCTGCCCATACAATGTACACCCCCAAAAAGTGGGCCCAAACTTCACCTAGGAGGGGAGGGATAGATGTTTAATATTTTTTTCATAAAATACAGCAAGTTGGGGTCCACAAAAGTAGCCCACCCCTCAAGAAATCAAGTTGGAATTTGTGTTTTCCCCTCATTCCATAGGACTAGATGGTCCAACAAGGTGGATCGCCCACCCCTTTTATGGGCCTCCTTTTGGGTGCCATTGAATGGGTAGTCTGAGGTGTGATTCATCACACATCAAGGTGGGGTCCACTCCCTCCAATTACACCCCACAATATGAAGAGAAATAGTGGAAATTATAGACTAAATCCATGCCAAACATAAGCTATAACAGTCTATGCAAACAGTCCAGATTTTTGGACAGCTATATATGGTTGGACATATCAGCCCATAACTAAATAAATTCATCTATTAAAGAGGGGTGTGGCCTTTCTTAGTGGGCCCCACACATGTCCAGACCAAGGCCTCAAGCCAAGTCACTTGCGTGCATCAAATAAGGTGGTAAATGGGACACCTAATACCATGAAATGGGTGGTAGGGATGTCCCACCATTGCTGAATTTTTTGGACGTCCCAGGCCCACTTGGTGGGCCACACATATCATCATCCATCATAAGAGAAAAGAGATAGGAAAAGACAATCCGACCATGGGGTAGGGCCCCGCCACTAATGGGCCCTCCCAAGAACAATCACACCCATAGATCTATATTGATTTGTATTTACAATCATACAACTAACACATGCATGATCTTTAATCATAATGGATGGTTGAGATGCCATCTCAACATGATGTTAAGGTCTATATGACCTTAGCATGTTGTAGATCATGAGATACATCAAGATGGGATTCATGGAGGATGACCCCATCATGGAACGTGGCATGCATGTAGGATGGGTTAAAGGGCCACATCCATGGGATCAAATGGGATCCCCACCATGGATTGGTGGGTCCCATATGATCCATTCATGAAAAAATAAGAAGATTAAGGGGTAGAAAATAAATCGGCAAAAATATAGTCACCCACATGCAATCCAAGCTCTCAAACTTCCACACCATATGGATCTTGGACCAATGAAGTGGTTTTGATGGTTGAGATGAGTATTTAATGGTGGGATTTGAGGAATTTTGGAGCTTTGAGGGCTGGAGAAATGGGAGAAAAAGGGACGTTAGGAGAGAATGGTTGCTAGCATGGAGAGAATGAGGAGGGAGAGAGTTAAAGAGAGAGGTGTAATGATTATTTTGTAAGAAAAGGCAATGATTGCCTATGGGAGGAGAAAATAAAGTTATAGGGTAGGGTAGGCTTTGTGTAATGTGTGTGGGGTGGGTAGTGTTAGCTATAGAATTTTGTGTGGTGTGTGTAGTGTACTTTGGAACATGTGCTAAGAGTGGGGTCACATGCATCATATCTAAGTGGGCCATATGATTAAGGGTCATACAATGAAATCTTCATAACTTTTGATCTATATATCGGATGGATGCACAAGATGCGTCATCAAAATTGCAACGACGATGCGAGCAAGATGGAATAGATCTCGGGCTGATCCGAGTCGGGTTAATATGACCGGACATAAGGATGACCACAAACACTATCTGAGGGTTGCGGGTCACCGAGATTTGACTAGTAAGACCGGGGGACTAAGAGAAATGAAATGCATACCTACACACACATGCACACATAAGAACTCGGGTCGGGTCCTACAATCCTCCCCACCAACAAAGAAATTTTGTCCTCATAATTTTTAAAATCGGAACAACGAAAATGCATAAACATCATCATATATATCTCAATCATTAATCACAAGAGAAGACAATACAAGCAATGTAATAAAGAAATCATCGAACAAATGAGGATAACGCTCTCTAATCTCAGCCTCGCATTCCCAAGATGCCTTGACCTCCGAATGATGACCCCATTATACCTTCACCAGGGGAATGACCTTGGTCCTGAGGACCTGCTCCTTTCAATCAAGAATACGGATCGACTGCTCGATGTAGGAAGCATCCTCATGAACCTTAAGTGGCTCCAATCAATCATAAGAATAGTGTCTGACCCATATTTTCGCAACATAGAAACATGGAATACGTCGTAGATTGCGGACAACTCAGGAGATAAGGCAAGCCTATAAGCCACAGCGCCTACGCGCTTGGTAATATCAAAAGGTCCAATGACTCTCAGGGCAAGCTTGCCCTTCACACCAAAATGAACCATGCCCTTTATAGGCGAGACCTTGAAATATATGATGTCCCTGACTGTAAACTCGAGGGGTCAATGCCGACGATCAGCAAAAATCTTCTACCAGCTCTGAGCTATGCGCATCCTCTGCCTGATAACATCAATAGTCTCTGACATATGCTGCATAAGCTCGGGACCTAGGAGACGATGCTCTCCAACCTCCGTCCAATAGCTAAGAGATCTATATGATCTGCCATAAAGTACCTTAAAAGGAGTCATGCCGATTGTCGCCTAATAGTTATTATTGTACGCGAACTTGGCGAGGTGCAAATGCTCATCCTAACTACCCGTAAAGTCGATCACATAAGCTCTTAGCATATCCTTAAGGATCTGGTTGACCCTTTTAGTCTGCCCATTCCTCTACGGATGATAAGTGGTGCTAAGATGCAAGGTGGCCTCATCGCCTGCTGGAAACTCCTCTAAAGCTGAGACGTGAATCTAGAGTCTTAATCGGAAACGATCGAAACTGGGATGCCATGCAGTCTCACTATCTCTTTAATGAACACCTTTGTAAGCCTATTCATAAATGAGGGAGCACGCAGCTGGATGAAATGAGCTGACTTTGTCAGACGATCGACGATAACCCAGATGGTATCGTGACTGCACTGAGTCATCGGCAAACCTGCGATGAAGTCCATCGAGATGTGCTCCCACTTCCACATTGGAATGCTCAAAGACTACAAGGGACCAGGGGGTCTCTATTGATCGGCCTTGACAGGCTAGCATGTGTCACACTCGGCCACAAAACTAACAATCTAGCACTTCATCCCCTACCAAAAATACTGCCTCCTCATATCACGATACATCTTCATGGAGCCTGAGTGAATAGTAAGTCTCGATCGATGTGCCTCAGTCATCAGATCATGATGGAACTCTGGCACATCCGGGACACACAATCGGCCTCTTAAACATTATTCACCATCAGAACCAATCTGTCAGCCTGACTGCTCCAGGGATGCGGCCTTTACTCAGTACTCCTGAAGTGACTCGTCTGTCTACTGAGCCTCGATCACCCTAGCCACCAAAGATGGTTAAATCAACAAGCTCAAAAGTTGAACAATGGAAGAATGCAAACCAAACTCAAAGTCAAACTCTGAAACATCCTCGAGCATCTACCACTTTCGAACCATTATCTGTGTCACCAGGCCTCATGGCTGACGACTGAGCGTGTTCGTCACCACGTTCGCATTACCCGGGTGGCACTGAAGGTCGAAATCATAGTCCTTCAACAGCTCCATCCATCACCTCTAACACAGGTTCCACTACGTTAAAACAGTGAAAAAATGACAGTTGAAAACCGTCTCAAATGACCAAAAAGGACTGTCATGGACCATTGCATGGGCCGTCATATTTTGAGGAGTCATATTACTTAAAAGACGGTCACGAACCATCATTCTTATTGACATTTAAAGGATGGTCATGGACCGTCTGTAAAAAGGACGGTCATGAACCGTCCTTAAAAAGGACTATTATGAACCGTCTCTTATGACCCTTAAAAGGACGGTCATGGACCACCTGTAAAAAGGATAGTCATGAACCATCCTTAAAAAGGACTGTCATGAACCGTCTCTTATGAACCTTAAAAGGACAGTCATGGACCGTCCTTCAAAAGGACGGTTATGAACCGTCTCTTATGAGCCTTAAAAGGACGGTTATGGACTGTCCTTAAAAAAGACTGCTATGAACCATCTCTTATGACCCTTAAAAGGACGGTCTTCGACCGTCTCATATTTGAATATTTAGAAAAATATGGACGGCCTAGAGCCGTCAGAAATTTTCGAATATGAGACGGTCGATTACACCTGTTATAATATATTTCATCATATTCTTCTTGATATACACCTATTATATAATATATTTCATCATATTCACATTCACATCCATCTAAACCCAAACTACATAAATCCATCCAAACATAAACTACATTCATCCAAACATAAAATACATCCATCCAAACACAAACAATCTTATCCACATTACATTCATCCACGCATAAATACATATAAGTTTAACATTATAAAAAAAAAAAGAAAAAAAATCAGCAATAATTTTCTTTTTTTATCTTTCATCTAATAAAAAATTATTCAACCAACAAAACATTGTAATTTAGAATCATGAAGAATTGGAGAAACTTCTTCCAAAAAAGTGGGCACACTTTTTTAAAATAAAATTGATCATTAAAATAAAACTAATGCAAGCAAATAATGCAAAAAAGTGTTTCAATTCAAGTTAATAGACACACAACAGAAATTAAAGCTTTGTAAAAAGGGGCATGTGTTAAAAGGGATACATTTTTGTTTATTGCCATGTGATTGGGCGGCATTATTACAACAATTGGATTCGGGTTCGAGATCGGGTTTAGGTTTGGATTTTCAAATTTAGGTTTAGGTTTAGGTTAGGGAGTTGAGATTAGGATTAGGTGAAGGTTTAGGTTTAGGGATTTGAGAATACATTTAGGTTTTAGGTTTAGGTTTAAGTTTTAGGTTATAAGTTAAGGTTTAGGTTTTAGGTTTAGGTTAAGGTTAGGTTATAGGTTATAAGTTTAGGTTATAGGTTATAGGTTATAGGTTAAGGTTTTAGGTTATAGGTTTTGGTTTAGGTTAAGGTTATAGGTTTAGGGTTGGGTTTAGGTTAAGGTTTAGGTTAAGGTTTAGGTTTAGGTTATAAGCTATAAGTTTAGGGAATTGAGAATAGGTTAACGTTTAGGTTTAGGAAATCGGGTTCGGGTTTAGGTTAGGGTTTTTAAGTTTAGGCTTAGGTTTAGGTTATAGGTTAAGGTTTAAGTTTAGGTTATACGTTTAGGTTTAGGTTTATGTTTAGGTTATATATTTAGGGGATTGAGAATAGGTTAAGGTTTAGGTTTAGGTTATAGATTTAGGGAATTGAGAATAGGTTAAGGTTTAGGTTTAAGAAATCAGGTTTGGGTTTGGGATCGGGTTTAGGTTTGGGTTTTCAAGTTTAGGTTTAGGTTTAGGATAGGGAGTTGAGATTAGGATTAGGTGTAGGTTTAGGTTAGAAATTTGAGAATACGTTAAGATTTAGGTTTAGGAAATCAGGTTCGAGTTCGGGATCGGGTTTACGTTTGGGTTTTAGGCTTAGGTTTTAGGTTTAGATTATAGTTAGGTTATAAGTGTAGGTTATAGGTTTAGGTTTAGGTTAAGTTATGGGTTAAGGTTTAAAGAATTGCGTTTAGGTTATAGGTTATAGGTTATAGATTATAGGTTAAGGTTTAAGGAATTGAGTTTAGGTTATAGGTTATAGGTTAAGGTTTAGGGAATTGAGTTTAGGTTATAGGTTATAGGTATATGTTATAGGTTATAGGTTAGGTTATAGGTTAAGTTTTAGGTTTAGGTTATAGGTTTTGGGATTTGAGAATAGGTTTAGGTTAAGGTTAGATGTTTAGGTTAAGGTTATAAGTATATGTTTAGGTTATAGGTTAAGGTTTAGGTTATAAGTATAGGTTTTGGGATTTGATAATAGGTTTTGGTTAAGGTTATAAGTATAGGTTTAGGTTATAGGTTAAGGTTTAGGTTATAAGTATAGGTTTTGGGATTTGAGAGTAGGTTTTGGTTAAGGTTATAAGTTTAGGTTAAGGTTATAAGTACAAGTTTAGGTTATAGGTTAAGGTTTAGGTTTAGGTTATAAGTATAGGTTTTGGGATTTGAAAATAGGTTTTAATTAAGGTTATAAGTTTAGGCTAAGGTTATAAGTATAGGTTAAGGTTTTAGGTTAAGGTTTCGGTTATAAGTATAAGTTTTGGGATTTAAGAATAGGTTTTGGTTAAGGTTCTAAGTTTAGGTTAAGGTTATAAGTATAGGTTTAGGTTATAGGTTAAGGTTATAAGTATAGGTTTTGGGATTTGAGAATAGGTTTAGGTTATAAGTATAGGTTTAGGTTTAGGAATTCTGGTTCAGGTTCGGGTTTGGGTTTAGGTTCGGGTTTAGGTTATAGGTTTTAGGTTTTGGGATTTGAGAATAGGTTTAGGTTATAAGTATAGGTTTAGGTTAGGGTATAGGTTAAGGTTTAGGGAGTTGAGTTTAGGTTATAGGTTATATGTTTTTGGTTAAGGTTTAGGTTATAGTTATAGGTTTTAGGATTTGAGAATAGGTTTAAGTTAGGTTATAGGTTAAGGTTAGGGAATTGAGTTTAGGTTATAGGTTCAAGTTATAGGTTATAGGTTTAAGTTAAGGTTTAGGTTTAGGTTTTGGGATTTGAGAATATGTTTAGGTTATAAGTATAAGTTTAGGTTAGGTTGTAGGTTAACATTTAGGGAATTGAGTTTAGGTTATAGGTTATAGGTTTAGGTTGTAGTTATAGGTTTTGGGATTTGAGAATAGGTTTAGGTTATAGGTTATAGGTTATAGGTTTAGGTTTAGGCTTAAGTTTAGGAATTTGGGTTCAGGTTCGGGTTCGGGTTATATGTTTGGGTTAAAGTGTAGGTTTAAGTTAAGTGAATTAAGTTTAGGTTATAGGTTTAGGTTTAGGTTTAGGGATTTAGGTTCGGGTTCGGGATCGGGTTTGGGTTTAGTTTATGGAGTTGAGATTAGGATTAGGTGTAAGTTTAGGTTTAGGGATTTGAGAGTGGGATTAGGTGTAGGTTTAGGTTTAGGGATTTGAGAATATGTTTATGTTTTAGGTTTTAGGTTATAGGTTTAGGTTATAGGTTTAAGTTTAGATTTAGGTTATAGATTTAGGGAATTGAGAATAGGTTTAGGTTTAGGTTTAAGAAATCAGGTTCGGGTTTAGGTTTAGGTTTGGGTTTTCAAGTTTAGGTTTAGGTTAAGGAGTTGAGATTAGGATTAGGTATAGGTTTAGGTTTTAGGATTTGAGAATACATTTAGATTTTAGGTTTAGGTTTAGGTTTAGGTTAAGGTTATAGGTTTAGGTTAAGGTTATAGGTTTACGTTTGGGTTTAGGTTATAGGTTATAGGTTTAGGTTATAGGTTATAGGTTAAGGTTTAGGTTATAGTTTAATGCTTAGGTTAAGGTTTAGGTTATAGATTTAGGGAATTGAGAATAGGTTAAGGTTTAGGTTTAAGAAATCAGGTTTAGGTTCGGGATCGGGTTTAGGTTTGGGTTTTCAAGTTAAGGTTTAGGTTAAGGAGTCGAGATTAGGATTAGGTGTAGGTTTAGGTTTAAGGATTTGAGAATACATTTAGATTTTAAGTTTAAGTTTAGGTTTTAGGTTTAGGTTTAGGTTATAGGTTTAGGTTTAGGTTAAGGTTATAGGTTTAGGTTTGGGTTTAGGTTATAGGTTATAGGGTTAGGTTATAGGTTATAGGCTAAGGTTTAGGTTAGAGTTTAATATTTAGGTTTAGGTTATAGGTTTATGTTTAGGTTTAGGTTATAAGTATAGGTTTTGGGATTTGAGAATAGGTTTAGGTTAAGGTTATAAGTTTTGGTTATAGATTTTGGGATTTGAGAATAGGTTTAGGTTAGTGTGTAGGTTAAGGTTATAAGTATAGGTTTAGGTTATAGGTTAAGGTTTAGGTTTAGGTTATAAGTATAGGTTTTGGGATTTGAGAATAGGTTTAGGTTAAGGTTATAAGTTTAGGTTATAGGTTTTGAGATTTGAGAATAGGTATAGGTTAGGGTGTAGGTTAAGGTTTATGAAATTGAGTTTAGGTTATAGGTTTAGGTTATAGGTTTAGGTTTAGGTTTAGGTTATAGGCTTAGGTTTAGGTTTAGGTTTAGGTTTAGGTTATAGGTTTAGTTTAAGGTTAAGGTTATAGGTTTAGGTTTAGGTTAAGGTTTAGGTTATACGTTTAGGTTAGGTTATAGGTTTTTGGTTAAGGTTTAGGTTATAGTTATAGGTTTTGGAATTTTAGAATAGGTTTAGGTTATAAGTATAGGTTTAGGTTAGGTTATAGGTTAAGGTTTAGGGAATTGAGTTTAAGTTATAGGTTCAGATTATAGGTTATATGTTTAGCTTAAGGTTTGGGTTATAAGTTTTGGGATTTGAGAATGGTTTTAGGTTATAAGTATAGGTTTAGGTTAGGTTGTAGGTTAAAGTTTATGGAATTGAGTTTAGGTTATAGGTTTAAGTTATAGGTTATAGATTTAGGTTAAGGTTTAGGTTGTAGTTATAGGTTTTGGGATTTGAGAATACGTATAGGTTTAGGTTATAGGTTAAGGGTGTGGTCCTTGCAAATATAGATATAAACACGGCCTGCTCCAATTGGCCAGGCCCCTCCAATATTATCCATAGGAAATAGACAGCTTCATCATGGTCATAACAGCGGTTCCCACCTTCTAGGGACCCCCTCTCAACATCCGGATAGCTCCGACGCACATCCAGGTCTGCTCCATCAATTTCGAGCAAATACAGATATAAACATGGCCTGTCTAAATGGCCAGGCCACTCTAATGCTATCCATAGGAAATGGACAGCTTCATCATGGTCATAACAGCGGTTCCCACTTTCCACGGACCCCCGCTTAACATCTGGATAGCTCCGATGCACATCTAAGTCTGCTACATCAATTTTGAGCAAATACAGATATAAACATGGCCTGTCCAAATGGCCAGGCCACTCCAATGCTGTCCATAGGAATGGATAGATTTATCATGGTCATAACAGCGGTTCCCCCCTTCTAGGGACCCCCGCTCAACATCCGAATAGCTCCGACGCACATCCGGGTCTGCTCATTTAAATAAAATGGATTATCAAGATCATTTAAATAAAATGGATTATCAAGATCATTTAAATAAAATCAGGTCCAATCAACAATCTGACCTGGAGGATTCTGTGGCCACTGATGCTATTTGTCTTTCTATGAAGTTGGTGATGATTTCTGCATCAAACCCGGTGAAAGCAGCCCTAATGATAAAGAACATTTCTTTCCATGAATTCATTATCTCTCTTTCTCTTTTAATTTTTTAACTTTCCATTACAATAATAACTACCTGAATTCATGGCATTTTCTCAAGATAGAAGTCCAATCCATCCCAACTTCTGCACCTGTTAGGACAAGCAATTCAAACAACATCCTGTAACACATTTAAATGCCTAATCAGTCCCACTCCAGTCTTATATATTGAATGCCTAATGTACAATCTCTTGAATTGGTGCAAACCATACCTGAATTGAGTGTAATGAATCAAAGAATGAAGAAATTCGACATGTAACTACATACAAGAAAGATAAAGGATATGCATATCTGGAGTGCTGTTATTCTTACATTGCTGTGAGAGAGTAGGGTTTCATCATATATATTGATCAACCTATGGAATTTTATAGTCATATGAAGCTGAGGCATGCATGCAAACCAAAAAAGGCACTCCATAATCTAAAACAAGCATTTAAAGCTTGGTTACAAAGGTTAAAAAAAAATTATGTAGTTAATCCTATAAGATATGTTTAATGGCAAATCTATAGTTACTACCACAACCACTCAAAATTTATTTGTTGATAACTCAATAAATTTCTTGCAGTTACTGCACATGAAACTCAAAAGCAAAGGCAACTGAGTTCTTTTTCTTGGGAATGAATTGAATTCGACGGTATGAGCTGGAGGGAATGAGTTGAATAATTGATCTTCACTGTCATCTTATTTACCAAATAAAAAATAAAAAATGGGGCACCTGAATGACCAGACAATCTTGGGCATTCAATTTATGAAGGAAACAACATTGGTGCCAGACTGAACACTTACGAGGAATTTCTTGGGAAAGAACCATTCTCCAATTCGTTTGAGGGAAGTTAAGCATTGGTGGCACTCTTTGAATGCCCCGCCCTGACTTGATCATCTCCACCTGAAAAAGGCTCATCAACATTGGGCATCTTTTTCTTTGAAGCAACATTGAGAAACTTTTCCATCTGGATCAAGGGCTTCTGTAATAAGATGGCTGCACTGTCGATTATCCTTGTACCTGGAATGGTTGTAATTGTTATAATAGATGCAGGATGGATCTTAGGGTAGGATGAAACTAACAGAACTGATACTGTATGACTTCAAAAGCACAACTGCAGGATTAGGTGTAAGTTTAGGTTTAGGGATTTTAGTGTTTCCTTCTTCTTTTCATCAAGCTCTTCAATCACCTTCTTGATTTTTGACTTATCATTGTAAGCAAGAGAAGAATACAGTAAACAAACAACTTCAGACATAAAAAAATTCAAATTTTTTTTTTAAAAGAGAGAGATCCTTTACAGGCTAAGAAATACAGCAATATACCTCATTGATGTTTTTCTTGGATAATAAGTCATTGTATTCTGATATGATATTCCCCAATAGATTAGCTGATGCAATGAAAAGTTTGTTAATATGAATTTCATTGAAACATGTTATACACAAGGAAGCATTCATAATTTATTTTAGTCAACCATGAAAAGTATCTACAATACATTCAGATTTATGGATAAACTGTCTAAAGATACAAGCAGATTTATTTTCACATTTTTTTACTGAAATTTCTATCCAAACTGTCCATAAATCATGTGGTTGGAAAAACTTTTAGGAAACACGTCATCCATGGGCTTGGTAGATAAACTGTCTGAATCACAGGACTGATGTCTGAAGATATTGTCCTACAGATTACAATACACATCCAACTCCAGTGGGAGTAAGAAACAGAACCAGCATCCTTTATATTCTTGCAGGGAACTAGATAGCACTATTTCTATTTCTTTTCAAGGAAGAACAGAGTTATTATGAGGATTAGACATCATCTGAAGAACGAAGTAGTGAAAAACAAACAATGTGATGTGCATTAGTCTTGCGAAGTTAACATAACTGCTTAACATCATGATCATCATATTAATTAAATTGGAAACTCAAATATAGAGAGGACTACTAAAGGCACTTGTAACTAATCAAAGAAGCAGAAACACATACCAAATGCAATACTTCAAGAAAAAAATCAAATGCCTAAGATGACTTCATTTTCATACAAGTTTTCATGTCCCTATTAGAAACCTGTTACATATCTGAGTATGAACTCATGACTCCATTAAGTGGAGTCCTGCAAACCAAGAACCATGGACAAAAATGATTGTTAGTATTTAATTAAGTTGGATGAGATATAAAATACAAAACTAATAAAATATGCCAATAGCACAACTGATAATCATTACCATGACAACCTAAAGAATAGAAAGCATTCCTAGATAGGTCATCCTACAAATGCCTCTTTAACAGGAGGTGAGCTATACTCACGCAAGCATGCATGCACAGGTGCATTAAGGCCATTATGTTGTTGATCACCATGAAGGTATTTGTCTAGAAAACTTCTAGAATGTTGTTGGCAACCATGAGGGTCCATTCATGCTTTGGATACCGTTGCATAAGTGCACTAAGGCCATTATTTGTATACAAAAAAATTTGATACCCTGCTTGAGTGGAATGGTTGATGCATAGCATTAAAAATGCCACCGTGGCACACATGTAACTTAGATTGAACTGTCCAAATTATGCCCCCAAATCTAGATAGATATATAAAAAATAATAGTAATAACTTACTTCATCAATGGGCTACGTACCTATTAGACAAGGTGAGTTAGACTTACCTGAATTTTATGTGCAGTAGAAGCTAGATTGTGGCTTGCACCTGGTAGAAAGCTCTGATCATGTACCCATGTGAACTCCCCAGTGAAACATTGCGGACCTCCTCTCAAGCCTACACAATAAAATAACTTCTTCTACTTTAACTCATATTACAAAGAAGGACAGACATAAAATGAAAAAAAAAGAAACAAATGAAACAGTTCCTTGGTACATATTATACTATTACAACTTGGACATTTTCCTTACTCCCATTCCAATTTTCACTTAGCAACTATCCAACATAACTGCCCTATGATCATTGTAGAAACTTTGCCATTCCTTCCACACCTATTTTGAAGTAGTTGTATGCATATCTGAATGTGTTTCTAATGATCTGGTTTTATGGTGCATTTAGCTTGTAACCTTGAGAAATGGAGAAAAATAGTTTGTGATTTTGGAATCTCTCCACTTAGTAGAATTTCCAACAATTGAGAAATGGGGCTCCTATAAGTGCTGTATTGGGACAGAAAGGGCTCTTTCACATCCACATGTGCATTGTTTCACAATTTTTAGAAATTCTACAAAAAGTAGAAATACTGATAATCATGAATTATTTTTCTCATGGTTCTAGCCAAACCGTTCATGTTCCAGACTCCATGGTACCCTGGCCATCATAAGATGCATTGTTGAATGGGTGATTTCGTATAAACAAGAATATTTAATAGCTCATAGTCAAATCAAAGATTCAAAGGTCAGGATTATAAGACCATATCTTCTATACGGTAGCATCATGAACATGAATGGTTCAAATCATTTAAAACAAACTCCGTTTCTACCGACAGAACACCTGCTTAGTTTCTTCCTAAATAAATAAAATTTCAAATTCAGCAAAGTAAAGAATCCAAACATCAGACATCATCTCTTCAACAATGGTGTTTGCTGCACACAAAATTCTTCGCTACAAATCTACAGGTTACTTCTGAATTGGTCTTATAATTTCCAAACCTTCTATTTCTCCCTCAAGATTCACTATCACACCAACATTATATTCAAAATACATGTATACACAAATAAATAAACTAGAGCATTTGAAACCATTAGAAACTTCATGAGCATTTTCACAAACACATCATGAGCAATGGCATTTTCACAAACACGTCAAGAAAAGAACAATGGTATTGTAGACATTTATCTTATGGACTATAGACAATGTATATTGATTATGGATTGTTCGTCAATTCATCAGAAAATTCATCAATTAGAGATAAAGAAATAGGAAAATTTTCAACAGATTTAGAGGAAACGATGAGAATGGACCTAAAATTCGTGTTCGCCTTTGCAGGATCAATCAGAGAGAGATTGCAAAGGGAAACCCTAAAAATCTCCTGGAAGAAGTTTAAGTGCTATGGTTGAAAGCCCCTTTATGTTGTTAAATTTGTAGTGCCAAAAACACTCCTTATACTTTGTGAAATTACATAGATGCAAATGTTCGAGAAACAATATGGATGAAGCATGTATGGATGAAACGAGTCTCAGTGTATGGATGTTGACTACATTAGTGAAGCACAATGCTCAACTCAAGATATGTCAAGCCACGACACTATCTCACAAGATCGACTTCGAAAGACAAGACATGTTTACAAGTCAAGACTCGAGAATGTTCAACTGAATTTACAAGTTACAAGTTAAGATTCAAGATTGCATAATTGAAGCTTTTAAAGAAGAGCTACATCAAGATTTCAAGCTTCACTTTCTTTAAAGGTTACATATCTTAAGGGTTCAATGTCCTTACTTCACTATTAAGGTATGTTTGACCTTAGGTTGACCTTTAGAGTAGGTCATTTCGGATACATAATGCAAATGTTTTATATTTGGGAATCTGGTCTGCTCTAAGAGTAGTCCTGGATCTTTCTTGACTAGTCCTAGCACTGCTTCGACCTGTCTAAGATTTTCCTGGACTAGTCGCAAGTTTGTTGCAAAAATTTAGAATTTTTTGTTAAGCCTCGACCAGTCCTGGGGTCTGTTCGACTAGTCGTATGAACAGTGTCGACTGCTCCTTCGACCAGTAGTGAAAATACGACTTAAACTACAACGGTGTATTTTGCTTGGCTTCGACTAGTCGTGATCAACCTAAGACTAGTCGAAGGAGTCCTTCGACCAGTCTAGACTACTTACGACTAGTCGTGAAACTGCCTTATCTTATCGCGCTCAAATTTTCAAATATCCGTTGGTTCTAAGACCAGCCGTAGCAACCTCTGGACCAGTCGAAGATGCAATTTGCTCACTTATAAATGGAACACGAATCTCTGAATATTGAGGACATCTAAAGTAATTGTAATCCGGCCTTCTGAGAGATAAGTTTGTGCTCCATTTTAAGCTAAGTGTGCATATTTACTTTCTTTAGCTTTTTAAATTGATTTTGTTTCTTTTATTCCAATCTGATCTGAAAAGAGAAAGTGTTATTTTTCTTTTTCTGGAATCAAAATCAATTAAAGCTAGCATATTTTGGTTTAATTTAAAATCTATTAGAACCTAGAACCATTATAGAGTGAGTATTGGACATTGAACTTTGACATTCGAACCTTTACCCCGACTTGGTTCTTCTAGGCTGTTACAAAGGAGAAATCTAAGTATTTTACATTATTGTAATTTGCATTCTATTTTTGGTTTCTTTTGAGATTAAGCTAGAAAAATCTCACTGTGTTTGGTTATCTGAGGAGAGCCAGAAGACTCAGAAAGTGTGTGTTTTTGGATTGTGTAAGCTCAAGTTAAAAAGACACAGTTGTGAAGGTTTTAGGTGAACCTGTGAAACCTATTTTGATAGTGATCGCCAATATCCCCTGTGTGAGGATATTAGGAGTGGAGTAGCATTCTGTGTGGCTGTTGTTAAACAGTTGGTGAACACACAGGCGAACCACTATAACTCCTTGTGTATTATAGTTTGAATGTTTGCTTAATTTCCTATCTTTTATCATTCAAGTTGTGAAATGTATGTGTGGATGTGAATGTTGTAATATTTACATTTCAAGCACAGTGGGGAATGTTGTAATAATTTAGATTTAAATTCTTGTAAAATTTCAATTCTTTGCTATTTATTTATTCCTATTTAGTTTGGGTTTTTGATACAAAGAACGTTTTAGAAATTAGGTTGTCTTGCCATAAACCCTTGGTTTTTATGGTGTAAGGTTGTCCTTAGAACTACATTTGTTTCAATCTCTCAATACTTGATTATTGAGGCTGCTTTTCATTTTAAGCATTGTGAATTGATTTATTTTATTTGGTTATCATTTTTCCGCTGTTATAGTCTAAATTTGGCATAGTCCTATTCAACCCTCCCCCCTCCCCCCCCCCCCCCCCACGACATATAGCTTGGCCTTTTCAAGTGGTATCAAAGCTAAATAGCTCGTTTTTAATTCTTTATTCATGGATTCATTTCTTGAGTTAACGATCTAAGCTATATATATATATAAAAGATGTTAAATTTTGATAGCCTTTCAGTCACTACGCCTCTACCATTTGATGGCTCCAACTATGCTTATTGGAAAGCCAGGATGAGGATTTTCCTCAAATTAATGGATGGGAGTATGTAGCAAGCCACAGTGACTGAATGGAACCCACCTACCACTGAAGTGACTGGGATCGATGGTTCAAAATCAATGAGAGTAACACCGTATTTCTGATGGATCACTCTTCAGAAAAATGAGAGTAGTGCCAATGCAAAAGCACTAAATGCAATCACTTGCGCACTATCACTGGATGAGTTCAAAAGAATTATATCCTGTGATACTACAAAGCAAGCTTGGGATATTTTAGAAATAACACACGAGGGTACTTCAATTGTCAAGAAATCTAAAGTCCAACTCCTCACAACCAAATTTGAAGAAATTCATATGGATGAAAATGTAATGTTTATGGACTTTTATACAAGATTAAATGATATTGTAAACTCTATGTGGGGTCTTGACGATAAAATCCCAGAAAGTAAAGTGTGTACAAAGATACTAAACTCACTTCCTAAACGGTTCAACTCTAAGGTAACCGTGATCCAGGAACTTCGTGATACGGACAATACGAGGGTAGAAGAACTAGTTGGGTCTTTACAAATGTGAGGCCCATATCCTAGCCCGTACTGTTCTGTAGGCTTCCGCGGTTCTCCCGGATGAATTTCGGCGACCCACGATCTGTTATCGGCAGTTGCATGCAACCTTGAGTTGTATCTCGTAGATTTTGAGTCACCTTAATCCGAGACTTGTACCATTGCGACCACACCGTCGTCGTGGTTTTAACGCCGCGTCTTGCATACCAATCTGATACCCTGGCAGGGAGATGTGGACCTGTGTTCAGTTTGAGAAAAACACCCCACGTTGTAATTTTTAAGAGAATCTCTACCCTAAACGTCACATCAATCCATTAATCAAAGTCTAAGTACACAACCTTACCTAGCCATCCCTTTTTCACCAACAAGGCATGACACCCATTCCTCTTTCACCAAAAAGTCAACAAGTATCTTACCTCTCATGTCACTCCACCATCCCTCTCTCCCATCACTCCACCTCACCACTCCTCTCTCTCTCATTTCTTCATTTTCAAGCAAAATCCATGAGACTCCAACATCCAAGCAAACTCCATGGATAGAGCTTGTGTGGCCCACCTTCCTACCTTCCATCTCCACCATCCAATGATCATCTCCACCGTTGGAAAGCATCCCTCGGAGCTCTGAATGCATTGATGGAAGAAGAGGTCCAAGCAGATCAAAGGTGGGTATTCATTACCTCGATTTTGATGATTTGAGGGCCCACATGTGGTGGGACCCATCTTGATGTAGGCATTGTATAGGGAGGGCCCATAGTGGCGGGGTCCCTCCCCTTCACACGTTTCTTCCTCTCTCTCTTTCTTTCATTTTTTTAAATGTTGATGTTGAGGTGTGTGGCCCATCTGGTGTGTGTGTGTGTGTGTGTGTGTGTGTGTGTGTGTGTGTGTGATGGCCCACCTTGGTGGATGATCCACACGTTATCCAAATGGTGGGATCCACCGTGATGGATGCACTGTATTCATGCTGTCCGGGCACCTTGGCGCCGTGCGACAGACCTGGATGAAGGGAAACTACAAATATCAACTTATCCCAACTCCAATGGGCCACCACGTGGACCCACATTGCTGTGTGTGCTGGACGCATAGTGGTGTGCATGTCCCACATCCACCGCACCTGTCCATTTTGGCCAGCTCCACGACCCACCTTAATGACGGTCATCCTGACCGCCCAATAGCAGTAGCTGCTGAACTGTGTAGTAAAATAATAATAATAATAATAATAATAATAATATACATATATATATATATATGTAGAATATATCTGCTGGTGGGCCCTACATGGACCCACCTCTTTGAACCGACTGGTTGTACGTCACCAGCTGTGGGCCCATCATGCAGTATGTGTTTTATCCCAACCGTCCATCCGTTTGGACAGTGGTGGGTGAATCCACCATGGTTTATGTATTTTATCCCCTTTTCCCATCCATTTTCTGTGTGTAAGACCCACCTCACACGTGCTACACGTGTGAGGGTGGGGCCCACCTTGAGACATGTATGATGTAGATGTTTTAAATCTACACTGTCCAGCTATTCACTACGGTGCTGACAGTCAGCAAGTTCTGTGGTCCCACGGCTACATAGCAGCATGTAGCTACTGTGGTATTGACGTCAGCAATTGTTGTGGGGCCCACGCAGCTCTCAGACGTCAATAAGTGTGGCCCTGATCACGAGGTATGTGTTATATCAACACCATCCATCTATTTCTCCATATCATTGTATGGCCTGGGAGAGAAGATCCAAACCTCAAGTGGACCACACAGCAGAAAACATGGGAGATGATGACATCCACGGTTGAACCCCCTTTTCCAGGTACCACTCTGATATGTGTGTTTTACTTGAGACCGTCCATCCATTAGATATGGACCCCACCATGGCAGCGTGTGGGGCCCACCTTGTATGATGTATGTGTTACATCTATACTGTCCATCTAATTTAGCCAGATCCCGGGCCCACCTGATCCTGACTGTCCAGGGTCAGGCGTCCAGCAGCAACAGCTGCTGGATTGTTGAAAGGAAAATAAATATCAGTTTGGTTTTCAGTTGAGGTGGGCCACACGTGTGGACCCACCTCTTATGTATGTATATAGTCGTCTGTACGGGGGGTGGCCCATCACACACGTGTAGGTGGGGCCACCTTGATGTATTTATTAGATATGTACCGTCCAAAAGATCTAGAGGGTGGCCACACCATTGATGTATTTATTCTCTACCCATGTGATTTATGGGTTTAATGTGGACCGTCCATCCACCAGCCTTCCAACTGCTGGATTGATGTTAGCTAAGTTCTGTGGGCCACCATGTTTTATGTGAAATCCAGACCGTTCACGTGGACCCATGATGAATGTGTCTTACATCCAGGCGCCGTTGGTGCTCTTCAAAATAAATAAAATATATATGCATTATAATATCTAATACTATATGGTGGGCCCTACGTGGGACCCACCTATGTGGGAAGGGGATGGACTAGTGTACATTTACACTAGCTATATGATTGCTGGAATGATGTCAGCTATGATATATGGGTTATATTCCAACCGTCCCATGGTGGGACGCACCTTGATGTATACACACCGTCCAACCGTTTTGAGGTGTGGCCCACCTCACGTGTGACACGTGTGGGGATGGAACCCCCCTTGTTGTATGTATTCTCTATCCTCACCACCCATATGGTTTGAACGGTGGGATGGCACTATGGTGTATGGACCAAAACCACACCGTCCGTCCTGAATGGTGCAGTGCGGGACCCACCATGACGTATTTATTTCAAATCCACACCGTCCATCCTGAACGGTGGAGTGCGAGACCCACCAAGACGTATTTATTTCAAATCCACACCGTCCGTCCTGAACGGTGCAGTGCGTGACCCACCAAGACGTATTTATTTTAAATCCACACCGTTCACTGGATTGAGACGGTGGGACGCCAGCTAGATGCATGTGTTTTAACTACAATCGTCTATCTGTCCAGGGTGGTGTGGGAACCCGCCATGATGTATGTATTCACCACGCCACCCATCAACATGTGGGGCGCACCATGATAAATGTGTTTCAACCACGCTATCCATCTGTTTTGTTAAACCTAGGGCCACCCCATTAGCCCACTTGATATATATGAGGCCCATTGGTGTGGCCCGTGGACACAGTTCACTTGATGTATATAAGGCCCACAGGTGCGACCCATGTGATAAGGCCGATTCAATATATATGAGGCCCATTGGTGCAGCCCATGGATGTGATCCACTTGATGTATTTGATGGCCGATGGGTTAAGGCCCAATGTGATGTATATAAGGGCCACGAGTGAGGCCCAATGAGACGTATGTGGGGCCTTTGTGTGGGGTAGAATGTGATATATATGAGGCTCATTGCAATGTGAGATTTCACCATGATGTATGTAATGATGTTTATAGTGGCCACTCCTTAGGAGCAATGTTAGTTAAATGACCACATTGATGGGCAATGATGGTTTAATGTCCTCCGTAGAACCCCATTCTCGGCTCCCAGCGCCCATTCGCCAGGTTCCGATCCTGGGATGCTACAAGGAGGATTTTTAACATCAGTTTGATTCGTAATAAGCATAACCAAAGGCATAACCCACAAACAACAACCAAAAACTCCATCACATTTCCACTATAATCAAAAACTTTACAAGTACAATGAGCATAAGGGAAATACAATGAAGATAGACCAAAACTCCAAAAGAAGATCAGCCACGCGTCCAAGCCTCAGCGCTGCTGTGATCCAACGTCACCTGCACGCAACGGTCGTGCATAAGCTTATAGAAAGCTTAGAGGGTGGTGAAAGTGTATGCTCAAGGTGATAATGTAGTCATGCAGTATCAGAGTAATGCGGAACATGCTGATGAATGCTAAGAATCCCATTAGCCGTACCAAGGCCATGCGGTGCAAAGAATGATGTCGGCCATACCAAGGCCATGCAATGCAAAATGCAAGTCAAGCATACAAATCCTCATCTAAGTCCACATGTCAATACGGCTCAAATCTGGAATATCACCGGGGTCTAGTACACTCCAAGCCAGATTGCCGCCCCATCGCGCGCAATAAGGTGAGTGGAAAAGACCTCACTATCCGCCTGCCAATATCGGGCTCGGCTCGTCAATAGCGGACCCATTCCTCGAGCTGGTCAGACTCAGCCTAGCATTGCCCCCTACTCTCGGGCGGGTAAGGCCACACCCCCTTCCAACCGACCACGACACAGTGGAAAGCGCAACCGTCTGGTAATCGGCACCCAGCGCTCATGCACCCACTCGGTCTAGACGTTGGAGCAACCTCCTGGTACCATAAGGGTTTAGGGACTTTCACCCAGGGATATCTATCGCACCCCATGTAGAACAGTATTTCCGGTATCCAATCCTGCCAACCACGATACGTCTGTGGAGGCTACGGCCCTGATGTCGCTAGGGCGTACAGTAACTATACCACACAATGCGAATGCATGAATCACACTATTCAGTCATGCAGCAAATCCTGCGCATATCGTGCGCTCATGTAGGGCAACACCCCCTGTACGGGAGCCCCTAAACAATCTGCCCGAAGGCTATGCTATGATCAGTCATTTCTCATATCAAGCATACGTATGATGCATATGATCATGAATCATGGAATTAAATATGTTATATGGGGTGGATGATGTTCATAATGAAGATGGGCCTAGACGGCCTACACACTACACATATGGGCCTAACAGTGGGCCCAAGGGAAAGTCATAATGCGGACATTTAACCACACTACACTTACAATGTGGACGTCAAACCGACATTGCTCCCAAGGCACGACTGCCACAAATATCATATCATAAGTTATTTTGGGATCACACATTGCAATGGACCTTAGGTACATCCATTGGGCCCTTAAATACATCAAATTAGCCAAGTCACATGGGCCTTATATTCATTAAGTGAGCCACACCAATGGGCCTTATGTACATTGCAATGGGCTATAACCCGGGGGCTTCAGAACATATCAAATAGGCCTAAGCTTATGGGCCTTACACGTGTCAAATGGGCCTCGACAGTTGGGCTCCATATGTACATCAAATGGGTCTACTCACCTGGGCCTTATATGTATCAAATGGGCCTCACCAATTGGGCCCCATGTGCACATCAAATGGGCCTCAACTCATTGGCCCCATTACATCAAATGGGCCTCGACCCATGGGCCTTTTATATACATCAAAGTGGGCCTCAACCATGGGTCACAAGTACTGAGGTGGGCCTCAATCACGGGCCTCAACATTAGTAAAAATATATACATATAATATAGTATATAATATGTATATAGTATATAATATATATACATAATACATATATATAATATTATATGAAATATAATATTATATATATATATATATATATATATATATATATATATATATATATATACACACACACACACGCACACATCACAGTGGGCCCACACACTCATCACAGTGGCTCCACGTCCACCGTCCAGGCGGACGGTGAGACTAAAACACTTACATCACTGTGGGCTCCATGTGGGGCCCACCATAATGTTTATATTCCATCCAGGCCGTTGATAAGGTCCGGGCCCAGGTGAAGGGTGGAAACAAATTTCACCTTGATCCCAAACTGTGGGCCCGTAAAAGGCTTCAGGGTGGAGTTCAATTCACATCGTTTCCTACGGTGTGGGCCACTGAGTCTTGGATGTTCTGATTTTGGGGTGGGCCCACGTCCGGTAGGGGCCCACCATATGAACGGTTTAGAAAGCATATAGACATCAAGGTGGGGCCACGGCTACGGCCGTCTTTGCACGTCCGTCCGCCGACGCAGCGTCAGTGGCCGCACTGACGCAGCAGCAGCGGCTTCTTTTTTGTTATTTTTTTTTATTTTCGTTTTTCCATGGATTTTGCAGTGGGGTCCACCTCTTGCAGATCTGCTCCGTCCAATGGCTCCCCATGCCTCGCGCCAAACAAGCCCAATATTGGGCCTGTTTCGTATAAAAGGGTTAGGAAAGGTTTCAATGGTGCAAACCTCCATTTGCCAGGGTATGGCCCACCAGGAAGGTCTGATGGATCCCATCTTTTAGGTCAACGCCTAAAAAGGGCTTAGGGAAGGAATGGATGGTGTGGATTTAATACATACATCAAGGTGGGGCCTACATGAGTGGACAACCCCCATTGGCAAGCTAATATTTATGTTTTTCCCAAAACGTCCAGCGTCCCTGGACGCTGGACCCTTGTAAATATATTAGGGGTGGGCCCTGCTTAGGTGGGCCACCTCATGGAAAATGGTGTGGATACTACACACAAAGTGGGCCCCACTTGTAGGTGATTTGGATGGAATACATACCCTATGGTGGGGTCCATTCAAGTGGGCCACACAACCTCATCATCATACAACAAAATAAAATAAAATGAAATAAAAATAAAATAAAAAGGGAGAGAGATAGAGAGTGAGACCGTGTGATGGAGGGACCCCGGCACTATGGGCCCTCCCTTGCACTAAATCATACATCAAGTGGGTCCCATTACACGTGGGCCCAATAAATTAAAATTCAACGGTAGAGATCCCTTCTCCACTAAATCGGACGGTCTAGATGACCCTAAATATGCAAGAAGGTAAACATCATGATGGGGTCCATGGAGAATGGCCCCATCATGGAATGATCATGATGATCCAAGTGGGCCATTGGCCACACCATAGGGTCCAAAGTGAGATCCGAACCATTGATCGGTTGGCCTCACTTGGCCCATCTTAAAAACATCAAAAACTATCATATCCAAACACCCACCGCTTGATCTTCTTGCTCCCTTGGCTTCCTTAGCTCCTTGTGCTTCTCTTTGATGGAGGAAGATGGGAAATGGATGGTTGAGATGAGAGATGAAGGGGTGGGAAAGGTGGACCTCACAAATGAAGTTTTCTCACCATGGGGGACTCATACGTATGGTGCTCTCTCTTGGATTTGGATTTTTGAAAAAAATGAATAAGAGAGATAGTTGTAAAGGGAGAGAGAGAGAGAGAGAGAGAGAGAGAGAGAGAGAGAGAGAGAGAGAGATGGGTGATGGAGTGATGGGGGATGGTTTGGGTTGAAAATTGTAAAAGGAGGTATGGTTGATGTTGAAAATGGGAAAAAGAGGAGTGGTGAGGTGGAAAGAGGGTAGACTTTTGTAAAAGGTGGAGATGGGTTGTTGTACTTGAGGTATGGGATGCTTTAATGGTTGATTGATGGGACTAATTGTAGAGATTCCCTCGAAATCCGCAACGCGCGGTGTTTCTTCGGAATAAACGCTGATCGGCATCTTCTTGCCTGGGTATCGGTTCGGTGCGCAAGTCACGGCGTTGGAACCGCGGCGGTGACGATCGCCAAGACATAAGTTTCGGATCGAGTTGACGTCGGTGTGCGGGACCTGGCTTAGGATCATTCGCAAACACCGAATACGGTGCGAAGGTTGCGGAATTTGACCGGAAGGACCGCGGAAGCTAATGAAATGGTACGGATTTGGCCACTCCTTAGGAGCAATGTTAGTTAAATGACCACATTGATGGGCAATGATGGTTTAATGTCCACATTGTGACCTTCCCTTAGGCCTTGTTAGGCCCATTCTCATTGATGTCAATTGTCGATTGCCGATTCTGATTGACATGACTGATTTACTGATTCTGATTATCGATCGATTTCGATTGTCGTACCCGATTGCTGATTAGTGATCGAGGATGATTATCATGATCGATTGCTGATTCCAATTGACATGACCGATTTGTCAATTCTATTATCGATCGATCTCGATTGTCGTGGCTGATTGTCAATTCCTATTGATGTGATCGATTTATCAATTCTAATTATCGATTGATCCCGATTGTCATGGCTGATTGTCGATTCTGATTGATGTGACCGATTTTTCGATTCTGATTATCGATCGATCCTAATTGCCGTGGCCGATTGCCGATTTCGATTAACGTGATCGATTTTTCGATTCTAATTATCAATCGATCCTGATTGTCGTGGCCGATTGTCGATTCCGATTGACATAATTGATTTGCCGATTCTGATTATCGAAGCCAATTGTATAGGCCAATTCTGATTGTCGAAGCCGAGTATCAAGGCCGATCCCGATTTGTTGAGGCCAATTGTATAGTGTCGATTCCGATTGTTGAGGCCGATTTCGATTGCCGAGGCCGATTGTCGAGACCTATATGATGTATATGCGACCCGTAGTTGAGGCCCATTGTGATGCATTTGAGGGCCAGGCGATGGAGTCCATTGTGATGTATATTAGGCCCATGTGAGAGGCCCATCGTGATGCGTATTAAGCTCTTGAGTGAGGCTCATGGTGTTGTATATTAGGTCCTTGTGTGAGGCCATGAGTCCACTATACGTTAGGCCTTATGTGAGCAATCCCTTGGGGACAATGTTGGTTAAATGTCCACATTGTCGAGGCCGATTGTTAATGCCGGTTATTGATACTGATTATGAGTATGTGACAGCATAACATCATAATACATGCCCATACGCATCATCTGCATATTTGTTATGAGATGTGGTTGATCATTGCATATGTCATTGGGTATATTATTATGAGACTCCCTAATAGGTGGAGATTGTCTCACATAAGCATATGGTATGCGTAGGATTGATGCATGACTGGATTGTATGACTCATGCATTTTGCATGTGCGTTGTGATTACTGTACGCCTTAGCGACATCAGGGCCGTAGCCTCCAAAGGCATATCGTGAATGGCCAAATGGGACATGAAAATCTATTCTAGCATCGGGCTACCATAGATGGCCCTGGGTGAAAATTCTTAAACCCTCTTGGTACCAGAGGATGCCCCAATGTCGAGACCGAGTGGATATATATGAGCGCATGAGGGTCGTATATTAGTAGGCAGTGTCTCCCATTGTGTCATGGTCGGTTAGGAGGGGGTGTGACCTTACCAGCCTGAGTGAGGGGGCAATATCTAGGTTAAGTTTGACCAACTAGAGGAATGGGTCTGCTATCGATGAGCCAAACCCGATATTGGCAGGCGGTAGTGAGGTCTCTTCCACTTACCCAATTGTGCACTCGGATAGGGGCGGTAAGCTGGCGTAGAGTGTAATAGACCCCGATGATAATCCTAGAGAGGAACCGTACTGATATGTAGACTTATTGAGTAGGAGTTGTATACTCATGCATTCATTCCATTCACTATCCACTTGGGTTGGTGGTGCGTAACTAATTATTGTGTACCTTTGCATGGTTTGGATTTTGGTTGGGCGTGCGACTAGCCTGAGATAAGGAATTTACCACATTGAGTCTGACTATCCAAATTTAGGTATGGGACTGGTTTGGATAGAAGTCTCTTGTGATGGACCCTATAGCCTTCGATACTACGTACTATCATCCCAACTTTACAGTCCAGCAGGGTTATTATATTCGCACCGCATATCGAATTACATCTGCAGCATATGATATTTTGAGTTGCTATGTTTCCGCACTTATACGGCCTAGATACGACTGACGGTATTCGTGGACTCATCAAGATTTGCCTATTGCATTGCATCATCGGCATCTGATATTTGGCTTGCCATCTCTGCATTGCATAGCTGATCTGCATTGCTTCATCAGTATATGATATTTTTGCATCGCATAGCCTGGATAAGGCTGATGGTATTTATGTGCTTATCAGTATATTTCCGCTTACTCTGATATCGTATGATTCATGATCTTGATAATATTTCTACTTACTCTGATATCGTATGATTCATGATCTTGATAATATTTCTGCTTACTCTGATATCATATGATTCGTGATCTTGATAATATTTGTGCTTACTCTAATATCGTATGATTCATGATCTTGATAATATTTCTGCTTACTTTGACATCGTATGATTCATGATCTTGTTAATATTTCTGCATACTCTGATATCGAATGATTCATGATCTTGATAATATTTCTGCTTACTCTGATATCGTATGATTCATGATCTTGTTAATATTTTGTATACTTTGATACCGTATGATTCATGATCTTGTTAGTATTTTCGCTTATTTTTGACATTATATGATTATGTCATTGTATTGAATACTTAACACTTATCTTGTGCACACACCTACACCACCCTCTAAGCTTTCTATAAGCTTATGCATGATAGATATGTGCAGGTGGCGTTAGGTTGCAGTAGCATTGAGCTTGGAGCATGCAGCGGACCTCTGGAGCTTTGATTTTCGATATATGTATTTCCCTTTCAACATTGTATTCAAATGATTATATTAGTGGATATGTGACGATGATGTTGCCTTTATGTTTTGGGTATACTTGTGGTTATGCTTATTACGAGATAAATGTATAAAAAAAATCCTCCTTGTAGGATCCTAGAATTGGAATCTTGCGTATGGACGCTAGGAGCCGAGAATAGGGTACTATGGAGGCTGTCGGCATCGGAATTCCTGTAAATCTGATGTCTGGGTTTGGGGCATGACAACAAACATATGAATTAAATTTTAAAGCTCCTAAAGGTAAATTTATCGCTCTTAAATCTTCTAAATGTATTACTCAAGAAAATTCTGATTTAGAAAATTCTGAAGATGATATGGCGCTTTTAGCACAAAAGTTTCATAAGATCTTCAAAAGTAAAAAGAGAATTGATTTTCAAAAATCAAATGATAAGAAACGACTTAAATCTATATAAAAAACGTGGAAATCTTTGAAAGATAGTCAATGTTACAACTGCCAAGAATATGAGCATTTAGCAAACAAATGTCCTAAAAAGGAAAAACCCAAAAAGAAGGGAATGTTGGCTACTTGGGATGAATCGTCTGATTCTGAAGCCTCTTCTGAATCAGAAGATTCTGAAACCGAGTCGAGCAATGAAGTTAAAGTTCTTATGACTCTAGTTAAGTTCACTTTTTCAAATCATGATGATTCAACTAGTGAAGAAAATTTGAATAGTGAACATGAAAATGAAGAAGATCTTCAAGATGCTTACAATGCCCTGTACAGGGAGAGTTGTAAAATTTTCGTAAAACTAAAACTTCAAAAAGAAAAGTTTTTAAAACTTGAAGAAAATTTTGAGTCTCTTGTTTTAGAAAAATCCTATATTTCAGACTGTTTTAAAAAGACTAAATTCGATTTAGAATTCAAAACCTCCCTAATTAATAATCTGAAATCTGAAAATGAGAAACTTAAAAATGAAGTATCTTCTCTTCTGAGTTTGAAGGATATATGGAGGTATGCTCAATGTGATCCGAAGTTATAAAAACTTTTATCCAGATCTAGAAAATATGGTGACAGATCCGGGTTGGGCTATGATAAGAATATACTTTCTAAAGAGAAGAATACTCCTCCCAAGTTCGTAAGAGGAGAAACCTTAAAATTGAAAGGGAATAGTACTAATCAAAGTTTTTCTAAAAATGTTAAATCTTTTCAAAAATCTAAAAGCAACTATGTCAAGTATAAAAATCAGAACCGGAATTCTTTAGCTGAAAAGATAGTTGATTTGCTTAAGGAGCTCTTAAAATCTAACTCAGTGGGTCATTACAAGTACAAGAAGACCAACTATACTTCTAAACCCAAAATAGTTATGAAATGAGTTCCTAAGGTTACTTGCTTGGTTACTCACACCGCTTTCAAAGCTACAAGTCATTCGAAGTAGTACCTTGATAGTGGATGCTCCAGGCATATGACAGGCGACAAGGCTTTATTCACCGATCTTAAAGATATGACTGATAGATCAATCACATTTGGTGATGGTAGCAACTGCAAGATTATTGGTCAAGGTACGGTTCAACTCTATATCCTCCCCTTATTTAAAAATGTTTTATATGTTGAGGGACTAAAATACAACCTGTTAAGCATATCTCAAATATGTGATAACAATCATAGTGTGAAATTTTCTAATAAAGGTTGTAAAATTTTAAACAAAAAGGGTTCTGTAATATTAATTGGTCGCAGGACCTCTGAAAACTGTTATATTGTAAGCGATGGTAGCTCATCTAAACAATTGTGTTACATGGTCCATACTGATGAGACTGAATTATGGCATAAATGTCTTGGACATATACACTACCGTAATTTATACAGATTGAGCAAGAGAGAACTAATAAGAGGTCTACCAAAATTACAAAAAGTAGACAAAATATGTGGTGAATGCCAATATGACAAGCAAACAAGGAGCTCTAACAAAAAGGTGAACTCCAATGCTACATCAAGACCACTCGAGCTTCTCCATATGGACCTTATAGGACCTACTAGGACGAAGAGTTGAGGAGGAAAAAAATACATACTGGTAATCGTGGATGATTTTACCAGATTCACTTGGGTAGCCTTCTTAAGGGATAAATTAGAAACCCTTGATGAAGTAAAAAAGATTCTCAAATGGATCCAAACTAAAAAAGGCTCTCAAATCTGTAAGATCCGTAGTGATCATGGATTTGAGTTCGAGAATAGCAGTTTTGAGAAATTTTGTAACGATCAGGGAATATCGCATGAATTCTCTGCGTCCAAAACACCACAACAAAATGAAATTGTGGAAAGGAAAAATAGAGTGCTTCAAGAAATGAGAAACGTAATGTTGAATAGTATGAAGCTCCCTAGAAATCTTTGGGCTGAAGCCGCAAATACTGCATGCTATATTATCAATCGAGTGTATATATGTAAGTCTGATAATAAAACTGCTTATGAACTTTGGTTTAATAAGAAGCCTATGTCAAATACTTTCGAGTTTTTGGCAGCAAATGCTATATTTTACGTGACCGTGAAAATCTAGAAAGTTTGATAAAAAGAGTGATGAAGGGATCTTCTTAGGATACTCTTTATACAGTTGGGCATATCGTGTTATGAACAATAGGACTAGTGTGATTTAAGAGTCCATCAATGTAGTCATTAGTGATCACTTGAATACACCTGCCCCAAGTTCAGATAATGATGAAGTTCTTTTGATTGACAAACCAGATACTTCATCAAATTAAGTTAATTCTAAACTAAGGACTGTCAAAGATCATCCAACCAATCAGATACTTGGAAACCCTCTCACTGGTGTGCGTACTCGTAGAAAATTAGAAGACATATGTAACTATGTGTGTTTTACATCCCAGATTGAACCGGTAAATGTAAAAGAAGCGCTTTTTGATGAAAACTAGATGGTAGCTATGGAGGAAGAACTTAATCAATTTGTTCGAAATGATGTCTGGTATCTTGTTCCTAGACCTAAAGATAAACATAGTATTGGAACAAAGTGGATTTTCAAAAATAAGTTTGACGAACTTGGTAATATTATGTGAAACAAGGCAAGATTAGTTGTTTAAGGATACACTCAAATAGAAGGCATTGATTATGATGAAACCTTTGCCCCAGTTACTCACCTTGAATCAATCAGACTTTTCATATCCATTGCATGCTTTAAAAAATTTAAAAATTATCAAATAGATGTAAAGAGTGTATTTTTGAATGGCGATTTACATGAAGAAGTATATGTTGAACAGCCTATAGGGTTTGAAGACCCTAAGCTTACTGATCATGTATACCATCTTAAAAAGGCTCTATATGGTCTAAAACAAGCTCCTAGGGCATGGTACAAAAAATTGACCAAGTTTTTACTAAGTCGTAATTTTCAAATAGGGAGTGTCGATAAGACGCACTTTATTAAGAAACATAACGATGATATCTTAATGGTTCAAATCTATGTTGATAATATTATTTATGGATCAACATGTACTAACATGACTATTGAGTTTGCAAATTTAATGAAATCTAAATTTGAAATGAGCATAGTTGAGGAATTAAATTATTTTCTAGGGTTGCAAGTAAAACAACAATCTGATGGTATTTTTATTTCTCAAACCAAATATGCCTTGAACCTGATTAAAAGGTTCGAATTTGAGAATGGTAAGAATTTTGATACTCCTATGAGTACAACTTTGAAACTCTCAAAAGATTCTGCAGGTAAAAATGTGGATCCGAAATTATATCGGAGTATGATTGGTAGTTTACTGTATTTAACTGCTAGTAGACCTGATATCGCTCTAAGTGTTGGTATTGGCGCTAGATATCAGTCTAATCCTAAAGAATCGCACTTGATTGCTGTCAAGGGAATTATGAGATATGTCGCAAGTGCTGTTAATCTCGGTCTCTGGTATCCACTTAAGACTAGTGTTCAATTAGCTGGGTACTCAGATGCTAACTGGGCTGGTAATCTTGATGATAAAAAATCAACCAGTGGTGGTTGCTTTTATATCAGAAATCGTTTAGTTTCTTGGTTTAGCAAGAAACAAAGTTCTATATCACTTTCAACTGCTGAAGCTGAATATATCGCAGCTAGTAATGCATGTACGCAACTTATTCGGAAGAAACGTATGCTAAGTGATTATGGAATTAAACAGGATTTTATGTTATTATATTGTGATAATTCCAGTGCCATAAATATTTTGAAAAATCCAATTCAGCATTCTCGTACCAAGCACGTTAACATTAGATTTCATTATATTCATGAATTAGTAGAAAAAAGGTTATATCTTTGGAATATATCCCTACCGAGAATCAACGTGATGACATTTTCACTAAACTTCTCGACAAAAGTAGGTTTAACAAATTAAAATTTGATCTTGGTGTATGCATTTTAAAATAATTATTTATGCCTATTTGTATCATATTGTATATATTTCATTTAGATTTCAAATTTTGTAAAATATGCTGAAAATCAGATTTTTGGTGGTACTCGACTAGTCGAGGATTTCCTCGACCTGTCGTGACATGACTGGTCGAAGAAAGCCCATGACTAGTCGTAAATCGTGCTGTTTGACTTAAATTGGGGCAAATTTCATTTCTTCCTTATTTCAACTTCCTTCTCCAACAAGCTGACGCCCAACCAGTCGAACCCTCCTTCCAAATCCGTCGAGGTTAGTATTCCATTTGCTTATTTCTTGTGGATTTGTGCCAACTTTGCTTCTATCTCTTACTTGAAGTTGTTTATTTCTAGTTTTGTTGAGATTTGGGGTTTTTCTTCACCAAATCTGATTTGAGAAAATCCATTTCTCAATCCATTGCAACACTTTGTTTCCTTCATATCTTCGTTGCATATGGCATCTAGAGGTAAAAAGCATCCCATGGTCCATCTTCTTCCAAATCTACTCCTATTACCAAGTGTCATCATTGGTTCTACGAAGAAGATCCATCTTATGTACGGGACATTAGATTGAGGAATGTTAATGTAGAACGTCCTGTTTTTTTAGATCATGTTGCACCGTATGATATCCTTCTTATTCTTTAAACTGTAGGTTGGGATAACTTATTGCATTGGGGTGGGCCAGCATACAGGTCCATTTCCTAGTCCATGTTCACTTACATAAGTGAGTTTTCATTGAAAAATTTAACTTTTAAAATAGCCATAAGAGAAGGACCATTTGACGTTGATCGTCATTTGATTTAAGCTCTTATGGAAATTTCTGTGAATGATGAGGGCATTCCCATCCATATCTTATCTGAAAAACCCTCAGAAATTGAAAAACGTATGCTCACTAGAGCCTTATGCAATTTGGACGTACATTGGACGCATAAAGGGAATGCGCTCCCCTCAAAGTTTTTGTTACCCAAATACAAAGTTCTTCACAAAATCTTTGTGTCTAACTTGTATCCTTGATCGGGTAATAAATTTGAATTGATGTCCTTCATGGTTTGTGTTCATCATTCTGTTGCTAGAGGTGTTCATGTTTGTTTACCATCCTTGATTTGTCACTCCATTATTCAGTTTCGACTCCATCCAGGTCACAGTGACATCCCTTTTTCTTATTTGATGACTGTGTTGACTACACATATGTTGGTCGACATGCCTGTTGGAGAGACCTCGATCCATCATCTAATATTTAACAATTCTAACCTTAATAAGATGAAGCTAGATTTGCTTCCTGGCTAAAGTGATGGTAATGGTGGTGCTGAAGCTGGAAATGAGGAGGATGTTGGTGATCTTCCTCATGATGACATTAACATGGATGATATTTTTGAAGAACTTGAATCTGATTCTGTTAATGATCCAGATTATGAGCCTTCTAAGTTTGATACGCGTTTATGTGCATTAGAGGAGAAGGTTGAGAATATGCATGTTTTTAATGTCACGCAGTTCAAATATATGCGTAAATATCTTAGGTGTTTGAACAAGGGCATGCATCAACTTGATCCTTCCATCCCTGCTCCTTCATCTGGCTCAGATTAGTTCTTTTTATTCTACTGGACTGTAATAACTTTATTACTCTTCTGTTCTCTTTGTTTGTGAGATTGTTACTGCTTTTTAACTTATCTCTGTTTATAGATTTTTTATTTCTTATTTACTCTCTCTTTCATTTTAACTCCTCCGCCATTTGATCATTGCTTCCTTTGTCCTATTGTGACAAAAAGGGAGAGAATGGATGTCTAATGGATGTCTATGGTATTGGATTTACGTGATGTATGTTACTCAGGGGGAGTATGTGCGAGTATGTGCAGGTATGTGCAGAGGTGGACTATATGTTGAATTGATTATGAATGCGGGCCAGTTAATAATAACTGGTACATGATTCTTTAACCATATATTCTGCATTATGAAATATATCTTGAAAGTGTGTTTTGTCACTAATTTGACAAAGGGGGAGATTGTAAGTGCTATGGTTGAAAGTCCCTTTATGTTGTCAAATTTGTGGTGCAAAAAACACTACTTGTACTTTGTAAAATTACATAAATGCAAATGTTCGAGACACAGTATGGATGAAGCATGTTTGGATGAAACGAGTCTCAGTGTATGGATGTTGACTACATTAGTGAAGCACAATGCTCAACTCAAGATATGTCAAGCCACAACATTGTCTTGCAAGATCGACTTCGAAGGACAAGAGATGTTTACAAGTCAAGACTCGAGAATGTTCAACTGAATTTACAAGTTACAAGTCAAGATTCAAGATTGGATAATTGAAGTTTTTAAGGAAAAGCTACATCAAGATTTCAAGCTTCACTTTCTTTAAAGGTTATATATCTTAAGGGTTCAATGTCCTTACTTCACTATTAAGGTATGTTTGACCTTAGGTTGATCTTTAGAGCATGTCATTTCGGATATATAATGCAAATGTTTTATATTTGGGAATTTGATCTGCTCTAAGACTAGTACTGGATCTTTCTCAACTAGTCCTAGCACTACTTCAACCTGTCTAAGATTTTTCTGGACCAATCGTAAGTTTGTTGCAAAAATTTAAAATTTTTTGTTAAGCTTCAACTAGTCCTGAGGTCTGTTCGACCAATCATATGAATAGTGTCGACTGTTCCTTCGACTAGTCGTGAACCTACGACTCAAACTACACCAATGTATTTTACTTAGCTTCGACTAGTCGTGAACCTACGACTCAAACTACACCAATGTATTTTACTTAGCTTCGACTAGTCGTGAACCTACGACTCAAACTACACCAATGTATTTTACTTGGCTTCGACTAGTCGTGATCAACCTAAGGCCAGTTGAAGATGCGATTTGCTCACCTATAAATAGAGCACGAATCTCTGAATATTGAGGACATCCGAAGTAATTGTAATCTAGCCTTCTGAGAGATAAGTCTGTGCTTCATTTTAAGCTAAGTGTGCATATTTAATATTCTCTTTCTTTAGCTTTTTAAATTAATTTTGTTTCTTTTATTCCAATCTGATATGAAAAGATGAAGTATTATTTTCCTTTTTCTGGAATCAAAATCAATTAAAGCTAGCCCATTTTGGTTTAATTTAAAATCTATTAGAACCTAGAACCATTATAAAGTGAGTATTGGACATTGAACTTTGATATTCGAATCTCTACTCCGACTTGGTTCTTCCAGGCTGCTACAAAGGAGAAATCCAGGTATTTTACATTATTGTAATTTACATTCTGTTTTTGGTTTCTTTTAAGATTGAGTTAGAAAAATCTCATTGTGTTTGGTTATCTGAGGAGAGCCTGAAAACTCAGAAAGTGTGGGTTTTTGGATTGTGTAAGCCCAAGTTAAAAAGACACAATTGTAAAGGTTTTAGGTGAACTTGTGAAACCTATTTTGATAGTGAATGCTAATATCCCCTGTGTGAGGATATTAGGAGTGGAGTAGCATTTTGTGTGGCTATTGTTTAATAGTTGGTGAACACACAGGTAAACCACTATAACTCCTTATGTATTGTAGTTTGAATGTTTGCTTAATTTCCTATCTTTTATCATTCAAGTTGTGGAATGTATGTGTGGATGTGAATGTTGTACTATTTACATTTCAAGCACAATGGGAAATGTTGTAATAATTTAGATTTAAATTCTTGCAAATTTTCAATTCTTTGCTATTTATTTATTCCTCTTTAGTTTGAGTTTTTGATACAAAGAACGTTCTAGAAATAAGGTTGTCCTGCCATAAACCCTTGGTTTTTATGGTGTAGGGTTGTCCTTAGAGCTGCATTTGTTTCAATCTCTTAATACTTGATTATTGAGGCTGCTTTTCATTTTAAGCATTGTGAATTGATTTATTTTATTTGGTTATCATTTTTCATTGCAAGATCAATCTGAGAGAGATTGCAAAGGGAAACCCTAAAAATCTCCTAGAAGAAGACCTGTCTCCTCTTTTCTCTGAATTTGTTGGATTTCTCAAATGAAAGCTTGAGGTATGAGAAACAAAAATTTATACAGAGAGAGAGAGAGGAGGCGATTAGGGGCCTGTAACAGAACCAAAACTTACAGGATTTCTCTCTGATTCACTGGAAAATGCAAATGAGAAGGAGAGAGAGAGAGAGAGAGAGAGAGAGAGAGAGAGAGAGAGAGAGAGAGAGAGAGAGAGAGAGAGAGAGAGAGAGAGAGATGAATTTGGAAGATGATGCTTTGATGGAAGATGACGCTAGATGGACGATGACGCTCGATGGAAGATGATGCTCGATGAAGGACAGAGAAGAGGCAATGGCGCTCGAAGATGAATTTGGAAGATGGAAATGGCGCTCGCAGATATCCTCTTTTGGATATGATAAAAGCTTGAAATCCGAATTCTGTGAGTTTTCCATTATTTATAACACAAGCTATATTAACAGTCGTACATGCATGGGTCCATTTTCTAGATGGTTAACTTATATTATATAATAAAATTATAAATATTTACCATCTACAACTAGACCGATTATTTGGATGGTCTGGATAACTCTAAATCTTTGCCACTATTGTTATGAATGAGTCACCATTATTTTAAATCAAATACAAAACTCACATTCTTTCACTCTCACCTAAAACTCACCCTCCTTTTTATTACAGTGAGTGAGGGGGAAAACATCTACCCCATCAGTTAGATGCACCATTCCATGGCGGGCCTAGGGATTAAAAATCAACTCAATATGTGACTTGTGTGGGCCACACCACATACAAAAGTTGATAGGGGTTACCCTCCATTAAAACATTCATAATTATTTTTTAGGCCCACAAAGATGTGGTTCACAAATCCAGACCATCCATTATGTGTGCGTGCCACTTGGATGAGGGGTCATACCAAGTTTCAGACGTATCCAAATTTCAGGTGGGGCCCCACCAAGTGCTTTTATATGTTTTAGGCATGTCTTCACATGATTTTAGATGGTATGGCCCACTGGACTTCCGTATACGGCTGATTTTTGGGATATCCCATAATTTAAAGGGGACCCATCAAATGCACGGTGTTAATGTTTGACACACATCATGGTGGGGCCCACATAGTTTAACCTCATGTGGAGTTCCTATGAGCTCGACGTACAGAACCTTTTCCACACACACACACACACACACACACACATATGTATATAATATTTAAAAATATATAAAAACCTATGATGTATTTGTTATATCCACACCGTCCATCCATTTTGATATATCATTTTAAGCCATTAGCCAAAGAATGAGATAGATAAAAATCTGTAGTGGATCCCGCCATAGAAAACAACGGGGAGGGTGATTTCCACCGTTGAAACTATCATAAGGTCCATCGGAATGTTTATTTGAAATCCAACTGGTTCAAAAGTTTTTTTTTTATATATAAAAAAAAAACATGAAATAAGGGAATACACAAATGTCAACTTGATCAAAAACTTTTGTGGCCTTTAGAAGTTTTTAATGGTGGGCATTACTGTCCCATTGTTTTCTGTGCTGGGGTCCACTGGAGCTTTGGATTTAACTCGTTCTTTGGACATTGCCCTAAAATGATCTCTCCAAATGGATGGAAGGTGTGGATACAAAACATACATCATGGTGGGGCCCAAAATTGAGAACTATATAAAGATCATTTTATGACTTGATCCCAAAAATGAGAAGTATATAAATCGATATCTTAGGTGCACCACACCACATGAAAACAATAGTGATTGGATATCCATCATTAAAATCCTCCCAAGGCCCACTGTACTGTTTATTTGACATCCAATATGTTGATTAGTTCATACATGGCCAAATGAAGGGGAAAAACAAAAATCAGCTTGATCTAAAACTTTTATGGCCCCAAAATGTTTTTTAATGGTTGACTTTCATTCAACACTATTGCCTGGAATGTGGCCCACTTAAGATTTGGATATATCTCATTTTTGGTCTTATACCGTAAGATGATCTTTAAAAATAGATAGACGACATGGATTAAACATATACATCATGGTAAGGCTTACAGAGCACCAACCACCAGCCATTAGATGGTGTTAGGGGGAGTAATCAATATGTTGCCCTTATTTGTAGTGTGGTCCATTTAATATTTGGATGTTATTCATTTTTTGGATAATTCTCTAAAATTATCTCAAAAAATGGATGAATGGTGTGGGTTTATCCTAAATTTTTGGTAAATCCAACTCAAGTGGACCATGCCACACCAAACAGTGTGGAATAATGATTTCTAGGTTGATACCTTCATTGGGCCCACAGTAATGTTTATTTGACATCCAACCTGTTCATAATATCAAAAAGATGTGAATGAAGAGAAAACACAAATATTTGCTTGACCCAAAACTTCTATGGCCTCTAAGAAATTTTCAATGGTAGAGGTTCAATCACACTATTTCCTATGGTGTGGTCCACTTGAGCTTTGGATAAGCTTTCTTTTTATTCTTTAGACCTCAAGTTATTTGTTAACATGGATGAACGGAGTGGATAAATTAAATAAATAACGGTGGACCCCACAGAGTTTACTCAGTATGCTAAGGGTACTGAGTAACTCACCTAAATGTAGTGGAGATGGGTTTCCTTAAAATATTCTTAATCATATATTGGGCCTGGCTAAATGTGATTCACATATCCAACCCACTCATTATGTGTGTCCCACTTGGATGAGGGGTCAAACCAAGTTTCAACCGCATCCAAAACTCATGTGGGCCCACCAAGTGCTTTTATATTTTTTAGGATGTCTTCACATAGTTTTAAATGGTATGGCCCACTTGAGTTTCATTTACCAGTGATTTTTGAGATATCTCATAACCTAAAGGGGACACATCAAATCCATGGTGTTGATGTTCAACACACATCATGATGGAGCCAACCAAACTTACTAACATCAATTCTTAGGTTCTCACAAGGTCAGTAAGTTGGGTCACAATTTTAACCAGAATATTTGGCCCATTTTACATGTCTGGTCCATTCACTCTATTTTACTGATCATTACTCTCAATTTGACTAATTACTCGCCCCAATCAGGCTACATATGAGAAAGATATTGGGCATACAAGATTGATCAACAATTTCAGTGAAATTTGATTTAAACATCTGAAGTTATTTACTCTTCAATTTGAACTGATTAGATTGTCTAAAAACAATTAAAGGTTCAATTAGTGGATGTGTCTAATAATTTAGTAATTTTATTTTTCACAAATAAATTTAACATTTTTTTTTTCAAAATGTATATTTTTTTTACTCTTTTAACTAACTATCATTTTTATTATAAAATATTTCAAAAATATCTAAAATACAAATTTTTTCGTCAGTAAAAAGTTCGTCGCTAAAAACGTTGTTTCTTGTAGTGACCTGAACTTTGGATCTGCCCCGTCAGTCAGATGCACCATTCCATGGTGGGCTAGGACCTTAAAAATAAAATCAATCCATGACTTAGGTGGGCCAAACCACATACTATAGTTGAGAGGGTTACTCTCCCATTAAAACATTCATAATCATTTATTGGGCCCACCTGGATGTGGTTCATAGATCCAGCCCATTCATTATGTGTGTCACACTTGGATGAGGAGTCGGGCCAAGTTTCATACACATCCAAAACTCATGTGGTCCCTACCAAATGCTTTTATTTGTTTTAGGGATGTCTTCACATAGTTTTAGATGCTATGGCCCACCTGAGTTTCATATACGACTGATTTGTTGACTTAAAGGCTGGGGACACATCAAATGCATGGTGTTGATGTTCTACACACATCATGGTGGGGCGCACACAGATTAACCTCATGGGAAGTTCCCATGAGGTGACCTTATAGTACCATTTCACTATTTAGGTAACTCTTTCATGGGTGTTACTTTAACCGTGTAGGGCCCACCTTGATATATTTTATGTATATTGGCACCGTCCATATATTTTTCCATCATATTTTAGGATGTGATTTTAAATCATAAGAACTCAATAATCTCAGGTGGGCCATACCAATCAAAGCAATGATGAATAACTATTAAAAACCTTTTGAAGGCTATAAAAGTTTTAGATCAATTTGATCTTTGTAGTTTACCTTCATCTAGATCTTCTTTACATTATCAATAAGTTGGATTGCAAATAAACATTACTAAAACCTTACGATGGCTCTTTATATAATTTAATGGCGAGGTACTATATTATCATTCTTTCTAGTGGTGTGGTCCACTTTAGATTTAAATCTATACAATTTTTTTTATACCTGGCCCAAAAATGGGTTGGAGAAACATAGGGGCGGCAAGGATATACAACACATCATAAAAAATCTCACTTTTTCTATCTAACTTTTCAATTTTTCTTGTCAAAATACAAAATCTAGTTTTCTTTTTTAATATATATATATATATATATATATATATTTACAATTTGTCAATTTTTTCACAATTTTGTTTAATTTCTTAAAATTTATTTTTCAAAATATCATTTTTTTAATCTCACTTTTGTTATATAACTTTTCAATTTTTCTTGTCAAAATACAAAATCTAGTTTTCTTTTTTAAAAAATATATTTTTTCCAATTTGTCAAAATTTTCACAATTTTGCTTATTTTTAAAATTTTCTTTTTCAAAATATCATTTTTTATCGAAATCTTTTTTTTTTTCAAAATGATCAACAGTTATTTTTTCCAAAATTTAAAATTTTCTTAAACATTGCTAATTATTTTTCTAAGCTTCTCAACTTTTTTTTTTTTTTTCAAAATTCATAATTTTTTTGAGCTTCTTAATTTTTGACTTGAGCATTAGAGATGATTTAGGACCGTCTCTAATAGAGACGGTCTTTGACAGTCTCTATAATTTTTGACCGGAGCATTAGAGACGGTCTTTGACAGTCTCTATAATTTTTAACCTGAGCATTAGAGACGGTCTTTGACAGTCTCTAATAGAGACAGTCTTTGACAGGGCTATAAGACGGTTAAGGACCTTCTCTAATAGAGACGGTCTTTGACAGTCTCAGATTACAAGTAAAAGACGACCAATGACCGTCTCTAATGCAGACGGACAATAACTGTCTCAGATGACCGCATATAAGACGGTCAAAGACCGTCTCTAATGCGGACGGTCTTTGAGCGTCTTAGATGACTGCATATAAGATGGTCCAAGACCGTCTTAAATGATTCGTGGACGTTCAACATTTTAAGACAATATTAGGGACGGCCAAGAGCCGTCTAAAATTTTAGAGATGGCTTACGGTCGTCTCTAAACCATCTTTAAGCCAAGGAATTTTAGAGACGGTCCTAGACCGTCTCAAAATCTGTCCTTTTTTTTTTTTCCATTTTTCACGTAGTGTTCAACTTGGACTATGAAAATAGATATTTCAAGCCTTATGATCCGAGAAGAGCTCGAACCTGACCCCATATGGATAATGCCTCCACACCGTCAGTGCGAAGACAACCGTTGCAAGCTCTAGATCGTGGGTGGGGTAGTTTAGCTCATGGACCTTGAGCTGGTGCAAGGCATACGCCACTGGCTTCTCGTACTGCATTAGAACAGCACCAAAGCCAACTCTAGAGGCATCGGTGTAAACAACAAAACCCTCACTTCCATCAAGAAGAGTGAGAACAGGAGGGGACATGAGGTGGTCTTTCAACTCCGTAAATGCCTCCTCGTAGGCGTCACTCCAGATGAACTTGACTCCCATGTTAACCGGGTCAATGGTGCTGCAATACGAGAGAAACTCTCGATAAACCGTCAATAATATGCTGTTAGACAAAGGAAGCTACGAATCTCAGATGCGTTCGTGGGCTGGCCCCACTGCGCACTGCATCAACCTTCGAGTGGTCCACAGCGACACCCTCCCTCGTCACCACGTGACAGAGGAACTTCACCTCCTCCAACCAAAACACGCACTTCTTCAACTTTGGGAATAGTTAGTGGGCACAGAGGGTCTCCAACACAATCTACAAATGCTCAACATAGTCCTCCCGGGTCCTTGAATATACAAGAATATCATCAATGAATACCACTACGAACTGATCGAGGAACGACCGGAAGACCTCATTCATCAGTTGCCTGAATACGGCGGGCGCATTGGTCAGCCCAAACGACATGACAAGGAACTCAAAGTGACCATAGCATGTCTGGAAAGCCGTCTTCGGAATATTCTCCTCTTCCACTCGAATCTAATGGTAACCGGAGCGCAAGTCTATCTTGGAAAAATATTGTGCACCCTACAACTGGTCGAATAGATTATCAATATGGGAAAGTGGGTATCAGTTCTTGATGGTGACTCTATTAAGCTCACGATAATCACATAGAGCCGCAACGAGCCATCCTTCTTCTTCACGAACAATACTACGACTCCCCAAGGCAAACTACTGGGACAAATGAAACCTAGCTTCCGGAGCTCATCTAACTGCTCCTGCAATTTTCTCAACTTTAAAGGTGTCATCCGGTATGGGGCCTTTAAGATAGGCGCGGTACGGGCACCAAATCAATCTGAAACTCCACCTGCCGACGTGGCAGAAAACCCTCGATCTCTTGGAACACATTTGAGTACTCATAAACAACTTGTAGTTGCTTAATACACCCTGCCACAGAATCCTCAACGACAGAAGCCAAGAAATTAGACAGCGGCTCTCCTCTAAGTGTTGCGACGAATTGGAATATTGACAAGCCGGGAATGTGAAATGTAACTGTCCTCGCGGCATAGTCCAAGATGGCATAATACTACGCAAGCCAGTCCATACCGAGAATAACGTCAAAGCTTGTCATCGACATCACAAACAGATTGGTGGGAGGAAACATCTCGCTCACTAACACTGGGCACGAAGGGCAGCGACGGGTCAACGCAATAGACTTCCCTATGGGAGTCGAAACGGCCAAGGCCTCAAACACGAACTTCGATGGAATACCAGTCGATCAGTAAAACTACTAGGCCATAAAAGAATGGGAGGCATTAGAATCAAACAAAACATGGGCAACGCAAGCAGAAACAAGAAGAATACCCTCAACGACTCCACCAGTCGATGACTGCAGGTCCTGAACTGGCACCTGCTGCGTGGAATAAAATCAGCCCTGAGCTGTTAAGGGAAGCAAACCAGAAGACTGCGGATCCTGAGTCTGCACCTGTTGAGCTACAAGACATACTCGATTCAGGGACTGAACATATGGATATCCCCTCTGCTGCTGTTGTCTCTGCTACTGCTATCTTTACTAAAGAGGTCTACCTGGCTACCTCTGCTGCTGAGGAGGAGCCCTAGGAGTGGCGGCTGGAAGCTGCGCTTGCTGCTACTACTGTTGCTGCGGAGGACAAGGAGGAGGTAACTACAGTGGCCTCTACTGCTGTATGGGGAGAGGGCAATCATGCCTCGGATGCCCGACCTATCCACCATCGAAGCAAACACCGAAAAAGGGGCTTGAAGATGAAGCGATTGGCTATATTGGCGATGGCGATGAAGCTGCTGACTGAGCTGCAAGTTGTTTAAACTCAAATCTGCCCCTCCATCTCTGCTGATGGTGCTGCCTGGATTTGTTGGCTAGTGCTCTCCTCTACCGGTCTCCACCAGAACTCTGCTCTCACAATCTCTAGGTCAAAGCCCAGTCCTCCTCATAAACCAATGCTGGATGGACAACCTGATCGAACATCTCCAAACAATGTCCCGCCACATGGTTACGAAGAGCAGGACGCAAGCCAGTCATAAAACGGCAAGCCCTCATCTTCTCATCACTAGTGAGATGAGGAGCAAATATAGACAAGGCTAAGAAACGGGCCTCATACTATGACACCAACAAATCACCCTGAACTAGAGTCTCAAACTCAATCGCCCTCTGAATCTGAAAATGCTCGGGGAAGAATTTCTCGTCTAAACAAACCACAAATTCTTCCTAAGTCCAAACAAAATCTGGCCTGGCCATCCTAGATATGGACGACTACAAATGACGGGCCTCGCCATGAAGAAGAAAGGTTGTAAGGAAAACTCTCTGATGGGCTGGACACTACATAGTGTCAAAAATCCTCGCGATCTCAGTGCGCCATGCCTCAATGGCAAATGGGTCAGGCCCACCCCTGAATCTCGAAGGGTCATGCTGTCTAAACTCTCTGAAAATAGCGTTAGCATCTGTAAATCACTCTGATAAAAAACTAGAGTGGCTGTAAGCTGATGAGTCTACAACGCGGTAGCGAAAAGCTGCATCAGCTGCTGAAAATGCTCGGTACCTACAAGCACTGTCGGAAAAGCAAGAGCAGCACCCACCTCAGGCGGAGGTACGGGTGCGGCTAATGGAGCAGGAGCCTCTGTAACTAGAACAATAGGGTGAGAAGGGGGAATCGCTGGGGAACTAGAGCAACTGAAGGGATAGGCGCTACAGGGTCAACAGGAGGCTAAATTAGGACCTTGAAAAATCGCATCCTCAACGACAGGAGCGGGATGCGCACGACTAGAAGGGGTATCATGAGTGCCTCTACCACGGGCACCGCGGCCATGGGCGCCACAATCACGGGTGCCACGTCTAGGCGGTATCGCCTACAAAATAACGACGCAAGGAATCAGGACAATTACATGCCCAATACGGAGCGAAAGAAGGATCTCGGGACACTACTTGTCCTATGCTCTTAGCAGAATGCGACGTTATCCCGAGATATTCTAAAATTACAAGCTATGCTCTAATACTAACTACTATCATGCCCAAGACTCGATAATCAAACTCACAAGAAACCTGATAGCCGGTTATGGCCGCAACAGCCTCCATAGTACCACATTCTCAGCTCCTGAAGTAGGTTCTGATTCTAAGATCCCACAAGGAGGATTTCCATAATCATATAACCATTTCCAATACGATCATACCCAAGATCACAACAAGTAAATCTCGAAAATAATCAAAGGGACACATCACAAAAATCCATTATAAATTTAAACTTTTACAAGTACATAGCTGAAAAGAGATACATCTGTTAACAAAAGAAATAGGAAGAAGATTTACAACACTGGGGGTCCTCGGCTCGACTCTAATCCAAGCTCTGCCGCTACGATGTTGACATAGGATCTCCTGCACGCATCAATCGTGCATAAGCTTATAGAAGCTTAAAGGGTGGTGAAGGTCTGCGATAATGGTGCACGGAAGAATAACAGGAGATATAGGAAAGGGAAACATGATCAATGACAATATCACTAGCCTTACTAAGGCCTGTCATGAATATAATGCAATGAGTACTGGGCACCATACCAAGGCGATGCATAAAGGGGCTTATACAGCCGATGCGAATGCAATACGAAGTAATGTTAGTCCTCATGTCTAATCCACATATCAAATACCTTTCCATCATAAGGAAATCATTGGGGTCAAGTACACTACTGGATGATTGCCGCTTTACAGGCCCGCATAGTCAAACAAGCGTAGGAGACCTCACTACTCGCCTGTGGATAGTTAATCACCAGGAAGGCCTAACGGTAGCAGACCATTTCATGAGTTGGTCAAACTCAGCCTAGCAATGCCCTCCCTCACAAGGCAGGTAAGACCATACCCCATCCCAACCGACTAAATAACAGTGGGATTCGTGGCCTAAAAGGTGTATGGCCCTCATGTGCTCATAGTTCCACCCGATCACGGCGTTAGGGTTGATCCTGGTACCATGGAAGTTTTGAGAATTTCACTCATGGGCATCCTATGCACCCTATATGCTCAGGTAACATTTTCAGTGTTTACACATACAGCCATCCACGAATGTCCCTGTGGAAGCAAGGCCCTGACAAAGCAAGGGCAGTATCATCATGAATGTGATGCCTATTCATGAGTCACGCATATAGATCATGCACTAGCTACAAGAACTTGATGTGCACAAGGGGAGTAACTCCATCCCACTATCATGTCAACCCAATGACCATACACAATGCAAATCCATTCACGCAGATGTGCATATGGGTCATAATGGTGTGACTGCACTACTCGGTGATGATGACATGGAATACATTCCTCCTTCTTAAGGAGGGACAAAGTCTAGATACATAGACAAGTACTTTAAGGAGAAGTCCTCTAGTGGGGGCCCAATACTTTGGAGTAGCCCACAAGCTAAGAGGGTTATAGGGGCCCAAGGAAGAAGCGGTCCTAATAAGGGTCCAAGGCAGGCCTTCAACCACCTATAAGAACCCTATGGGCCTACCTTAGGGCCACCAAAGAGGACATCCAACCTCAGCTGGATCCCAAAGGTAGCCCACAAGCTACACACATATAAAGCAATGCCCAAGCCTAAGCAATCCATGGTCTAATGGGCTATACACTAAGCCCAACACATAGGCAATATGGTGGGCCCTCAAGCAAGGTTTGGGCCCTACCATAAGGATCATGAGTCTACTCATTATGGTTAGCCTAATGGGCAGCCCGTTATTCTAACCATATGGGCAATTCTTATGTTTGAAACAAGTGAGTTGGGCTTCACATCTTGGCCCAAGTATGTGGTTAATCTAATGGGCAACCAATGGCCCAGCTACTTAAGTATTTTGGCCCATAAAACCCATCACAATAGTGTATTAAATATAGGTCTAAAGGTCAGGGACCTATCAAGAAGGTTCTAGGACAATGAGCCTAGGAAAACCCAACAAATAACTATGAATATTAGTCCAATAAAAACCCAATTGGAATGGGCCTTAAACATGCACTAATTAAGGCTAAAATATAATTAAAAATAGGGTGAGATATGTGTAATAATATCCCCAAATGTGGTGGGCCATGCTGCCCCAAATCATGCATTTATGGGTAGCAACTTTGGGCCTATTGTTAAAATTCCAGCGTACCCACTATCTGAGCTTAGTAGAAATTCAATAATTATTAATTTATATGATTATTTTAATCCCTAGTGACTCACACATGTCACAAAGGGTCCCACCAGTTGAAGGAGTTAATAAAACACATAAATCAGGTGGGCCATACTGTTGGATTGGATGTCCAACAACATCTCAATGGGCTGGGCGTCCCATGGTGGATGGTCCAAGGGCAACGGAGAGGATGGTATGGATAAAACATTCATCATAGTGGGCCTTAGGAGGGTGGATGGTCAGCCCATGGCTGGACGCCAGCTCCGCTGGAAAGTCCAATTATGGGCTGCCATTCTAGTAGCCATACTTAAATTTTTTTGAGATGAAATTAGTGGCCCACATCCCCAAGGTGGGTCCCGACATATGGGCCACAATATGGGCTACTAGGGAAGCCATAAACCCATGGAAAATATGGAGGAACTTCATTGATAGCAAGGTTGGGAATTAAAAATTCTATTGTACATATGTTGCTGCCCATACAATGTACACCCCAAAAAGTGGGCCTAAACTTCACCTAGGAGGGGAGGGATGGATGTTTAATATTTTTCCCATATAATACAGTAAGGTGGGGTCTACAACGTAGCCCACCCCTTAGGAAATCAAGCTGGAATTTGTGTTTTCCCCTCATTCCATAGGGTTGGACGGTCCAGCAAGGTGGACCGCCCACCCCCCTTATGGGCCTCCTTTTGGGTGCCATTGCATGGGTAGTTTGATGTGTGATCCATCACACTTCAAGGTGGGGTCCACTCCAAATTACACCCCACAACATGAAGAAAAACAGTGGAAATTATAGACCAAATCCATGCCAAACATCAGCTACAACAGTCTATGCAAACAGTCCAGATTTTTGGACAGTTATATATGGCTGGACATACTAGCCCATAACTAAATAAATACAGCCATTAAATAGGGGTGTGGCCTTTCTTAGTGGGCCCCACACATGTCTAGACGAAGGCCTTAAGCCAAGTCACTTGCATGCATCAAATAAGGTGGTAAATGGTACACCCAACACCATGAAATGGGTGATAGGGATGTCCCACCATTGTTGAAATTTTTGGACGTCCCAGGCCCACCAAGTGGGCCACAATCTCACCATCCATCATAAGAGAAAGAGAGAGGAAAAGACAATCTGACCATGGGGTAGGGCCCCGCCACTAATGGGCCCTCCCAAGAACAATCACACCCATAGATCTACATTGATTTGTACTTACAATCATATAACTAACACATGCATGACTTTAATCATAATGGATAGTTGAGATGTCATCTTAACATGATGTTAAGGTCTAGATGACCTTAGGATATTGTAGATCATGAGATACATCATGATGGGGTCCATAGAGGATGGCCCCATCATGGAACATGGCATGCATGTAGGAAGGGCCAAAGGGCCACATCCATGAGATCAAATGGGATCCCCACCATAGATTGGTGGGTCCCAATGATCCATTCATGAAGAAATAAGAAGATTAAGGAGTAGAAAAGAAATCAGTAAAAATATAGTCACCCACATGCAATCCAAGCTCTCAAACTTCCGCACCATATAAATCTTGGACCAATGAAGTGGTTTTGATGGTTGAGATGAGTTTTTAATGGTGGGATAAGAGGGATTTTGGAGCTTTAAAGGTTGGAGAAATGGGAGAAAAAAGGATGTTGGGAGAGAAGGGTTGCTAGCATGGAGAGAATGAGAAGGAGGGAGAGAGATAAAGAGAGAGAGAGAGAGAGAGAGAGAGAGAGAGAGAGAGAGAGAGAGAGAGGTGTAATGATTATTTTGTATGAAAAGGCAATGATTGCCTATGAGAGGAGAAAACAAAGTTGTAGGGTAAGGTAGGTTTTGTGTAGTATGTGTGGGGTGGGTAGTGTTAGCTACGGAATTTTGTGTGGTGTGTGTAGTGTACTTTGGAACTTGTGTCAAGAGTGGGGTCACATGCATCATATCTAAGTGGGTCACATGATTAAAGGTCATACAATGAAATGTTCATAACTTTTTATCTATATATCGGATGGATGCACAAGACGCATCGTTGGAACCACAACAACGATGCGAGAAAGATGGCATTGGACTCGGGCCGATCCGAGTCGGGTCAACGTGACCAGACTCAAGGATAACCGTAAACACTATTCGTAGGTCGCGGGTCGCCGGGATTCAACCGGTAAGACCGTGGGACTAAGAGAAATGAAATGCATACCTACATATACATGCATATACAAGAACTTGAGTCAGGTCTTACACCTGGATTCCCCCTAGATGAGCCATCAACATTTAACTTCAGCCAACCTATTGGAGGTTTTGACAATCTAACTATGACGGGCTTGGCAATAGGAGGAGGATCGACATTCGGTATTTGAAAGGTCTAAACGGTGATAGAATTTGCTAAAGTGGCCCTGTCCGGGGCTTGGACAGTAAAGCCGATTTCTCTCAACCAGCGAGAGACATTGAAAATGATATAGGAGCCTGACATCGCGCGACCTTCAAAGCGGGCATAATTTCTGCTGTTCCATATTTCTCAGACGATAATGCAGGGGGTGAGACCTATGAGAAGAGGAACTCTGTATTTTCTGTTTGCTCTGGTGGTCCATGCTAGAAATCTTTGAGAAATAAAATGATTGGGCATGGGAACTATGCCAAAGATTTGCTCAAAGTGGCCCCAAGCATCACACGCCATCCTGCCAAGGCTGAACAGGTGGTCCAAGCCCTCCACCGCCCCACTGCCATGGCTCAAATAAACATTCTATCGCTGATCCCTGTTTAGCTGAGAGAGGTGCTGATCATGCTTCGACGCCAAAGAAATGCCAACCCTCTTGACAGCCATATCCACAAGGACCACACTAAGGAGGATTTTCTATCCGAATATGCCCATCTTCAGGGGAAGAGCTTTGTTCTAAATCCACTTAGTCCATTGGAGATTGGACTGATGTTGTCTGATTCCATTCCAAGCTGATTTTAGAGAGAATTTAGATCGCAGACCATTCTATCTTTCCTGTTAGAGAGGGTGATTAGGGCACCTGCAACAATCTGCATTACAGCTGGAGAGATAATTCACTGGACTTTTGACAAGTTTTTGGCATCAGGTTGGGTGAAGAAATCTCTAACCGTGACATTCTGCAAGTGCGATGGAATTGATCTTTTAGTCGCGCCAAGGAGCAGCCCTCTTCCCATCCAGTTTCGGGTCTAGAAGTTGATCGACCCTTCTCCCTGTAATGCCCTGAAAATTGAGGGTCGAGCAAAGCTCAACTCCTAAGTTCCAATGCATCACTTATGCAACATATATAATGATATTTAAATGTTGTCCATATTAGTGCATTAAACATGAGTGGGATTACACTAAATCAGTATATCATACTCCAAATTTAATGTAAATAAGCAAGCGGAAGAGTGAACTAAGTATATAAAGTAGATACGTTTTCATAACCTCCAGAGTACGACTGTGCTACCGGGCTAAATATATACATAATTTGTTTCAAAATATATAAAATGACAAAATGTGAATGTACGACAAATCCATATAATCCCTGCAATGCAGCCCTAGGTCTACGAAGACCCGCCCGAGAGCTGCACGTAGGAGAACTCCTCTTCCTCGTCTAAGAAATCTGGCTCCGTCACGTAAGCCTCATCGGAACTTGCATCTAAATTTGAGTCTGGTTGGTGTTTTAAAACACCGTCCCAGAGTGGGAGTGAGTGATCAACTCAGTGGTACTATAAAGTAAAGGTTAACATGTTATCAATTCAATCAAGTAGTAATGATAAAGCAATACAACAATCACTTTGTAATTACTCTTATTAATGCAAGAATGATATGCAATAATGATGCATGCCCTCGCCTGTACTCCCTCAACGATTTCATCTAACGATCATGCATAATAAACTCCATAAACGTGCACTTCCTCACCAAAGCACATGCAATGCGGTGTATGGTCATGTTAGCTAAATAATTGATTAGGCTTATTCATACAGTATATTTGGGAAGCTAAGATACATCCCTTTTTATTATTTACCCAAACAAGGATCCATCTAGGGTTATTAATCCTACTTAATCACATACAATAGGTAAATTATAGGGCATCACCCTTAATGAGAAGTAGTGGATAGGCAATTTCAAAAGTTTACACTCGAGGTCGCTATGGGGAGGCTCGTCACCTTAGCGTAGGCCTAGTTGATACTCGAGGTCACTGCGGGAGGCTCGTCACCTGAACGTAGGCCGACAGCTCGAATACAGTATCCCATACACCACCATATTTGACTCACGAGTTTGGATTGCTCCCTGGTCACTACGGGGAAGCTCGTCACCCCATCGTAGGCCGACAGCTCGACCACGATGTCCCATACATCACCATGCCTGGCTCATGAGTCTTAGCAGATCTTGGTACCATGGTTTAAACGGACTTTACATTGGTAAGTGGTACCTTTGATTCAAACAGTAGCATCCATACATGATAAACACACAATAGGCCAATCGGGTTATTTGACAAGTTCGATTGGTACGAGCACACGCTGAATAAATCGACATGGAGTGCATACGCACTCCACGTGACCTAACCACTATCGATAATCGTCGTACAACTCGGATTCCTCGAACGTATCCAATGTAGCGAGACTAATTTGGCCACCTAATCAGGAACCGTTACCGATTGCCTAGACTGCGTAGTAGTCCCAATCATACTTAAATGTAATATATAGTCACATATCTTAATCATAACACATTTAACAAGAAATTCGAACAAAATTCTCATTTGAGCATTTTATCAAACATGTTGAACGTGTTGTTATACATATGCGTTTCATCCACAAATCACATAGTAGCAATTTACATTATATGAAGGAAACTATAAATATGGATAAGGTAGTTAAGAATCCTATCTCAACACCCTTATTAAAAGGGATTACTCAAACAATTTCTCATTCAGATATTTTACCAAACACTTAGACTACACATTACTACATACTTAAACTAAATCAGTTATAACACATATTATGGCAGATCCTTTCATAAAGGAGTTGTCATACATACAACAAACATGCATTCTAGACTATTAGTCATGGCAAGCATTAGTCATAATTGCACTTTTCATTCAAACATTTCAACAAACACATGAAAGGCATTATATATTCACATAGTTCACACACATGTATAGTTATCGAATACATCGTGACTAAGATCATATGGTAGCAATCAAGTCAGACATAAATCATTGCTGACATTGAAAGCCTTGAAAACCATAACCTAAACGTTTATAGTCTGCACCTTTTGTTGAATTTCTCATTTCGAACTTGGTTCGAATCCTACGTCCCCGAATACAGAACAATGATACTTAAACATCGAAATAAGTTAGCTATTTCACTGATTCCTCTATTTGGATTCCTAAAATAAGATTAAGGTTAGGATTTCTTACCCAAATCGAAGTTAGAATCGATGGTGTAGTGATGGTAGGGTGGCGATTCGGTACGTGGTGTAATGGGAGTGAATCCCAATAATGATCTCCTGATCTCTCTCTCTATACTCCTCACTCTTTTCACCTCTTTTCTCTTTTCTCTCTTCTAGGGTTAGAGAAATTCGTATAGAATGAGAGATGGGTGGTTTAAGGTCTTTAAATAGGCCCAAAAGTGATGTCAATGGCCCCAAGGCCATGATATACTTGGGTTATAGCCAAAGGGTGCCTGTTTTTGACAAACAGGGCCCTTAGGAAGGTCTATTTCTCACCTAAGTCATGGAGCAAGCTCCCAGACAATGGGTCTATGCCATGACTGTATTTATGGTGGGATCTGACAAACTGATCGGCCGTGAAGGACCCGTATCAAATCAATGGTCGTTGTCACTCGATTAGGGCCACAAGTATACGGATAAGAGCAGGGAAATTGTCCTGATCCATGGGTAAAGTTTAGTCAGGATATGATGGTCCGAAGTCTTCAATTTCACCCGCAAGCGAATGGCCCAAGTCACTTAAGTTTCATGTCAATTTTTAAAGATATTTGCATTTCTCACACACTTCGCTCAAGGCTTAAGTTGTGAGTTTATGAATATTATTTGGGCTTAATTCCCACGATGGTTGTCAAGCCAAGTAAGGCGGTCATAACCTTATAGTTTTGCAGTAATTGGACTTTCGACGTGCGGTCCAGGTCCGATACCGAGTTTCAATGTGCTCCCGAGAGCAACTGGGTTTTGAGATTTCTCCTAGGTTCTTAAGTAATGTTGAGATAGCGATTTCAATGGTCTTGGGTCTAGCAGTTTGTATGGATAGTGGTTCAAGCTAATCCACTAATTAATTTAGTTTAGTACTTAATTAATTCTCGTCTAATTTCCACAGTATACGGTCTTTAGGGATTTCTACCTGAGGTGGTACTCGGGTCTTTGTGCGAATTTTTCCGAGATGGTACACTCTCACTAACCACCTAGAGTGCTGTAGGGTGAATGGTAAAATTCTAAAGATATCCTTCCAGGCCGAAGATAAAGCCAAACCATTCAAGCTTTTGTTATATAACAGCTTCTGGAAATATTTTACTGAAAAGAAATTGGCCCAAAGGGATGTCCCCTGAAGTATTTGCCATCCCAACTTAATTTTGAAAGCACGCGTTACATTGTCAAAACTTCTGATGCCGAGGCCTACCTCGTTAAGAGGAGTACATATCGTTGTCCATTTCACCTAATGCCTCTTGTTACCATGGTCGGAGCTACCCCAGAAAAAATTGGCAATGGCTTTATCAATCGCTTTGGTATAACTAATTTTAGGATGGAAATGGTTAATAACCTGTGAATGGGGATGCTGGAGAGAACGTGTTTGATCAACACTAGTTTCACTACTGGGTTTAGGAGCTTGGCCTTCCAGCCATCAATCTTGCTAATAATTTTTTGGACGAGAAGTGGACTTCAAATTCTACCTTTGGTGAGGGGAACGCCAAGGTAGACCGTTGGGAGGGGAACTTGCCTAAATCCCGTCAGGTTGCATAATTTTTTAGATTTACTTCTTAACGACCTCGTTGGGAGAGTGAAGGAAGTTTTGGAGACTTAATACCTTCTGGCCTGAGGCTGATTCATATTGCCTTATAAATTTGAGGAGAGAACGCACATTAGATAACCTGCCATTAAGAAAAGAATAGTATCATAAAAAAGAAACGGGTGGGTGATCGTGGGGTAGCTTTGGGGTAGCTTGTATATGGCTGGCAAGTCCCTGATGTGAACAAGTTGGATAGGCCCATATTGAACACTTCAGCCGTCAAGATAAGATGGACAGAGATAAGGGGTCTCCCTACCTTAGACCTCTGCTAGATTTGAAGAAGCCGAAGCTTCTACCATTTATGATGATGGAAAACCAAATGTCCATCCAACATCATCGCAAACAACCGATCCAACGTTGATCAAACCTGAATTTCTGAAGGGCCTGCACAATAAAGCCCCATTACAGACGGTCATAGGCCTTTTCCATTTCAACTTTGATGATCAAATTGCCTCCAAAAACTCTTCGGTCAATCTCATGGGCCATCTCCCTGGCTATGGAGATGTTTTCGACTATGAATCTCCCTTTGACAAAAGCAGCTTGCTCTGAGGATATTAGATCTGGAAGGCTGTGAGCCAGCCTAGTCACCATGATCTTGGAAAGGATCTTCATGATGCAATTACATAGACTGATAGGTCTAAAATCTGTAATGAATTCCGGGGTCTTTTTCTTTGAAATGAGATAGATTTGGGTGCATTGGAAGGCTCGGGGGATCTGGCTTCCCTGGATAAAGTCTTTGGTTGCTTTAAAAATATCTTTACCTATAACGTCCCAGCAGGAAGAGTAAAAGGATCCTCCAAATCCATCCGGGCCTGGGGCACTGTCCATCGGGATAGATAAAGCAGCATCTTTGACTTTTTCTTCCGACAGAGATTTCATCAGCCCTCTATTCATTTGGTTAGTCATGGCTTGTGGGATGCAGTAAAAAATGTCTTCATTACAGCTGGTAGCTTCAGAGAAAAATAGATCCTTATAGTACTTTTCCGCTTCTTCAGCAATGTCCTCAGTCTTATCAATATTTTCGCCCGATGCCCTTTTCAGGTTCTTGATTTCTAATCTCCTACGATTGTCTAGCACCGAGTCGTGGAAGAATCTTGTGTTCTTATCCCCTTTTATCAGCCAGTTGATCCTGGTTTTTTGCTTCCAAAAAATTTCCTCGTGAAGGTAGGTCCATTTGAGTTTAGCATGGGCCAAGTTGAGTTTAAGGGTGTCAACTTCGGATTGCATGTTGAGAAGATTGAACTCAGTCTTGGTTACCTTGTTCTTTGCCTCGTGAATGTTTCTTTTAACATCTCCAAAGACCTCTTTGCTCCACGTTTTCAGGACTGACTTCAGATTCTTCATTTTGATGAAGAACTTGAATATAGGGGATGCAGCAATATCATTTCTCCAGGAAGCCTTAACTGTTGTCAAGAAATCTTCATGCTCTGTCCACATTTGCTGGAATCTGAAGGGGCAGGGGTAGCTTGCCGTATCAATTTGGAAGGAGAGAAGCATTGGAGAGTGGTCAGAGAAGGATCTCATAAGATGGTCTACTTTGTAACCAGGAAGAGACTTCTCATCTATTCTGAGTTGAACAATATCCTGTCTAACCTTACCCATCTACGGATTCTGCCCACTCTGTTGTTACACCATGTGAAAGGGGAACCCGAGTATCCCGCGTCCATGAGCCTTGCATCATCAATCGCCTCCTGGAATTCTGCCATAGCTGCCGTCAGCTGCGTTGGGCCTCCAAGACTTTCATCTGGGCTTATCGTGGTGTTAAAGTCCCCATAGACCATCCACAGACCCATCATGGTGTTGGAAGTGCATCTTAATTCGTCCCATAGTGCTTTCCTCTGCTCTCTAAAATAGCTAGTGTACACTGTCGTGATGAAGATAGGGAATGGGAGGCTCTCCTTTGAGATACTGATGGTGATACATTTCCTAGCAGCTCCGAAGGTTTGGACTCTAATGTGACTCTTTGATACAATCCAAATCTTGTTATCCACTACGTCTTCAACAATCTAGTTGTCGAACCCCAGCTTAGCAACAGCTACTGCTCGTTTTGACTCCCTAAGCATTGGTTTTTACAACAGTAAGAGCCTAATGTTATGTTTCCGAATTAGCCTTTTTAGATAATGGGCAGTTTGAGCATTGCCTACCCCCCTCACATTCCACGATAAAAGACTAATCATCAGTAACCCAGCCTTTTCGCCCAGCCCGTTTCTTCGAACTCCTTAGCCTTTGGCTTTTGCACTTAAAACAGTTCTTTTTCGACATATTTTTCCTCTTCTGTCTCGTCTTAGTTGAGTCTGATCCTTCATGATGAGAGCTGTCACTAGAACTTAAGAAGCTTGTTTCGAATGTTGGAGACTCTCCTTGGATGTCCACCCATAGATTCAGGGCCTCCCAAGCTTTATTCTTCCCGGCAATGTTCCCTGATACATTCCCTTGAACTGTTGGACCCGAATCCCCTGCCCTTCCTTAATCATTGCCCTGTTCTGCACCAACTTCAGTATCCCTAGTGATATCCTGATGACCCAGTTTGGTTGATTCGGTCGAGAATCGAATCTGAGTGTCGCTGTGGATCCCTAGGCCTTGTGTCTAAGCTACTGGAGTTATGGCTAGCTGTCTTACTATATTCTCCCTGACCGCATCCTGTGCCCCTGAATTTTTTGTGAACATGTCCTTTATACCAGAGAGCCACCCTTCCCAAGCCACCATCATATCAGGCGTTGGATGGGTCCATTGTAGGGGCGTAGTTAGGAAGTTTAAGTGCTGATTTGGCCGATTATAGAGAGAAAATGGTCCTGATCAATTCTCTGATGGGGGTCATTCCTGCCATGAGTCTGGACCTGCTGGTGGTAATCAGTGAGTTCTCCTATGTCACGCCCCATACTCGGTAACCAGACTCACAATGAACCCGATGGCCGGTTCTGGCCGCAACAGCCTCTGTAGTACCCCATTCTCGGCTCCTAGGGTAGGTTCCGATCCTAGGATCCTACAAGGAAGATTTCCATAACAGTATAATCATTCCAATACGAGTATACCCAACATGACAGCAAGTATATCTGAGAATAACAAAGGCATGCATCACAAAATTCACTACAAATTTGAACTTTTACAAATATCCATAAGGTCCAAAAGGACATGCATAAGAAGAAGGAAAGGAAAGGAAAGTCTGCAACACTGGGTCCTTAAGCTTAGTGCTACTCTAAGCTCTGCCGCTACAACGCCTACTTAGGATTTCCTGTAAGCATCAATCGTGCATAAGCTTATAGAAGCTTAAGGGGTAGTGAAAGTGTGTGACAATGGTGCACAAAAGAATAGCAGGAGGTACAAGGAGAGAAACATGCTCAATGACAATATCACAAGCCTTACCAATGTTTATCATAAATACGATGCAATGAGTACTGGGCGCCATACTAAGGCAATGCATGAAGGGGCTTATGCAGCCAATGCTAATGTATTGTAAGTAATGTCAGTGCTCATATCCAAACCAAATATCAAGTACATTTCAAATCACAAGGAAATCACTGGGGTCCATTACATTGTTGAATGACTGCTGCTCTATAGACCTTGCACAATCAAACGAGTATAAGAGACCTCACTACCCTCCTGTGGACAGCTAATAACCAACAGGGTTCGACGGCAGTGGACCCATTTTATGAGCTAGTCAGACTTAACCTAATAATGCTCTCCCTCACAGGCGGATAAGGCCACATCCCTACTCAACCGACTACACGACAGTGGGAGTCGCGGTCTAATAGTATAAGGCCCTTGTGCGCTCATAGCTTCTACTCAGTCATGGATTTGGGGCAATCCCTTGGTACCATGAAAGTTTTGGAAATTTCACTCATGGGCATCATATGCACCCGGTATGCTTAAGTATCATTTTCAGTGTCCACACATCCATTCATCCACGAATATCCCTGTGGAGGCAAGGCCCTGATAAAGCAAGGGCGGTGTCAATATGAAATGCGATGTCAATCCATGAGTCACATATACAGATCATGCACAAGCTTCATGCACTCATTGTACATAAGGGGAGAAACTCCATCCCTTAATGACCACTATATAATGTAATCAATTCATACAAATGATGCATATAGGTCATAATCATGTAAGTGTGCTACCTATAGAATATATTCCTCCTTCCCAAGGAGGGACAAGGTCTAGGTACATAGACAAGTACTCTAAGGAGAAGCGAAGTCCTCTAGTGGGGGCCCAATACTTTGGGATGACCCACAAGCTAAGAGAATCATAATCCTAAGGAGGGAACGGCCCTAGCCAGGCCTAAGGTGGGCCTTCAACCACCAATAAGGGCCCTATGGGCCTACCTTAGGGCCACCAAGGAGGACATCCAACCTTAACTCGGTCCCAAAAGGTAGCCCGCTACGCATATAAAGTAGGGTCTAAGGCCCAAGCAATGCATGGCCTAATGGGTTATACACATACCCAACTCATTGGCAATATGGTGGGCCCTCAAGCAAGGTTTGGGCCCAATAACAAAGGTCATAAATCCAAATATTATGGTGGGCTTCATGGGCAGCCTAGTAGTTCATCCATATGGGCAAATTTCACATTTAACACAAGTGAGTTGGGCCTCACTTTTTAGTCCAAGTACAGGGTCAATTTAGTGGGTAGCCAAGGGTACAACTACTTGCATATTATAGCCCTTAACCCATCACAATAGGTAGGTGAGTATAGGCCCAAAGGCCATTGGTCCTACTTAGAAGGTTCTAGTCCAAAAAGGCTTAAGGAACTAGTTAATTAACCCCATATATCGTTCCAATAAAAACCCAACTTGGGTGGGGCTTAGATAAGCACTAAGTAAGCCCAAAAATACTGAAAGAAAAAGGTAAGATAATTGATTAAATCAACCTAAAATATGGTGGACCATACTACCCCAAACAAACATTTATGGGCAATAACATTGGGCCCATTACTGAACTTCCAGCCCACCCGCTCCCTGGGTTTGTTGGAGTTCAGCAAATAAATTAATATATGGTATTTATTTTTTGATGACCCACATACATCATTGTGGGTCCCACCAGATGAGAGGAGGATTCACAACACATATCACAAGTGGGCCATGCTACTGGAATACAAGCCCAGCAACAGCCCAAGGTAGGGGCGTCCCATGGTGGGTAGTCCTACGGGCCTGGGTATTTGGCCCAAAACTGACCCAAATTTGCAAGCCGCACCACAGTCAGTAAAGGGGCGTAATGGTACTAAAAATTTGTAGGATGGCCCTTACATATATGGGCCACACCTTCACAAAATTTTACAATTTTTGGATGGTCAAAAGTATTTTATTTAATTTAAATAAAATAGACTATCTAGAAAATCTGGTTAATCTGGACATCCCAACGTGGTGGGACGGTCCAGCCCTTGCCACGGTGTGCACAGGGGTTCGTTGACCCTAAAATTTGGTAGGAAGATCGTACTATGGGTGTAACATACTTCAAAAAAATTTTAAGAATTTTGGACAACTAAAAATATTTTAATTCATTTTTATAAAATAATCTATCCTTAAATACTGCCTGATTTGAACATCCCATTGTGGCGGGCCGGTCCAGCCCTTGGCACGGTGTGTATAGGTGTCCATTGGACCCAAAATTTTCTAGATGGGTCCTACCATGGGTGGGACACCTCTCTACTAAATTTTAGAATTTTTGGAGTAGTAAAAGTATTTTATTTAATTCATACAATTTATGGACAGCAAGGTTACAAAAAAATACAGGTTGCTGTCCCCTTTTTGGATCACCCATGGAGTGGGCCCATGCCATAAAAATCAAGGGAAAGTGTTTGGGAGATGTGATTCTATTTCTGTACATCAAGGTGGGGTCCACATCAGTGGCCCACCATCCCAAAACATGGCCTACAAAGGGGCTTTCCAAGCCCATATACATGGCTGGATGGTCCCACATGTTGGACCGTCCAAGCCCTTGGGCATCCCAAGGAGGGGCTGCTAGGGGTGGTTTTTAGCATACATCAGGGTGGGGTCCACATGCCAATGACCCATCCTCAAATCCTTCAAAAACAATTCAAATATGAGGGTCAAACACTTCCCAAAAATCAGCAACATAGGCCTGTAAAAAAAATTCTGGACAGTAGGGTATATTGCTTCCTAGTGCAGTCCACAAATAAAAGTCTAGTAAGAAAATCCTCACACACATTAAGGTGGGGCCACCTAGATGGACCACACACATCCGAAATGTACTTCCAATTGACCTAGACCTTGCACGCAAGAATGGACAGCAAGGTGGATCTTCACATGTCTAGCAAATGGGACATGGGGACGTCCCATCAAGAGTGGACGGTTGGATGTGTCTTGCAAATCAGGTGGGCCACCTTGATCAAAAATATTTGAGAGAAAGAAATAGATAGAGAGAGAAAATAAGAGAAAGAAAGATCAGCCATACAAGAGGGATTTCACTACTACAAATCCCTTATGCACAAAGAAGAACCAACATACATTGCTCATCTTATGGATCTATGCATACATGTACCTCTATAATAAGAATCTGAGTTGGGGATGCCATTCCCACCATAAAACAAAGGTCTAGATGACCTTGGAAGGGTTGAGATTATGAAATACATCATGATGGGGTCCATGGAGGATGGCCCCATCATGGAATGACACATGCATGAAGGATGGCCAATGGCCACATCCAAGGGGTTAGATGGGATCCCCACCATGGATTGGTGGGTCCCACTTGTCCCATACATGAAGAAACAAAAGAAATAAGAGAGAGGAGAGAAATCAGCACTAGTAGAAGCACCCACTTCAAATTTTAAAGCTTCCATCATCACTAGGGATCTCAAGCTCTAAGGTTTAAGATTCAATGATCAAGATGAGACATGGTGGCTAGATGATGGAGGAAAGGAGGGAGAAAAATGCTGGAAAATGGGAGAAGGAGGGCTGTACGTTGGAGAGGAAGAAGGAAAGAAGAGAAATGAGAAGGAAGAGAGAGAGAGAGAGAGAGAGAGAGAGAAGTTGTAGGGAGGTGGTAATGATAGATTTGTAAGAAGGGTAATCATAACTATGGGAGGAGATTATTATGCTCATAGGGTTTAGGTTAGGCTTGGGTAGTGTTTATTCTATGGAATTGTAGTGTATGTGGGTGGTGTGCATGGGAAATTGTGCCATAGAAGTGGCCCACTTGCATTGTACAAAAAGTGGGTCTCATGGTGAAATGCTCATAACTTTTGACCTATAAATCGGATGGACACATAAGATGCGTCGTTGGAACCGTAATGACGATACGAACAAGATGGCAATGGTCTAGGGTCGATCCAAGTTGGGTCTACATGACCAGACTTAAGGATGATGGCAAATACAATCCGAGAGTCGTGAGTCACTGGAATTTAACCGGTAGGACTGCGGGACTAAAATGAACGAGATGCATACTCACACCCACTCATTTACACATGCGAATTTAGGTCGGGTCTTACATTCTAGTTGCTGATTGCTAACGTCCTGGGGATCTGAGTTCGCAGTCGTGTTGTGATGGTCTATATTGTAACGGGCTTCTGCCCTCTGAGAATTCACAGTGCTTCATTGTTGTAGCTGCCGAGCGAGCAGGATAGGAGGAGGCAACATGTCGAATGTCTGAGGCTCCATAGCTTCAGGAGAGGGAGGAGCTCTAATCGCCACAGGCCCTAGTAAGGCTGGAGATATTAAGTCCTCGCTCTGCCTAACATCCCGTTGGAGATTAGTATTTGGCATAGCCTGTGTGGCATATGATCGAGCAAGTAATGGGCTTCTATCTTGAATGGCCGAGATGAGTTCGGTGTTTGGCTTGCCCGCTGTTTGATTCTCCACACTAACATTCTGAGGATTGACAAACGATCTGACGACCCACTGCTTTGTAGTTTCTTTGGCGTTGGCAGAAGGAGCTTCCCCTATAGCTATCGAAGTTCCTGACTAACCACCTAGTTCAAAGTAGGCGTAAACTGGGAATGATCTCCCATCAACCAGTAGATTTGTCGTTTTGAAGAGAGGGCCATCATGGTGGGGAATGATTTTTTCTCGAGCGAACCAACGGTTTGGGCCTTCCATCTGTTTTTAATCTAGCTCAATGTAGACCCCATTCGTTCAACAATGCAGCCTATGGTGTGTTCACTCCAGGCATGGATGGGGATGCCTTCTATCCGAATCCATGAACCTCTTCGCAGCAACATCATAGTAGGGCCCCAAGTTCCGGCATTCTGCAGGCCCATTTTCTGGTGGAGAGTCCTATGTGTTAAGAAGGATATTACTTCTTCCCCGGATTTAAAAATCAAAATGTAAACTATGAGGGATAATCTGAGGATATCTACCTGGTAGAGGTGGAATGAAGAAGAGCTCAGGAGGTCTCAAATGGTGGTGGTTGCATCGCTTGATCCCAAAAGTTCCCCAACCATCGCATAAGACAAAGCTGCCCTTCCCTGATCTAAGATCCATTTAGGAACAATGACTGAGTGGGTAGGTGAGGGAGGGCAAGGTGGATGAAGAGCGTCCTTAAAAGATGTTGGAGTTGAATGACTGTTTGAAAGCTAGGGTTGCTGAGCCTTCCGAGTTTGAAAGCTCTGGTTTCCTGCATTAGGCTGTTTTGGCTTGGGCCGAGCAGCGGCAAGTCATTTTATCTGTGGGGATCCTTACTATTGGGAGCCATTTTTTATGCCGCTAGAGGATTGGGCCTTTTCCTCTAGATTGCTTCCTTCACGATCATTCTTCGTCTGGCCAAGAATCAGTCATTGGCCGTATCAGCATCCTCCATCCAATAGAACCTCACAAATGCATAACCACTGCCTCTTCCTGATGTCGTGAATGTTAGGATGTAAACATCAGATATTTCCCCAAACTAACCGAACCTAGTTTTTAGGTCATCCTCTGCAATGTTGAATGATAGGTTTCCTACAAAGAGGTTGTGACCTCCCTTGTTTCATCGACTGCACCCAACTACTTACCAGTCATCTTCCATTTTCTTACAAATGTTTAGGTTAAGATTAATGTAAATGGGTCCACTCGTGGTAACCCAAGGCTTGAGGGGGGGGAGGAGGAGAATTCATCTTTTACTTCTCAAGTGGTTATGTTTTGGGTACCAACACCTATGCAAAAGTTAGAGCCTTGGTAGAGAGCCTATCCCATTGTGTGGACCAGATCTCTATTAAAGTAGAATGCGCTTTGATAGTTGATTTATATAGGGGTCTATCCCGATCAATGGTAAAGTTAACACGAGGAGAATTCAGATGGTGTCGAAGTGCGTTTATTGATGTTATGAGCCTGGTCTTAATCCAGATGTGGAATCACTGGATCATCTATTCTCATTTATTGAGTTTACGACCTAAGTATGGAAGCAATTTATCTCCTCTTTGAGATCTCTTTTATGGCAAACCAATCCGCAGTTGGGTGGACTAACCAATGGTGGTTGGCAGCCTCATTTACTGACTATTTTTCTCTATTATGGGGTTTTATTCCTTATTTGATCTTTTGGGAAGTTTGAGTCGAATGAAATGGGAGTCGTTTTGAGGGGCTTCAGGTTAGTGTGTCTCACACAATTTTCAAGGTTAAAACGGTGGCTTCAGTTAATATGCACATCTCTTTCTTCCCCCAAGAACCTTAAGCTTTCCAAACAAATGTCCTTCCAAGCTACGGTGATTGCAATGATTTTGAACCATTATCATAAGCTGTAAGTGGTTAAGTGGGCTACGTCACTAGAGGGATGGATTAAGATGAACGTAGGTAGATTGGCTTGGGGTAACCCTGGTTTTTCAGGTTGAGGTGGCATCTGCAGAGATCATTGTGGGGATCTTATCTTTGTCTTTTCTTTTGGTTATGGCCTGGGCACCAACTGTTAGGGGCCTTGCACAAAACCTTAGGATCTAGCCTCCCAAAATAAACCAGAATTATGAAATAATAATGCAATGAAATAAATCAAAGTATTAACCACACAACACAAAAGATTTTCACGTGGAAAACCCTCAAAAAGGTAAAAACCATGGGATCTCGTCCAGATCAACAATCCACTATGAAGTAGAACGTTACAACCTTCTTCACTCACACAGGAGTAGATAAACAATAAGAGAAACAAGGAAAACGGAGAGATCTCACTGATTACAAGGAGTGGAAACGCTGAGATATGGTAGATCACCTCTACGAGCATAGCATCCCTTGGTCAAGCTTCCTCTCTCTCTTTCTCTCTCTCTCTTACACCTTTGATAGCCCTAAGCCCTCCTAGAAAACCTTTAGGAAACCTTAGAATACCCTAGAATAGAATGCCCTAATCCCGTTTTGGAACCCCTTAAATAGAGAACCGGAGGAATTAGAGTCACATAAGGAAACTGCGCATAAGCGGAGGAATTAGAGTCAAATAAGGAAACTGCGCTACCTCTCCTCTGAACTGAGGAGGAAAACCCCATCACAAATGCCAGTGCAGAAGCCCAAGCTTTGATTGAGGACCTTTGCCATTGTGTCAATCGGGGATTGTCTAAGATTGAAGTGGTGACTGACTGCAAGATTGTTGCTAATATGTTTAAATAGAATTCCCCTTCCATGTGGAGTATGTGGTACTGGTGGATATATTTATCTATGTTCTCTCAGGCGTCACAATTAATGACATAGGGTCTTTCATATGGCAAGAGAATTGAATGGTGTATCCGATGATCTAGGTAGATGGGGTATTGAGACCTAGACTAATCAAGTCGTTCAAAACTCTTGTGATCTGCCCCAGCACATTAGAGGGAGTCTGTTTCTCGACCACGTCGGTCTGGGTTATGTCAAGATGGGTTAATGGTCCTTTTTTGACCTTTTCTGTTGTGATTGGGGTTTATATATGATAGGTGGGCCTATGGGTTTTAGTGGAGTGGGCGTACATTTCCCCCTTCTTTTAATGAGTTCTAATTTGAAAAAAGAAAAAGTAGAAGTGGGGAGTGACTCCAAGATCATGGTCGACCTGTTTAACAAGAAAATCCCTTCCAAGTGGAGTATGTCGTACTAGTGCATCTGTGTTGACTCCCTCATGCAATGCATTGATATTAGGATGCCCCACACACCTAGAGGATCGAATAGTGTTGTGGATAGTCTGGCCAAATGAGGCATCGAGACTCAGACTAATTGGGTTTTCCTTACCTCTTCGAATTTGCCTCAGGGAAGCCTGTTTCTCCAACGAGTTGGCATGGGTAATATTAGGTTGGGTTAAGAGACCATTTTTCTTCCTATCGCTAGTAGGAGGTTGGGGTATATGATAGGTGGGCCCCGGATTTTTCATGATGTGGACCTCCCCGAATGTAGTCATTGTATAACTTCATTCTTCTTTCATAAAATTTTATTTAAAAAAGAAAAAAGAAAAAGAAAACTCAAGAGATTATATATTTAAAGTCAAAGTTCTTTTATTTAGCATCTCCTTCTTGCTCTTTTGGTTTCTATGGTGGGTGAATGTCTATATAAGACTTTACAACTATAGATAGTGATCATTGCATAGACATTAAACATTGCATTTCAATATTGTAAGAAAACTCAACTATGAGTTTCACTTGACTAGATGGGATATAGAAACCAATGGTCTAAGGTTGGAAACTTGGAAGATTTTAGAGCTCCATTGTGCATAGTAATTATAGAGGATTGTGGGAAATCCATCGTTGGACCATAGCAAGGCATTCCTGAGGCTTGTACTCTGCAGCTGTATGGCCCCCTCCCTGAAAACATAACATTGATAATACAACATTAGATGTCATCCACGTTTCCATATTTACCAACTTGGAACATTCATGGAAACATTTTAGATTCACGTACGTCAAGTGTGCCTTCACTTGTAGATGACCTTGTCCAAAGATCAAGTAAATCTAGCAAGGCCATGTACAAGTAGAATGCTGACCATGGTTAAATGGTCCATTGAATTTCTAGATGGAGTCCACCTACTGTAAGATTAGAGTGTCCTAAACTTGCACTTGGCATGCACAACCCTATTGGATGTCAATGGAAACATAGAAAATCTATTATTTTGCATGTGTGACAACTCAAATAATTAAGATTAAAGAATTTCTTGCCTTAACAGTCGCAAATGTCAAGTTGTTCGAATATGTCCTCGTATATCTAAGAATTCAACATACAAAGAAAGATACTCTAATCACATATCAAATTCAATATTGGTGTATGAATGTAGTTCCAATTAAAATGTAAACTTACCCTACAATTTGGCCATCAACGGACCAAGACCGCCAATCATCAACGACGGAGAAATTTAAAGATCTTATCCATGCTTGGGTGCCCACATATGGAATTGTCGTGTCATGGTCGCCACTATATGGTGATAAAACTAGTATCATTAGTAGATGTGTTGGGACATAAAGCAACATGGTTGGAAAAGACAGATTGAAAGTTTACCTATAAATCAGAGCTCGATATCCTTTCGTTGTTAGATTGAGATGGTATTTTAAGCTACTTTTAACGTCCATCACATAATTTATGCCATTGTTGCACCTTAGCCATTGTTTTACTGATGTCTGACAGATTATTGTAAACAGTAATAATATAATTATCATTTTTCAAAATCTCACAGTGTATCATATTGAATTTGGTATATATATTATTTTAATTATCATTGTTCAAAATATCAGAATATATCTTAACATGTAAGGAACTTACCATATCATAATTGCCCACATTAGAAATATTAAAATTCATCACATCATATTAGAAATTATTGTATTGTAAGAGTTCAAAATATCAAAATATATTATATTGCATTGGGAATTCATCACAATAAAATTTACTAAATTCTTGAGACAATTTCGCAATTGCTCGTATTAAAATGCATTGTATGTACCAATCATAGTCCTAAAACAGCTTGGTGGGTCAACTCAAAACTTCACTGAGTCAACTTCACTCAACGACATTTCGAGCCAAGTCTTTTGGAAACTCACTGACAATGTGACTTGGTCAGGACGTCACAAGACTAGTTGGGTCAACTAAGTCACTCGCCGAATTGTAGTTTATTATGTCATTATATATATATATATATATATATATATATATATATATATATATATATATATATATATATATATATATATATATATATATATATATATATATATATATATATATATATATATATATAGGAAGAGGAACTCACTAAAAGGAGCTGTATTCCAATTGGTTGTTTTATTACTTTACTGTTTCCAAGCATTTTAAATATTTATCATCGAACTATATTAATTTTAAATCTAGTCATGTAACAACCGAGTCCAGTAAAGACTCAGTCCAGCCTTTGAGTTAATTGACCATTTATACATCAAGTTGTGTCGATTTTTTTAATCTATAGTACTAGTATTGTTGTGGATACATCACGATGTAAATGCTATAGTATTGTCATTTGGCGTTTGGTACATTCATATGCTTTTTTGTACACTTCATTATTTTATCATCCTTGGGTCGTTTTCTCCCTTTTCTATTTGTCCTAGAGCATTTTGCACAATGCTGCTAGTTGCATTGGAACATAGATGACATAATCTATTAATATGGATTGTCTATTAATTTTACGCCAGTCTTTGTGGGCAACAAGAGAAAAATCATGTTGATCTCATGATCCTTTGTGAATAAAATTAGCCTACCTTTTATAGCGGTAAAGCAGTTGTTCCAGCCACGTCAGCCCTAAATACGTTATAAGCATAGAACCAAGAAAAGATCATCATCGATGAAACGTAACTTCTCTTTTCGCAGTTGGTTGTATGCAAAGGCACCATGTGAACTGGTGGTTATTCTTCCATCTCCCTTAAAAAGCTATGAATAACAAAAGTAGATTCATAGCCAGAACCGTCCTTCGAATTATATATATATATATAAAGCCAACTACAAATCCAGCACAACGCTTTGTATTTAGTATAGCTCTCCCCTGCTCATCAGGAGCAGACACTTAGGGCCTGTTTGGGCGGTGGGATTAGAAGGGATTAGGTGGGATGGGATTCATTTGGTCCTGTGCCAATTCCACTCCATGTTTGGGAAGCATGGAAAAGCTTGGAATTACATTAAATGGAATTGCATTGAGTCCCGTGCCAATTTCACTCAATGTTAGCAAGTTATGTAGGTCCCACCATAATATGTGGGCTATATCCACACCGTCCACCCATTTATCGAGATTATTTTAGAGCATGGGCCAAAAAATCAGGTAAATCTAAAGCTCAAGTGGACCCACCATAGAAAGCAATGGGGATTGGATACTTACCCTTGAAAACTTCTTTGGGGCCACCTAAGTTTTGGATCTACCTCATTTTTAGGCTCATGCCATAAAATGAGGTTTCAAAACAAATAAACAGTTTAGATATAACACATATATGTTATTCGCAGTAATTTCAAATGATAGTGGGTATATCCATTTAATGTACCACCATATTATCAACAAAGCATGGCATTAATCTTATCCCCTGGCAACAGGGAACAATCCTTGCCATGGGTAATAATTATATTTTTTCAATCCCATCCCACCTAATCCCTTTTAATCCCACCGCCCAAACGGGCCCTTAGGGTCTGTCTGGGCGGTGGGATTAGAAGGGATCAGGTGGGATGGGATTCATCTGGTCTGTGCCAATTCCACTCCATGTTTGGGAAGAATGGGAAAGCTTGGAGTTACATTGGGTCTTGTGCCCATTTCACTCAATGTTTAGCAAGTTGTGTATGTCCCACCTTGATGTGTGGGCTATATCCACACCGTCCACTCTTTTATCGAGATTATTTTAAAGCATAGGCCAAAAAATCAAATAAATCTAAAGCTCAAGTGGACCCCACCATAGAAAGCAACAGGGATTAAATGCTTACCGTTGAAAACTTTTTTGAGGTTACATAAGTTTAGGATCTACCTCATTTTTAGGCCCATGCCATAAAATGAGGTTACAAAACAAATGAACAATTTAGATATAACACACGTGTGTTATTCTCAGTAATTTCAAATGATGGTGGGTATATTCATTCAATATACCACTGTATTATCAACAAAGCATGGCATTAATTTTATCCCATGTATTAGGGGACAATCCCAGCCATGGGTAATAATTCTATTTTTTAGAATCCCATCCCACCTAATCCCTTGTAATCCCACCACCCAAACAGACCCTTGGTGTATATTTTGTATCACTCCATCCATATGCATACACCGGACTGACCCTTAGTCATAGTTAATATATATAATTTCCTTCCATTTATGCCTACACGCCGGATCTAAGGGATGACATTAGCTTCTGAACCCATATGCCTACACTTATATGTTGGGTTGACCTTAGTTGTCCACTCCGACATCACTTTTGCTTCGCTCATCAACAAGCTGCTCTTGGAAGCACACCACTGCTGTCAACCAAGCTAGTGATCCCATTGTAGTGGTAAGTCACACAACTTTTCTCGCATCCATCTCTCTCCAATCTTTTGCTTTTTAAACAGTCAACTACTGCACCTTCGAAAGTTCTTAATTTTTTAAGGAAAACAACTCATTTGAGGAAGAACCCTAACTTCCACCAATCACCTGAGTAACAAGCGCATGATAGTTGGCTGAATAGACGTACGGTTAAGTCCACAACCAAACCTTACTCTATCTCGATGATGGTCATAGTTTGAATTGGACCCAATCGTTATTGTCATGCCCACAATTCACATGCGTGTTCCGTATGGCCGAATTTGAGACCAACAGTGTCCATTCTTTCTTCTATTGACTAGATGGTTAGGGATCCAATGCGGTTTTTGTATAATGGCCTATGAAGTATGAGTTGAACCATATTAATTGATTGGATTGGCCCCATATCCTATGCAATACTGAAAATGATGACTTGTTAGACAACAAGGAGTGGTTATTGGGTGAGATAGATCTTATCCCTCCTAATTTCAAATTATTTTGATTTTCTCTTATTCTAATATCAATTTTTATGATTGATTTTCTTTTTCAATGATTTTGTTTGTTATAGTTAATTAGTTTCTCTTTTCATTGAGTTTTATTTCCCCTTTTACTTACATTTTTACAATATTAGTAGAAGGGTAGATGGATGGCACCACTATGATAGTTCATTGATCATCTTTGTCACATTTAGAGGTAAATAACTAGCGTTAGTAATATTGATGTTTCTTGCCTATTCAAATGTTTTAGCCCCCACTTGATTTTGATATTGTTTACTTAAATGTTTCAGTTTAATTATCAACCACGTCAGTCGTAAATCACATTTTAAGCATACAACGGAGATAAGTCATGATTGATGAAATGTAACCACTTGTTTCCCAAGTGGGTGCATGCAAAGGCTCCACATGGATTGGCAGTTGTTCTTCCTTCTCCCTTAAAAAGCTATGAACAGCAAAAGCAAATTAATAGCAAGAACCCTCCTCCGAATATAAAAATCCAACTACAAATCCAGTGTAATACTATTTATTTAGGTTTAGCTCTCCCTTGCTCAGCAGCAATAGACCCTTAATATAGATTTAGTCTCAATCCATCCTTGCGTATACATCGGACTGATCCTTAGTCATGGTCAATAGCTGTAATTCCCTTCCATCGACGCTTGCGTGTTAGATATGAAGGATAACTTTCGCTTAGGAATCTATCCACCTACACTCATATACTAGGCAGATCTTAGTTGCAATCTCTGACATCCCCTTTACCCCACTTATTTGTTGAGATGTCGAGCCACATCTGGATGGCCGCTCTACCAGTCGAGTGCCCTGCTTGACCGGTCGAGTGGCCCACCCGACCAGTCGTAGACTGGCTCGACTCAAAGTCCTGTGAGCATCAAGTTTTCTGGTTCCGCGGTACTCGACCGGTCGAGGGCCATGCTCGACCAGTCAAGGGTCCACTCGACCAGTCGAGGTTACACAGATTCATTTCTGGATTTGATGCTGACTGCAGATTTTTGAGTCGGTTTTCACAGAGGTCCGAAAGGGGAGTTTCGTAAACTATCAATAGGGGTCCCCAGGGCTTTTCTAAGTATAATGAGAGTTATTCCAAGGTGTGGGAAAATAGTTTTCTCTATACTTCCAAGGGAGAGGTTAGTATATTGCTTTGTAATCTTCATTTTTTCATAGTGGAAGTTTGCATCCGTGGTTTTTTACCCTTGTTTGGGATTTTTCCACGTATATCTTATCTTGTGGTTTGTTTAGAATACTTTAATTCTTTTTCTAGTTTATATTTCTTCTTATTTATCGTTTGTGGGTGAGACCGGAGATTAGATCTCTATTCACTGCGTTGTTGGCATGCTGTGTAACAACTGGTATCAGAGACAAGTTTAATTCTATTGAGAGCGATGGCGGAAGAAGGGATGACTAGAATTGAGAAGTTTGATGGTTCAAACTTTGCCTTCTTGAAGATGTAGATGGACGATTATCTGTATTAGAAGGACCTCTATATTCCTATAGGAGGAAAAGAGAAGAAACCAAAAAGGATGACAGATGATTAATGGTTTTTACTGGATCGGAAGGCTTTAGGAACGATCCAACACTCTTTGTCTAAGAGTGTCGCCTTCAATATATCCAAGATGAAAACTACGAAAGAATTAATGGAAGCCCTAGCAACCATGTATGAAAAACCCTCAGCGTCCAACAAGGTTCATCTTATGAAATAGCTTTTCAACATGAAGATGTCAGATGGTGGGAGTGTGGTTGAACATCTAAACGAGTTCTATACAGTCACGAGACAATTGGAATCCGTTGGCATTATTTTTTAGAACGAGGTCAAGGCTTTATTAATCTTGTCCAGATTGCTAGATACTTGGGATGGTTTGGTGATTGCTATGAGCAATTCTTCAGGGTTGACAAAGCTGAAATTTGATGATGTGGCCGATCTAATTCTCAGCGAAGAATCTAGAAGAAAGGCATCAGGAGTTTCAAGAGATTCAAGGAATGCTTTAAACGTTGAAAGAAGAGGAAGATCGCTGAACAAATGAGGCAATAAATACGGACATTCTAAGTAGAGGAAGAAGTCCAAGGAACCGAAAGACAAAGACAGGTGTTGGCATTATGGCAAGAAGGGGCATATAAAACGTGATTGTAAGGTGCTTAAGAAACATAAAGGGAGCTCTCAAGGCTAGAAGGATTCAATAAATCTATCTGAGGAGAGTGACATGGAGGCGTTGATCTTATCTCTTGATGTGAGGAATGAGTCTTGGGTCCTAGACTTGGGTGCTTCGTTTCATGCTACTTCGTGTAAGGAAGTTCTGTGTAATTATATGTCAGGTGACTTCGACGGAGTTTACATGGGTGATGATGAGCCGTGCAGTATTGCTGAAAGGGAGACGTTCATATAAACCAGAAAGATGGAACAATTTTGAAATTGAAAGATGTCAGACATGTACCAAGTTTGAGACGGAACTTGATCTTAGTGGGGCAGTTGGCCGATACCGGTTATGTGACAACATTCACTAGTGATTCTTAGAATATCACAAAAGGTGCCTTGGTGATATCTTGAGGCAAGAAGGAAGGTACTTTGCACGTGACTTTAGGATCGTATAGTTCACTCTCAGTCGCATCAACTGAAGTGAAGGGGTAGTTATGGCATCAGAGGTTGGGACATATTAGTGAGAATGGGATGAAAGTGCTATTATCAAAAGGGAAGCTACCAGGGCTGAATTCTATTGACTTGAAATTCTGCGAGGACTGCATGTATGGCAAGTAGAAGAGGGTAAGTTTCAAGAAGATAGGACATGCTCCAAAGACGCATTTGTTGAAGCTTGTATACAATGATGTGTGGGGACCGACATAGGTATTATCTTTTCGTGGCTCCTGTAATTTTGTTTCTTTTATTGATGATACTAGGAGAAAACTATGGGTTTATTTCTTAAAGCACAAATCTGATTTATTTAATGTATTTAAGAAGTGAAAAGTAATCGTGAAAAACGAGATAGGTAAAACAGTAAAATGTCTCAGATCAGATAATGGGAGAGAGTACTGTAATAAGAGATTTAAGGAGTATTGTATAGCAAATAGAATTAAACATCAGAAAATAATTCCAGGGACACCACAGTAGAATGGTGTGGCTGAGCGCATTAACAGGACCATCCTTGAGCGCACCAGGAGCATGAGGTTACATGTAGGGTTGCCTAAGACGTTTTGATCAGATGATGTGAATACTACTTCATATCTCATCAATAGAAGTCCCTCAGCACCATTGGATGGTGGGCTACCAGAAGAAACATGGACTTGGAAAGAAGTAAACCTTACACATCTTAGAGTGTTCGGTTGCACTTCATATGTTCACATTGATGTAGAGTACAGAAACAAGCTGAATGCGAAGTCCAGGAGGTGCACATTTATAGGCTACGGGTAGCATGATTTTGTCTACAGGTTTTGGGATACAGAAAATAGGAAAATCATCAGAAGTAATGATGTAGTCTTCAATGAAAAAGTGATGTATAAGGACAGTGTATAGGAAAATATGGCCGATGAGAAAGAATTTGTAAAGTTGGAAGAGTTACCAGACATGGGTGTTACAGCGCCACGGGATGATCATACACAGGAGCATTATGAGGTAAAGCCACAAACACCGGTTGTGAGGAGGTCTACTCGGGAGAGGAGACCCATGGTTCGATACTTACCCTCCTTACATTATCTACTGCTAACAGGTAATGGTGAGCCAGAGTGTTTTAAAGAGACATTACAGTTAAATATACGGGTTAAGTGGGAGCAGGCCATGGATGATGAGATGGACTATCTTGATTCTAATCGTACATTGGAGCTAGTCACTTTACCTAAGGGTAAGAAAGATTTTCATAACAAGTAGGTTTACAAATTGAAGAAGGAGCATGATGGTTTGAAACGGTATAAGGCTAGATTGGTTGTGAAAGGGTTTTAATAAAAGGCAGGTATTAACTGCACCAAAATATTTTCACTAGTCGTGAAAATGTCTATGATTCGCATGGTCTTAAGTATAATGGCTATAGAGGACTTACATCTAGAGCAGGTACATGTTAAGACAGTCGTTCTTTATGGGGACCTTGAAGAAGAAATATATATATGCATCAACCAACAGGATATGTGGCACAAGGAAAGGAGAATAAGGTGTGTAGACTGAGGAAGAGTTTATATGGCCTAAAGCAGGCCCAGAGGCAGTGGTACAAGAAGTTCGACAGTTTCATGTCGGGAAACGGTTATAAGAGATGTCATGCAGACCATTGTTGCTATTTGAAGAAGTTTGATATGTCGTACATCATCCTTCTTTTATATGTTGATGATATGCTTGTGGCTTGTTCAAGCATGAAAGACATCTCAGATCTCAAAAGACAACTGTCTAGAAAATTTGCCATGAAGGATTTAGGAGCTGCAAAACAAATCTTAGGCATGAGGATAAAATGTGATAGGGAAGACAAGAAACTTGTTTTGTCACAGGCAGAGTACATAGCCAAGGTACTTGATCAATTCAATATGGGAGTGCTAAGCCGGTTAACACTCCATTAGCCAACCACTTCAAGCTATCTAAGGAGAAAGGGACAAAGACACATGAGGAATGGGACTGCATGGCTAAAGTCCCATTCACGTTAGCTATTGGGAGTCTCTTGTATGTTATGGTAAGCATGAGGTCAGACATTGCTCAAGTAGTGGGAGTTGTTAATAGGTTCATGAACAACCCCAGGAAGGAACATTGAGAAGCTGTGAAGTGGACCCTTAAATACCTGGTAGGTACTAAGGATGTAGGGTTGTGCTATGGTGAATCAGTAATCAAGCTACAAGGCTTTGTAGATTCAGATTTGGCAAGAGATATCGACAGCAGAAGAAGCACTACGAGTTATGTCTTTACTCTGGGTAGTACTGCAGTCAGTTGGGTCTCTCAGTTACAAAAAATAGTATCTATCAGTAGGACGGAAGCAGAATATGTTACGACTATAGAAGCATGCAAGGAGATGGTATGGATGCAAGGTTTCATGAAAGAGTTGGGTAAGAAGTAAGCAGATTACAAGTTATACAGTGACAGTCAGAGTACAATATGCTTGGCTAAGAATTCAGCCTTTCATTCAAGGACCAAACATATTGCCATCAAATATACTTCATATGTTCGTTACTAGAAGATGGATCGATTGTTCTGGAGAAGATTCATATAAGTGAGAATTCTTCGGATATGCTGACCAAGGTGGTCACCTAGGAGAAGCTAAAGCTCTGTTCAGCTTTGATTGGTCTTCAGACTTGAAGCTGGGGAGGTGGTGCACTTCGGATGTAGAAGACGAAGGTTTATTACGATGTGTCTCCAAGTAGAAAATTATTGAGATGTGGAGCCACATCTGGACGGCCGCTCGACCAGTCAAGTGCCCTGCTCGACCGGTCGAGTGGCCCACTCAACCAGTCGTGGATTGGCTCGACTCAAAGTCCAGTGAGCATCTGGTTTTTGGGTTCCATAGTACTAGACCGATCGAGGGTCATGTTCGACCAGTCGAGGGTTAACTTAACCAGTCGAGCACCCTGCTCAACCAGTCGAGGTTACGCAGATTCATATATTTCTGGATTTGATGCGGACTGCAGATTTTTGACTCGATTTTCACAGAGGTGCGAAAGGGGAGTTGCCTAAACTATAAATAGGGGTCCCTAGGGCTTTTCTAGGTATAATGAGAGTTATTCCAAGGTGTGGGGAAAGGGTTTTCTCTGTACTTCCAAGGGATAGTTTAGTATATTGCCTTGTAATCTTCATTTTTTCATGGTGAAAGTTTGCATTCGTGGTTTTTTACCCTTGTTTGGGGTTTTTCCACGTATATCTTGTCTTGTGGTTTATTTGGAATGCTTTGATTCTTTTTCTAGTTTATATTTCTTCTTGTTTATCGTTTGTGGGTGAAACTGGAGATTAGATCTCAGTTCACTGTGTTGTTGGCGTGCTCCGTAATATTATTAGCATGCTGCTCTCAGCTAGGCCAGTGATCCCGTCAGTCTAAAATCTCACCACCGACTATTTAGATATCAACAAATTGAGGTATGTGATGCACTTCTCATTGTCATCTTTTAAATGGTTGTATAATAATCTTCCTATGCATGTTGTCTCTAATGTGTGGCATATTGTTAATTCATCAAATCCATGGATGAGGTGTTTCTTATGGAAGGGTTTTTTTTTTTAATTTTTTAATTTTTTTATTTTATGAAATGATGCTACCGAAATGAATAAGACTGATAAGGATTAATGAAGAGGGGCTTTCATCGAGTGTCATCTTGCATCTCATTAACATTGGTTAGAGAACGATTTCTATGGACCCATGTGCTACTTGAATGGAAACTATATTAGAGGTATGTTGCTTTTCAGAAGAACGACTCTACATTGGAACTATAGGTAACCTTTATACAAATTTGGTTTTTCGCATGTACTAGTTATAGCCATATTATCTATTTCTAACATAAACCTTCCATCTGCGGAGGTATATGTCATTATTAACATGACAAATTGAATACATGTAGGTAGATTTGGTTGATTCTCTCTACGGTCACTCTCCAGTGTCATGCATGTTGATCGTTTAGAGGATCTCCACGCCTTCTTTTGATAGAAGTCATTTGATCTCTCCACACTTCACATGCATGTCGAAGGTGGTGATAAAATCTGACCATGTTTGGACACAAGCCTAAAGATATGGCTTTTGTCCCGTTTAGCTCTAAATCAATCTTTCTATTCCATCACGTTTTTAAATGGATGCATGTTCATTTCTATCATTTATTTATTTTTACATTAGTTTGATGTTTTTTTTTTCATTTTATTTGCAAATCAATCTTTCTTGGCAAAATAGATATGGGCCTATTATTCATGCCATCATTCGGTCGATTGACTTTGGTCCTCTATAACAGATCTCTCCTTCATATCATTTTCGGTTATCTTATAAATGAAAATTTCAACTATTTAATGCATGTTACTATTAATCATTCTTTTGTATAGAAGTATTAAATTTTACCTTATATTTGTATTTAAAATTGTCTACTAGAAAATCACACGTTGGTTTTGATCATCGTATGGGCACATGCATTTTTAAAGATATTCGGTCCTCTTTAAGATTCAAAATATTCCTATTTGATCTAAAACTCTCATTAAGGTGAGCGGTTTAAAATTTGTATCTATTGCTCCATCATCTCTAGATGTTGTAAAGTGGTTCAGTGATTAGATTCTATTGTTGGCCATGAATCTGTTCTACTTGACTAGAGTTAATAGTATGCTTGTGAATCTACATCTATTACGATGTTATCTCCGGATGTTGTAAAGTGGTTTAGTGATTATGTTCTATTATTCGCTATGCATATGATGTATAACACTAGAGTTATTGTCAGGGCCTCGATTTTTTAATGACGTGAGCTAGAGAGTCTTAAGTCGGTTAAGCCTTCATAGGAAGACATTGAATACCAAAGACTTGAAGACTTGAAGCATCAAGACTCGGAGACAATAGATAAATTATGAGGTGCCTTAGTAAATCTAGCCTTAGATACTATAAGGTTCCAAAATAAATTACCTCTAAATGATTTATAACATAATTAAATATTTGATTCATTTAAACCAAGCCTTAGGCCCATAATGAACATGTTAAGTTAGGATTTGGAGAGTTACAATGCTATTATAAGTACATAACCTAAAATTAACAATTTTGGAGTGAATCTCAATTCTATCAATAGATCATTGATAGGTCTTGAGCGAACCCTTGATTGATCGAAGCTTTAAAGGCTCGATCAATCGAAGTCAGCCTAAAATGTCTAGCAAGTAAAATCATATTTATCTAAAATTTCTTGATCGTATCGAAGGACCTTCGATCCTATCGAATGGGTGCTTGATTGATTAAGGTGTCATTTTCTGCCCGTTTTATAGCCGCTGGAACTCAATTTCTTCATAAAGGGCATTTAAACCTTAGGCATTTTGATGGGTTTTTCTTGTGTAATTAGACCTTAGGTGATTCCTTACTCATTATCCCTCTCATAGAATCCAGACCAAAGAGATTCATGACACTCTTTTTGTGACTAATTACTCTACTGAGCATTGTAAGCTCCATTATAAAGGTGTTCATGTTTTTCATTTCTCTAAATACTAGACACTAATCTTATAGGTAAATCCTTGTCTAAACTCTCTATAATACCCATTTAGGTGAATCCCTAATTGAAAAAAACTATCTCATAATTTTAAGAGATTCAACCATCCTCCTATTGCCTTGGTCACCTTATTAGAGCATCAAATGAAAGACGATTGATTGTACAAGCTGAAGCATCCGCATCAACGATCATGAAAGCAAATGAGAAGTTGATTCAAGCATGGGAAAGCTTTGAAGAAGAATTTCAAGAAGCACATCAATGTGGCTCAATCCAACATATAAGGTTGTTAATTGTAAGAGTCCCCATACTCTTCCTTATATAGGATTGAGTATAGAGTTTATGACCCAAACTCGTGTAGGTTCTTGTGTATGAGAATATCGCTACTGACACAGGTGAATAAATGTTTAAGTCCTTGTGCAGGCCTCCAAAGGGAGTATACATTTGTTAAGTTGTTGTGTAGGCCTCCGACGAGAGTATACATTTGTTAAGTCCTTATGTAGGTCTCTGGTAGGAGTGTATATTTTTTAAGATCTTATGCAGGCCTCTAGTGGGAGTGTACACTTGTAAAGGTTAGGGATGAACCTAAAGCGCCTAAGATAGTGAAATCCGGTACACTCAAGAAGAGTATGTCCACAAGGAGTGGAGTAAGTAAGCAGTCAAACCATTATACATCTTTATGATTGCAATTATGATTGTTTATAAATTTATTCATGCGTGTGTATTTAATTAGTTGAATTATATGAATGCTTGAATTTGATTGTATGATAGACACTTAACTTGTAAGCACATATGTTCAATATATAGACTAGTTGCTTAACTTGGTGCATCATTTGTAGTCTTTATAATTAGACCTACTTGTCTTAGAAGGCTAAGTGTTATTTTTCTTATTGAGTTGAATTTATAAATTAGTTAATTAGGTAAAGAATTTTTAAATGGTCCTAATCACCCTCTATAGGACATAGCAATAATTCTAAGCTCCACTAAGTTTCCACGTGTCGTGGTAGACAATCCTCGTAAATTCGATTGGTATCAAAGTGGGTTGCTCTTCAACAACTTAACCGTCTAGAGTAAGATTCATAAGGAGCTTTAGAATCATGTCTAACAATAAATGGTGTTTTGACATAGAGGGTATATCTTTTGACTTTATACATATAGGTAAATCTTTAAAATTTTAAAATAAATCCGATGTCACATTTGCAAGGGTTATAGTCATGCTGCCTCCTCATGTTCGAACATTTTAAAATTAAAAAGAAATTCTATACAACAAAACGGGATGAGACTGAAGATTTGAAATTAGATTATGAAAAATCTCATTGTGATGTAGACCATGGACCAATGCAAATCTTAATGGTCTCCAATACTTCTGCTCTCCTTATGACTATAGACATGGGAGAAGTATCTGACCATAGTACCTCTAGTGCTTAAGAAGAGACATCCTCCTCCAATAAAAAAGAAGATGATAATGAAGGAGATGTCAATTTGTAAGATGCCTATGAGCAAGTTTTCAAGAAATGTATGAAATTCATAAAGAAGTTGGGATTGGTTAAGAAAGAAAAGAATCAATTGGCTAATAAATTAGAAAAAGCACAATATGAAAATTCCTCCCTCATATAAGAAAAGGAAAATCTTGAGTATATTTTTAATGAGAGATGTTTGGGTCTTGAATTGAAACTTGATATAGTAAAATCTGAAAATTAAGATCCAAAATTTCAAGTTAGCCAACTTGAATTCATACTTCATTTTTATTTTTTTTGGAGGATTTGAGAGGATATGATCTGTGCTTCATTTTTTAGGAGATCTGGCTCGCCAAGAATGCCTATAGGTTCAAAGAGATTCGAATCAATCCAGTTATCGTGATTGGTAAGATTGAAATATGGGGTAAGAATTAGGGAGAAATGGATTGTAGGCTTTGGGACTGAAGCACAGTTGGTGCAGACTTGAACATGGAATTTAGCTAGTGAGATGGGTCCATCCGGAGCCAGGTTGGTTTAAACTAAACCTGGGAGTAGGTGGAGGAGGGGGTGCTTGTAGAGATCATCTTGGAAGAATAATGTTTGCTTTTCATAATTTTTATGATTGTCTTAAATATGGTGGTAGAGGCCAAAGCTACGGTGGATGGGGTTTAATTATGTTCAGAGTTTGGTATTTCCAACATCGTCATTTAATCAGACTCGAGGGTCATTGCTGAAGTGATGTCTAATCCCCAAGATTGGTGCCTGTGGGCTATTTGATATCGAATTAGAACGATTAAACATATGCGAGCCATTTTAAACTGCAAGATATCTCATATCCTAAGAGAAGGCAATAAGGTGGTGGATTACATGGCCAAACTAGGCAACATTGGAACACCCAACAAGGTGTATAGAAGTAGGATTGAACTCCCAAAGTTGGTTAGAGGTTCGATTATGATAGATAGTGTTGGGCTAGGTGTGATTAGGGAAAAAGGATCAGAAAAGGGTATGTCCTATGACATATCTGTCTACCGGTTGGCCTGGCCTTCGTTGCTCTTTATGAGAGCCTCCTATGCTCTATAGGTGGATTGATTAAGGTCTAGGTCTGATTGGAGTGATGTAAAGGTCCACTAGCTATAAAAATGTTGTACGAGTTATTTAAAGGCAAGCCTCCCTCCTTTCAGGTGGATCGTTGCCTTCGATTAATTGTGCGACAGCTTAGGCTCCCCTTTTTATTTGGAGTGGATTCGGCGGTCGACTGTTATGGTATATTTAAGTGTTAATTTGATATAATAATATGTATTTTCTGTATGCAAGGAGATTTTTTACATAAAGAAGAATACATGCTTAAATGGATAATTTAAAGCTAAAAAAGAGATAAAATTGAAAATGCTGAAGAATTGGGGATTTAGATGTTATTAATGAAGAATTAAAATATTAAAGATCCAAGAAAATCAAGGACAAAGGATGGAGTAGTTACAGGAATTGGTTAGCCCTTAGCCAGCCAGCATCTATTCTTCCCTTGTTGTGATTTCTGATTCGGGCTCCCTCGTGCACGATCCCGCCCCTGCCGAGTCGTCTGCCCGGCCTCGGCTAGTTATTTGGTGAAGACCTTGCCCCGGGTAGGTTAAATTGAACGTTGATGGCTCCTCTCGAGGGAACCCAAGTGAGAGTGGCGGCGGGGGGTCTGTAGGGACTCTCAGGGTCATTTTATTTTTGTGTTTCATAGATATGATGGGATTACGATGAACACAATTGCGGAAGCACAGGCGATGCTTGATGGCATCCTTCTTTGTGGTAAATTGGGCTTCTCCAATGTTAAAGTTGAATCTGACTCGAAGACAGTAATTGACGCTGCAGCGGCCCCGTCTGGGCATTGTCCTTGGAATATATGGTACCGGATGGGGGCTACCCACCACCTAAGTTGTTCCCTTAATATCTCCTTCAGCCACATATTCTGTGAGGGAAATGCAGTGGCGAATGCGCTTACTAAAGAGGCAAGTGATGGCTGCCCAAACTCATTCTTTCACCTCTCCTTGGACCTGCTTAGGAGAATCAGGGGCTCCCTCCTCCTTGATAAGGCAGGTTTGGGGACCCTCAGAGTTTGAGCCTGTTTTTTCCTTCTTGCTGTTTTCCGCTTCTATCCATGTCTTGTTCAGTGTGCAGTCCGGTATATGAAAGGTAGGCTCCGTATCTTTTTGTTGGATCTTGCCCGTAGGCCTATATAGCTCTTTTTCATTTTCAATAAACATCAATCTTTAATAATAATAAAAAAACTAACTGTTCTGTCACACCTGAGGTTGGTTCAGTGTGACCAAATGTGCACAGAATAGTCAAATAAGAAATTGTAATTTTTAGAGATAATTTTTTGAACACATAAGTACGATTAAAGCTTAATTTGATGCCATTAAAGGGAGAGTTTAGTGCAACTTAAGGGTGATAGAGACTTCAAACATATATTCAGATAAAATTTGACTGCAGCAGAAGGAATTTTCGACTGGACTCCCTGCGACTTTGGAGTGACCAAATGTGACTATCGGTGTGACTGAAGTGTAACATAAGTGCATAAACTTGAAGTTGGTTCAAAGTCTGTGTGAGTTTTTCCTATTTTAAGGGGATTCTAAGCCTTTCAAAGCATGAATTAAGGCTTGAGAGAAAGACCTAGGGGTGACAAAGCTTATATGGAGCCCTCCTGCTTCTTCAATCCCTCAATTCAAGTTTGACTTTTTAGTTTTTATTTTTTAAGATGTTAGCCATGCTAGGCTAATATTTTAACTAACGCTAAGAGATGAAGCTTGTAGTTAATCATAGTATTTAGTTTATTTCATTTAATAACAATAGTTAGAATGATGATAATAGTTTAATTTGGTTTGGATTTACTTTGAAGTGTTTGAGTTGTTTCTTTCTATTTTTGTTATGCACTCCAGTTATAATAAATACTCTAATTTAACAATTTTTTAGCCTTAAATTAAAGAAGGATTCAATTTGTATAGTTGATTGATTTAATGACACCTAAGGGTGCTTTATATGCTTTTGATTCCCTATAATTGAGATACAAGTGCTTCTTGAGAGAATCGTTTAATTGAAATCATATCTTATTGGTATTAATGATTAGTTTAATAGAATTATCTTCTAACTAGATTTGATTCCAATTGAGTTATACATTGAATTAATAAATGAAATATTGTGATTGCTACAAGTAGATTCCTAGATCCTTTGTAAGACCCGTATCCCAACCCGTACCATTCTATAGCCTTCTGTGGTCCTCCCGGTCGAATTTCGATGACCTGCGATCTGTAACCGGCAACTGCGCTTAACCCTGAGTTGTATCCCATATTCCAGAGTCGGCTCGACCCGAGACTTATATCATTGCGACCGCATCGTCGCCGCGGTTCCAATGCCGCGTATTATACGCCGAGGTGATACCCAGGCTAGGAGATGTGGGCTCGTGTTCAATTCAAGAAAAATGCCGCGCGTTGTAAATCCCAAGAGAATCCATCACATCAATCACCTCACTTGTCAAAAGTACACCCATCACTCAACCCATTACTCTTCCCATTCCCAAGTACAAAAGCAACCCCAAAAAGTCAACTTTCCCATCCCTCTCTCCCATCACTCCCTTACATCACTCCTCTCTCTCTCACTTTACTTCATTCCAAGCAACCCATGAGAGCCAACGTCCAAGCTCTCCATGAGAGAACTAGTGTAGTCCACCTCCCTACCTCCCATCTCCACCATCCAATGATTATCTCCACCGTTGAAATTGTCTATTTAGGACTCTATCATGCATTAGCTGAAGAAGGAAGAAGAGATATCGAAGTGGGTGATTTTTTTATGTGAATCTTGACCTTTGGATCATGGTGGGTGCTTCTTCCTCTCTCTCCCTCTCTCTTTCATTTTGTTGTATGATGATGTGGCCGTGTGGCCCACCCAAATGAACCCTACCTTGGTGTATGTTTTATCCACACCATCCATGCCTATAGTGGCCCACCCGGACAGCATGTCTGAAGGTGGGGCCCACCTTAATATATATGTTGTATCCACAACCGTCCAGCGTCTAGGGACGCAGTGAAGGGAGAGCTGACAGTGGGTGTACCCACGACAAAAGAAAAATAAAAAAAAGGGCTTTTTGGGAAGGGTTTTTCATGTAGGCCCCACCTCGATGTATGTTTTTAATCCAAGCCGTCCATTCCTTTCACTAGACCATTTTAGGCGTTGAGCGAAAAAATGAGGTTAATCTGACTCTCAAGTGGGCCATAGCATACTAAACAGTGTGTCTACCGTTGAAATCCACCCTGATGTTTTGATGCACCAAAATATAGCGAATATTGGGCTCGTCTGGTCTGTCTTGAGCAGTAAAGACCAATGGGTGGGGTGGATTTTGTTGATGCAGGTCCTACCACAGAAAAACCTCAAAAATACCCGTTTAAAAAAAAAAACTAATATAAGCAGCAGCGCTGCTGCTGCCAGAGGGTACAAGCAACTCCTGCTACGTTTGGGCGTGCAGACAGGGACCATGGTCCCATGCGTGGGCCCCACCATGATGTGTGTCGAATATCCACACCGTGCATTTGTTGGTACCTTAGGGCAGTGGCCCCACACCAAAAATCAGCCTCATCCGCATCTCAGGTGGCCCACATCACAGGAAACAGTGTGAATGAATGTTTGCCCTTGAAACCCTTTTTAGGTGTCACAGAAATTTTGGATTAACATGAATTTTTTTTTCTCTGCATCCAGGTCTGCGTGACCTTATGAACAGATTGGATGACAGATAACCATTATGGTGGGTCCCACTTGGGACCCACCTGTGATGGGATTAGAATGGTAGGTGTACCACACACTAGCCTACAGGTGCCGTGGAGCCCATCTTGGTGACGTGTGTACCCCATGTGTGTGGACCTTACTATGGTGCATGCGTTGCATATCAACCATCCAACCAGATAGAGCTGGGACGGCAGGAGCTTTGAGTAGCCACTGTGATGTTTCTTCCAAACCGTCTATTCATCAGGCTCTACTAGACGCTAACATTTACACCCTCCCACACACACGTGTGTATAGACTTATATGATAAATTATTTTATAATATAATATTTATACTACACAATGAAATGGTGGCCCACGTGCATGGGACCCACCTTTAATATATATATATATATATATTATTTGCACCATTTAGATGAATCTGGACGGTGAGTTTGGGCAGCCTTCTGCCATTTTATAATATACAATATTATATTATATAATATATATTATATTAATAATACTATGTGCATGGCCCATGTACGTGGGACCCACCTGATGTATTTGATTCATCCAAACCCACCTGCTGTGATATATATAATGTTGTGGTCCCCATATCTCCTCTGTCCATCCATTTTCATGAGGACCACCGTGATGTATGGGTATTAGCTACACCGTCCAGATAGCTGGACGGTGGGACCTACACACCGATGTATGTGTTACACCTGAACTGTCTATCCACACTGCCTGGTAGCATGTGGACCCCACACCAGCAATATAACTGATGTGATAACATCAGCACTTCTGTGAGCCACTAATGCTTGTGTTGTATCCCTACCATCCATCCATTTCTGGGGCTACACAGTAGTAGCTGGGTATTGACATCAGCAGGTTCTGTGGGACCCACCATGATGTATTTATTTCATCCATACCGTCCCGATTGTGCTGGACAGTGCTGGACTATGTTTATGATCGTGGATACACATGTTGCACCTGCCACTATTGAAATGATCTTAGATGTAATCCAAGCTCCCACCGTCCATCAAGAAATAGGACCCACCGTGATTTATATGTTTTATATTCACATCGTTCATTCATGTGGTTCCCACGTGATGTACGTGTTTGATCCGAGTTGTCCATGTCACGCAACCCACTTTGATGTACATGAAGCCCATGAGTAAGGCCCGTTGTGATATATCCGAGGCCCATGGGTGCGGCCCATTGAGATGTATTCAAGGCCCATGGGCGAGACCCAATATGATGTAATCAAGGCCCATGGTCAAGGCCCATTGTAATGTATTCAAGCTCCGTGGGTGTGGCCCATTGTGATACATTCAAGGCCCTTGTATGAAACTCAATGTGATGTATGTGAGGCCCATGAGTGGGGCCCATAAGTGATTTGTATAGGCCATTGTGTGAGGCCATGGGCCCACTATATATTATATTTGGCTCTATATGGGCCACTCCTTGGGAGCAATGTTGGTTAAATAGCCACATTGATGGGCAATGATGGTTTAATGTTCACGTTGTGATCTTCCCTTAGCCCTTGTTAGGCCCATTCTCATTGAGGCCAATTATCGATGCCGATTCTGATTATCGAGGCTGATTATCGTGACCGATTGCCGATTCTGAGTATCAAGGCCGATTATCGATCGATTTCGATTGTCATGGCTGTTTGTCGATTTTGATTGTCATGACCGGTTTGTCGATTCTAATTATCAATCGATTTCAATTGTCGTGACCGATTGCCGATTGACATGACCAATTTACCGATTCTGACTATCGATCGACCCCAATTGTCATGACCGATTGTTGATTCTGATTGACATGACTGGTTTGCCAATTCTGATTATCGATCGATTCTGATTATCATGGCTTTTTGCCGATTTTGATTGTCATAACTGGTTTACTGATTCTGATTATCGATTGATTTTGATTATCGTGACCGATTTTCGATTGACATGACCGATTTGCCGATTCTGACTATTGATCGACCCTGATTGTTGTGACCGATTGCTGATTCTGATTAACATGACTAGTTTACCGATTCTGATTATCAATCGATTTTTATTGTCATGATCGATTGCCGATTGACATGACCGATTTGTCGATTCTAACTATCGATCGACCCCGATTGTCGTGACCGATTGCTGATTCTGCTTGACATGACCGGTTTGTTGATTCTGATTATCGATCGATTTTGATTGTTGTGACTAATTGCCGATTGACGTGGCCGATTTGCCGATTTCGATTATCGATCGATTCCTATTTGTCGATGCCAATTGTATAGGCTGATTCTGATTGCCGAGGCCGAGTATCGAGGCCAGTTCTGAGTGTCGAACCTGATTGTTAAGGCTGATTTCGATTGCTAAAGCCTATTGTTGATACCTATATGATCTGTATGCGACCTGTAGTTGAGGCCCATTGTGATGTATTTGAGGCCCATGGGCAAGGCCCATTGTGATGTATTCGTGGCCTAAGGGCAAGGCCCGTTGTGATATGTATTAGGCCCATGATGCATGACCCATTTGATGTATTCGAGACCCATGTGTATAGCCCACATGTCATGTATTTGAGGCCCATGAGCAGGGCCCACCTATTGTGTATACGTGGCCCTTGAGTAAGGCCCATTGTGTTGTATATTAAGGCCTTTATGTGGGGCCGTGGGCCCATTATATGTTTGGCTCTATGTGAGCTATTCCTTGGGGGTAATGTTGGTTAAATGTCCACATTGTTGAGGCAGATCATTGACACCGATTATGAGTATGTGACAGCATAACATCATCATACATGCCCATACGCATCATCTACATATTTGTTATGAGATGTGGTTAACCATTGCATATGTTATTGGGCAAATTGTTATAAGACTCCCTGATAGGTGGAGGTTATTTCACATGAGCGCATGGTATGTGTAGGATTGATGCATGACTGGATTGTATGACTCATGCATCTTGCATTGTGATTACTATACGCCCTAGCGACATCAGGGTCGTAGCCTCCACAGGCATGTCGTGGATGGCCAGATGGGACACCAGAAATTTATTTTAGCATCGGGCTGCCATAGATGGCCCTGGATGAAAATTCCTAAACCCTCTTGGTACTAGAGGACACCCCAACGTCAAGACCAAGTGGATACATGAGCGCCCGAGTGCCGAATACTAGGAGGCCGCGTCTCCCACTGTGTCGTGGTCGGTTGAGAGGGGGTGTGGCCTTACCCGCCCGAGAGCAGGGGGCATCGCTAGGCTGAGTTTGACCAGTTCGTGAATGGGTCCACTAACGATGTGCCAGATAGGTATTGGCAGACTATTGGCCAAGCGGATAGTGAGGTTTCTTACGCTCACTTGGACTGTGCGGCTAGGAGAGCGGTAGTGTCATTGGGAGTGTACTAAACCCCGGTGATGATCCTAAAGAGGAACCGTACTGTTATGTGGACTTATTGAGCAGGAGTTGCATACTCATTCATTTATTCATTCACTATCCAATCAGGCTAGTGGTGTGTAACTAATTATTGTGTACCTTCGTATGATCAGGATTTCGGTTGGGCACGCGACTAACCTGAGATCAGGAGTCTACCACATTGAGTCTGACCATCTAAATTTAGGTATGGGACTGGTTTGGATAGAAGTCCCTTGTGATGGACCCCATAATATCCTGCGATACTACGTACTATCATTCCGACTTCACACTCCAACATGGTCATTCCATTTGCACTGCATATTGCATTACATCCATGGCATATGACATTTTGGGTTACTGTGTTTCTGCATTATATGGTCTAAATACGACTGATGCTATTCGTGGACTCATCAAGAATTGCATATTGAATCGCATCCTCGGCATCTGATACCTGCTCTTTATGACTCCTCATTTGCATAGCTGTTTTATATTGTGTATTCTGATATTGATTGACTCATGGAATTGTCCGTATTTCTGCTTACTCTGTTATCGTATGATTTATGATCTTATCAGTATTTCTGTTTACCCTGATAATTCATGATCTTGTCAATATTTCTGCTTATTCCGATATTGTATGATTTATGGATCACCAGTATTTTCGGTACTGTATGATGACGTCATTATATTGAATACTTGACACTTACCTTGTGCATACACTTACATCATCCTCTAAGCTTTCTATAAGCTTATGCACGATAGATGCGTGCAGGTGATGTTAGGTTGCAGTGGTGTTGAGCTTGGAGCGTGCAGCGGTCTTTTGGAGCTTGATTTTCGATTGATGTATCTTTCCTTTCAGCATTGTATTCAAATGATTATATTAGTGGATCCGTGATATTGATGTTGCCTTTGTGAATTGGGTAATCTTGTGGTTATGCTTATTACGAGTTAAATGTACAAAAAAAAACCTCCTTGTAGGATCCCAGGATCAAAATCTGGCGTATGGATGCTAGGAGCCGGTAATGGGGTACTATAGAGGCTGTCGCACCGGATTTGGTGATTGGGATTCCTATGAATCCGATTTCCGGGTTTGGGGTGTGACATCCTTAGTCTTTTATTTATTTTAAAACTATTTTTTACTTTGTTGGATTAAAAATCCAGAAAAACCTTTACTCTTAGACTAGTTCTAGCCCGTGTTCTCCATTTCCTAAGGATTCAGCCTTGATCTTACTGAGTTATTACTACATCACAACCCTGCACTTGGAGTTGTCAACCATTGGATCTAATTAAGTTTTTCTCACTGTTGCTAGGGAGTGGCATTGAACACAATTAGATTTAGTTTTTCTAAGTTGGCTTTTTATTTTAGATAGGTTTCTCTATTTTTCTAAATTTTTCTAACATTGGGATTTTAGGTTTTCGAATTTTAGAATTTTTAAGATATTCTAACATTACTAACATTGTGTTTTTTTTTTTTTTATAGGATTTCCTAGTTCTTGTTCCTCTCTTATGGTAACATCATTCCTTACTCCCTTCGCTTTCTTCCTTAATTACTATAAGATTATTTTTTTCTATAGGATTTTTATTTTTATTTTTTAAGTTTAGGTTTAAAACTAGGGTTTTATCATGTTCATGCTGAAGTGGATAAGAGAATATTATAATTGACTTTTAAGAGACAAAATATTCGTTGAAGGGCGGTCAGACAATTATGTTAGGAAATGCCTTATGTCTTGTAAATTAACTGGAACCACAATCAAGGGCTGAGTAGAATATGATGTTCCACCAGTTAAAAAGACAATGTACGATTATGTAAGTGAGAACATTCATCATCAACCATCGAGTCTACCCACATATGACACATATGATTTAATTGGTGGAATCATCAAAGCTCAAATTGGAGAGGTGAACCAACTATAGATTCTAACAACTATTCCTTTAGGCCTTCTACTTATGAGATCCCACCAGAAACAACCCAAAAGGATCCAGTTCAGAGGTTCATGGATGCTTAAAAGTAAGTTAACCAAAACATTAAACAAACATTCCAAGATATTAAAACATCATTAGAGATGTTTGAATCCTCTATTCAAAGAATTCGGTCACACCTAATTAATGAGGAAGAGGCTTGTCTAGCCCAACCTCCATGCAATTTAGAAATAAAATGCGAGTAGAGTGATCTTAATACTGAATTTAAGTTATCTGATAAATTTCAAAGTTAAGTTGAAAGTAAAGTTATAAGCTTTTAATCTTTAATTAGAAGTTTAAAACATTCATCGAGTCATGATTTCACATGTCACATCTAGCTTATGCATTAAAGTTTAATTTTGAATATTGTAGTATTAATTTGATGATTATTGAGAATGATAGGAACCAAACCTAGGGAATTTGTCCATCATGTTCAATTTTTTTAAAAAAAAAAAGAAGAAAAGAAATACCCAACTAAAAATTAGTTACCATAAAAGAGGGCTAGCTATCAAAGTTTCATGAAAGGAATGCTATGAAAAAGAAAAGAAGAAATATATTGAAAATGGTGTGAAAGTCATCGATGGAAAAATCAAATGCTAAAGGAATAAAATGTTGAACTATAAGACAAGTTTTGCTTTAGGCTTTAGATATCCTGAATGCTCTTTTGATTATCAATGTTATCATGAAGTAGATAACTGAACCTTTGTTTGTGATAAGTTTAGATTTTACTATGCACCCATGGAACTAAATGTTTAAAATTTTTCTAATTATGGGATTAATGCTTTGAACCTTATTAGGATGTTTACTAAGTGCTGGAGTTTAGTAATAGTATTACTCTCTATTAATGTATTTTAGACTTTTATAATTTTCATTTTTTAAAAAATTACTTGACTTTATAGGAAATTATTTATTTGGTTTCAAAATATCATTCACATATTTTGCTCGGGGCAAGTAAAATGCTATTTAGGGGTGTGATAATGTCTAAATATAAGATCTTTATCCTCTTAATTATATTAGCTTTCCTGGTATTTAAGTGTTAATTTGATATAATAATTTATATTTTTTGCATGGGAGGAGATTTTAGACCTAAACAAGAATATGTGCTTAAATGGAAGATTGAAAGCTAAAAGGAGATAAAGTTAAAGATGTTGAAGAATTCGAGATTTGGATGTTATTAATGAAGAATTCAAATGCCAAAGATCCAAGAAAATTAAGGACAAATGATGGAAAAAAGATTGAAAAATCATACAACACAATAGCAGAAATAATAGATTGTTTGGCCCCACATGAGGTAGGTTCCGTATGACTAAATGTGCACAGAACATTCCAATAAGAAATTATGATTTTCAGAGATAATTTGACTCAACACTTAGGTACAATTGAAGCTATATTCGGTGCCACTGAAGGGAGAGTTCAGTGTGACCTGAAGGGGACAGAGACTTCAAACATGTTCAGATGAAATTCAGATATAATCAAAGGAATCTTCTGCTGGACTCGGTGTGACCGAAGGTGACTGTCGATGCAATTGGAGTGTAACATAAATGTATAAATTTGAATTCAGTTCCAAGTTGGTGCAAGTTTTTCTTATTTAAAGGGGTATTCTAAGTCTTACAAAGTACGAATGAGGGTTTGGAAGAAAGGCCTATGGGTGACAGAGCTTTCATGAAGTTGTCCTTATTATTTGATCCCTCAAATTAAGTTTGTCATTTTAGTTTTTATTTTTAAGATGTTACCTACGCTAAGCTAATCTCTTAGCCATGGCTAAGGGATGAAGCTTGTAGTTAATTAAAATATTTTGTTTATTTGATTCAATAATAATGGTTTGAATGATGATAATATATTTATTTGGTTTGGATTTACTTTAAAGTGTTTGAGTTGTTTATTTATGGATTTGTTGTACACTTCGGTTACAATGAATGCTCTGATTTAACAATTGTTTAACCTTAAATTAGAGAAGGATTCAATCTAGATAATTGATTGATTTAATGATGCTTAAGGGTGCCTTAGACGCTTTTGATTTCCTGCGATTGAGATCTGAATACTTCATAAGAAAATCGTTCAATTGAAATTATTCTTATTAGTGTTAATGACTGGTTTAATAGAATTATCTTATGATTGGATAGGATAGGAATTCAATTCCAATTGAGTTATATATTGAATCAATGGATGAGATATTGTGATTGCTATAAGTAGATTCTTGGATCCTTAGTTTTTTATTTATGTGTTTTAAAACCCTTTTCTATTTTTCTAGATTGAAAACCTAGACAAACATTTACTGTTAAATTAGTTCTAGGCCGTGTTTCCCATTACCTAAAGATTCGACCTCGGTCTCACTAAGTTATTACTACATTACAGCCTTGTACTTAGGATTGTCAACCCTTTGGTTCGATTAGTTGCCCACTACAATCTGAAATTAAATAGTTAAATGTAAAGATGACTTTTTTAAATGGAAAACTAGAAGAGCAGATCAACATCAAACAACATAAGGGTTCGAGGTGCAGGGAAAGGAGAATATGGTTTACAGGTTAAAGAGGTTGGTGTATGACCTAAAACAGCAACCCAGACAGTGGTACAAAAAGTTCGATTCTGTCATATTAAGTCAACAGTTTATCACAAGGGAATTCGATCATTATGTCTATTTTAGATCACTTAGTGATAGGGAATTCATAATTCTGATGTTGTATGTTAATGATATGCTTATCACTAGTCATAGCATATTTGAAATCAACATATTGAAGGCTCAGTTATCCAAGACATTTGAAATGAAAGATTTAAGGGTTGTAAAGAGGATTCTCGGTGTTGATTTATATAGCGACGAGGAAAAGAGAAGACTATGGTTGTGTCATAAGGAGTATATTGAGAAGGTCTTGGTCAAGTTTAGACTAGAAAATGCTAAACCAGTTAGTACACCCCACATTGCTCACTTTCAGCTTTCTTGGGAGCAATGTCCTATGATAGATGAAGAAAAGAGCTATATGTCTCATGTACCCTACTCAAGTGTGGTTGACAGTCTTATGTACACAATGGTCTATACTAGATCGGATATTTTACATGCGATGGTTATTATGAGCAGATATATGTCAAACCTCGGCAAGAAATACTGGGAGGTAGTGAAATAGCTACTTCATTAGATACGAGGTATGACAAACTGTCTTGGTTTTAGAAAAATCTGAGGAGAAACTGGTAGGATATGTAGATGTTATAGGGAATCTGTATAACAGAAGATCGACTTTCGGTTACTTTCTTATATTAGTGGGTGGAGTTATTTATTGGATTTCGAAGATTTAGTTAGTGGTTGACTTTTCATAACTGAAATTGAATATATGTCAGTGATGGAAGCATTAAAGGAAGTGGTTTTATTAAAAGGAATGATGAATGAGTTGGGGTTTCAGCATGAAGTCGCGCATGTGCATTGTGATAGTAAAAGGATGATTAATTTGATAAAGAACTCAATGTATCACTCTTGAACTAAACACATTGATGTTTGTCATTATTTTATCTAGCAAGAACTAGAGGAAGGCAGTGTTACTCTTGAGAAGATTCACATCGATAAAAATATGGTGGATGTGTATGAAGGTTGTTCCTATAGAGAAGTTCAAGTTTTTCTTGACTTCTCTGGGCTTAGTAAAGAAGAAGTAAAGATGGAGTGTGCACAAATGATGTTGGTGTTATATTAAAGTTTAGAGATGATGATAACATCTTGGAGTAGTGGAGTTAGAAGATTAAATTCACGGAGGAGATTGTTGATCGAGTGCCTTTAATCTAAGTGATAGAACAAGTTTTTTTTATTCAATTGATGGTTGCATTGATTTGATCAAAATATTTTTAAAATTTTTAATTTGCCCTTTGGAATGTTTAGACGTTATCAATTCGATTGATAAAAGTGTTGATTTCAATTTATGGAGTTGTTAGCGCATTAATTTGTGTGCATTTTTTGTCAATCACGTGAGTCTGTGTGTCACGTAGCTGGTTGAACCCTTAGAAGCTGAAGACCGAAGATACAAGAGGACATGGATCATCAAGGAATAAAGAACATGTAAATAAGGTGCCTTGGTGACCCTAAACCTTAGATACAAAACAACTTAACCTCTAGATGATCATAACCTTATATGTAAACCTTAAATTGATCATCCATAGCCTTAGGAGTCCTTATTTGAACATGATGAAATTGGCTTTAGAGGTCCCAAGTTGCTAGCCGAAAGTAGCGAACTCAAGGTGAGTTCAATTGATTAATCAATTAAGCTCAATCAATTAAACATGGCAAAAACAGTCTAGTGAGTTCAATGGACTATTTTGCCCTAGCTTGATCGATCGATGACACTTGGTCGATTGATCATGGGTCGCCATTTCTGCCCATTTTAAAACTACTGGAACTCAATTCCTTTATAAAGAGTATCTGATCTTTGGACAAATTGATGGGTTTTTAGTGCCGCTAGAGCTTAAGAGTTTCCCAACTCATATTCCTCATTTTAAGCCTCTAAACCTATGATATCTAAGTTACCATCCTTATTATTTATCTCTTAGATGAGCATTCCAAGCTCCTTTTAAAGATGGATTTGATCTCCATCTTGTTTTAGAGATTAGACCCAAGCTTATAGATATAATCCTTATCTAAACACTCTAGAACACACATATAAGTGAACACCCTAGGATCACAACTTAACCATAAGTGGTAGGAGATTATATCATCCTCCTATCACCTCGGTCACCTTAATGGAACATTACATGTAAGGTGTTTATTTGTGGAGTTGAATCATCAACATTAACAGACGTGAGAGCAATTAAGGAGCGAATGCAAGCACGGGAGAGCTTTGAAGAAGTAACTCAAGCAAGACACTACAAAAGGGCTTAATCCAATAAGTAAGTATCAATTATGGAGCTCATTTACACATCTTCCTTGTGTAGAATTGAGTGTAGAGTTTGTAACGTAAACTCGTGTAGGGTCTTATATGGGACCGTATTGCAACCAACATGGGTGAGTACATGTGTAAATCCTTGTGTAGGTCACTGATATAGGTGTGTACGTGGATAAGTCTTTGTTTAGGCCATTGACATTTGTGTGTATTTGGGTAAGTCCATGTGTAGGCCAACAACACAGGTGTGTACATATTAAATCCTTATGTAGGCCTCCATCAGGAGTGTATACTTGTATAAGTTAGAGATGAACCTGATTTAAAACATATGATAGTAAGTACTGGTACACTCAACAAGAGTGCATTAGTTGGAAGTGGAGTAGGGAAACTAAACCACAACAAATACTTATATTTGGGATTGTTAATTGAGAACATTTTTAATTATGCTTGTGAATGTAATTTGATGAATCATGAATATGCATGATTAGATGAATGCTAGGAGTTGAATAACTTATACGTCCAATACACAATATCACTATATTGTTATATAGACTACTTGCTTGATGGGTAAATTATATCTAGTATATGTAATTGGACCCACTATTCTGCCCTTACAAGAGGTAAGCAAGACAGTCAAGGATAAGGATTTTGCCCCCGGTCTTTTGGGAAGGAGTGATCCTCTGACTCCCAATCGGGTTGCCTTCCCCGGTCTCGCCGGTGTTGCCTGTAGGTCGTGATGTGCCTCGAGATGGCCGTCTCCTGTCCCCCTGCCGGTGGGGAATCCGCTCCCGGGTCGTCGCTCTGCTGCGTCTGGCCCGTCCTCTAGGCACCTTTGGATGAAAGCCATAGTGTTAAATTTTCCTTCTTAGTTATAATTGGAAAATTGTTTAAGTATGCATTTATGGTTTAAGTTGTATAATTTTTAATTGGTCCTAATTACACCCCCTTCGAGCACTTAGCTATAATTATATAACTCCACGAAGCTTTCGTACTCATTGTGGTTTCATTTTCCCTCCCCGCATTTTTGAGGAGTGTCAAGTCATGTTAATTCGATCGATATTCTAAATGACAGTGCGTGCAATGTAAGACCCGTATCCTAGTCTGTACTATTCCATCGACTTTCGCGACCATTCCCGTCAAATTTCGACAACCTGTGACCTATAATCAACATTTGCGCGTGATCTTAAGTCATATCCTTTAGATTTGAGTCAGCTTAATCCGAGACCCATACCATTGTGATCGCATTGTCGCCGTGCTTCCAACACCGCATCTCGTGCGCCAATCCGATGCTTAGGTCATAAAATGTGGACTGTGCATTATAATGGCTGTGGACCACATATTGCAGGACCCACCTACTCCATGTGGCACCAATCCCTAAGAAATCATGAGAGTGATGACATCACCCTATCTATAGCCACCCTACCCTAGCTATAGCCACCCTACCTTAGCTATGGCCACCCTACCCTAGCTATGGCCACCCTACCTTAGCTATGGCCACCCTACCTACCCCTAGCCCTTCTTACAAGCACTTATGGCTAGCCACCCTACCCCTAGCCCTTCTTACAAGCATTTATTGCTAGCCGCCCTCTCTTACAAGTAATCATGGCCTACCTAAGCTACTCTCTCTCTCTTTACAACTCCCTCTCTCTCATTTCTCAAAGCCACATTCCCAAGCAAGGAAAAATCCCATGTCCAAGCTCTTCCATGTGAGAGAAGAGTGAGTTATGTGGCCCACTTTCCTCTCCTAAAATCCTTCATCCAAGCCATCCACTTCTCATCTTCCATCATCAAAGTGAGACACAAGGAGATCGGCTTTCCAATGGACCAAGAAGATCGAACGGTGGGTATTAGGCTAGATTTTTCATATTTTGATGATGGGCCAAGTGAGGCCTACCGATTAATCATATGGAACTCACTTTGGACCCTTGATATGGCCGATGGACCACCTTGATCCTCATGATCATTCCATGATGGGGCCATTCTCCATGGACCCCATCATGATGTTTATTTTCCTTACATAAAAGAGGTCATCTAGACTGTCCATTTGGGTGGAGAAGGAACCTCCACCATTGATCTTTGATTTGGTAGGCCCACATGTATTGGGACCCACTTGATGTATGATTGAATGCAAGGGAGGGCTCATAGTGGCGGAGCCCTCCATCACACGTGTCCCACTCTCTTTCTCTCTCTCTCTCTCCCTCTCTTTTTCATTTCTTTTCATGTGATGATGTGGCCGTGTGGCCCACCCGGATGGACCCCACCATAAGGCATGTATTTTATCCAAGTGATCCATAGGTGGGGGCCCACTTATCTGTGTTGTATCCACACCATCTGTGCATTTGGTGGCCCACCTGAGCAAGGCACACCTTAAATACATGCGTTATGGCCAAGTCGTCCAGCGTCCAGAGACGCAGGACATGAAGTGAAACCAAATATAAGCTTGATTCAACAAGCTTTTGAGTGGACTACATGTGCAGGCCTCACCTTGATGTATAAATTCAATCCACGCTGTCCATTCCATTCTTCAGATCATTTTAGGCATTGAGCCAAAAAATGATGCTGATCCGAATTTTTTGTGGGTCATTCCTTAGCAAACTGTGATTTTTATCGTTGAAAAATCACCTGATGATTCTATACACCAAAACCCCCTGAATATTGGGCTTGTTTGGCTTGTCTTGAGCCATAGTGACCAATGGTTGGGTCGGATCCACTTGATGCAGGCCCCACCTATGAAAAAACGCAAGAAAACTTTGTTTTCAAAAAAAAAAAAAAGTAGGCAGCACCTACTGCTGCTGCATTTGACGGATGGGTTAGGACTTGGGTCCCAGCCGTGGGCTCCACCGTGATGTGTGGCGGGCAATCCACACCATGCATTTGATGCCCCTTAGGGCAGTGAGCCCCCTTCCAAAAATCAGCCATATACGTTACTCAGGTGGCCCACATCACAGGAAACAGTGATGATGAACGTCTGCCATTGAAACCCTTTTCTGGGTCACAGAAGCTTTGGATCATTATAAAATTTATTTTCCCTCTGCATTCAGGGACCGTGTGACCTGATCAACGGGTTGGATTGCAAACAAACGTTATGGTGGGCCTCATGTGGAACCCACCATTGATGTATGTGTTTTACTCACACCGTCCACGGCTGTGGACGGTGGAAACCACCACGGTGTATGTGTTTTCACCACACCGTCCAGTGCTGGACGGTGGGACCCCAATGATGCATGTGTTCTCTCCATGCCGTCCATTTATATGGGACCCACCATGGTGCATGTGTTGCATCCAAACCGTCCAACTATTTTGAAAGCTCATTTCATGGTATGAGCTAAAGAATGAGTCAGATCCATGGTTCAAGTGGATCCCCACCGCTGAAAAATAGTGGGGACAGTGACATTCACCGTTCAAAACTTCTTAAGGGCCACGGTAGTTCCGATCGAGCTAATGTTTTTGCTCTCACTCCATCTATCTCCATGTTAACCTATGAATAGGTCGGATCCCAAAAATACATAACGGTGGGCCCTATAGGATTTTAACGGTGGAGATCATCGTTACCACTGGTACTTGGAGTGCGATCCAGTTGATCTTTTGAGGTGATTCATTTATATAAAAATTATATATTTTGATGCATTTGTGGCCCATTGTTGAGGCCCACTTTGACATATACAAGACCCGTTGTTGAGGCCCACCTTGATATTATAAGGCCCATTTGAGGAGGCCCATCTTGATGCATTTGTGGCCGATTGTTGAGGCCCACTTTGATATATATAAGACCCGTTGTTATGAGGCCCATTTGATGTACCGGAGGCCCATGGGTCAAGACCCAATGGGATGTACATAAGGCCCATTATAATGTGATTCCACTGTGGTTTATGTGTTGATGTTTAAGGCGGGCTATGCCTTGGGAGAAATATTGGTTTGACGTCCATATTATAAGATTAATGTTGGTTAGATGTCTGTATTATAACTCTCCCTAGGGCCCATTGATAGGCCCATACTTGTTATGTGTTAGCCGTTTAGGCCCATCGTCGTTGGAAGGATAGTTCATCACCATATAACATGCTTAGTGTAATTCCATGACTCATGCCCATACGCATCATATGTATGCTTGATATGGGGAATGTTTGATCATAGCATAAGCCAGTTAGGTTGAGACATCTATGGGACTCCTTATGAGACGGAGCGTCCCACATGATCACGCAGTACATGCAGGATTGCTCCATGACTGGACAGTGTGATTCATGCATGTCGCATTTGTGTGTCATGATCGTTGTAAGCCCTAGTGACATCATGGTCATGGCTCCATAGGCACATCGTGGATGACCGTACAGGATATCAAAAATACTTTGTTCTAGCACTATGGGCACTTAGGATGTCCTTGGGTGAAAGTCCCAGAACCTTTTTTGGTACCAAGAGTTGCTCCAACGTATAGACCGAGTGGATACACGAGCGCCCGAGTGCCGAATACCAGTAGGTCGCGTCTTCCACTGTGTCGTGGTCTGTTGGAAGGGGGTGTAGCCTTATCCACCCAAGTGAGGGGACTATAAGCTAGGCTGAGTTTGACCAGCTTGCAAATGAGTCCGCTATCGACGAGCCGGGTAGGTATTGCTAGACTACTGGTCAGGCGAATAGTGAGGTCAATTTCGTTCGCTGGGTTATGCGGCTAGGGAGGCAGCAGTCAATGTGGAGTGTACTAGACCCCGGTGATATCCCGGAGAGAACTATACTGATATGTATACTTGATGAGGACTAGCATGCTTGCTCTGCATCTCACATATGACATTTGGCTACATAGGCCTCGCATCGCATGACCTTAGTATAGCCGATAGCATTCATGTCTTGCATTACATAACTTTGGTACAGCTGATAGCATTCATGGACTTATCCACATATTTTCGTATTACTTTGATATTATATATACTTGGCACTTGCCTTGCGCATACACTTACACTACCCTCTAAGCTTTTGTAAGCTTATGCATGACCGTTGCATGCAGGTAGGTTGGACAGCATCAGCGCTGAGGCAAGAGTGTGCATCTGACTATTTTTGAGCTTTTTGATCACCTTGTATTTTCCTTTCCATATTGTACTTAAAGTTTTTGATATATTTGATATGTGGTGATGTTCTTTTATGGCTTGGTTATGCCTGTGGTTATGCTCCATTACAAAAAGAAATCATACTAAAAATCCTTCTCGTAGGATCCCAGGATCGAAATCTAGCATGTGAGTGTCGGAATTTAAGAATAGGGCACTACGGAGGCTGTCGGCGTCGGATTCGGCGATCAGGAATTTTGTGAGCCCGATTTCCGAGTTTGTGGCGTGACACGCAAGTTTTGCGTAAGTGTGGGTTTTATTTCTTAATCTTATACATGAGTATTTAAGGGATCTCCTAATTACAATTATGGTTAATCTTAGAGAGCTAAAACACTTGGAAGGGATTTGAAGGGAATTTTAGGGGTTTCTCTTCTATAAGTTGATCCATCTCTTGTAACCTTTTGATTATAAAGGATTGATCATTTCTTGATGCCATGGTTTTTCTTATAAGGGTTTTTCCCATAAAATTCATGTGTTCTCTGTTTATGCTTGGATTTTTGTTTATTTATTATTTGTTTGGTTCGAATCTAGTTTGATTCCATGCCCTTTAAGGGGTGTTCGCATACAACAGTCCTATGGGCAGAGATAGGGAAAGGGGGCACAATGTGCATTACAACTTCTGATAGTCAAAACTTTACCACTGAAATTATGCATATCATATATCAATGGAAAGCTATCAATGGGTCCTATATTATAACTAATGGTTTCATAAAATTCAATTACTTTAAGAGTCAAATTAATATTTAAAGTCAAAACTTACTAATTTTACCAAGTTATGATTTTTGTTAAAGTTTTCCTATGATGTTAAAGGAGATTGTGGTTAGAAAATTAATGACTAAAAAGTTCAACAACAATGGTAAATCTAAACCACAATCCTATGATGACGATTATTTAATTGCTTTATATGTGCATAAAAATATTAAATCTTACTAAGAGAAATCTGCCATTGGATTATGTAATGAAGCAATGGATGAATCAAATTATCAATTAATGAATGGCTCGGTAAAGGTTGGACATGAAAAAGTTTCAATTGAATTAGAAGGCCAATTGATGAATGGCTTAGTAAAGATGGTTAAGGAATACTCGATGGCCAAGGAAATAAATACATTCATAGTTACCCCACTTAACTCTATGAAGACTAGCTCCCTTTTCCCTTCTTAGTGATAATGAAAATGCATAAATTGAAAGCTAGCATTGACAACAACAATACCATAGCCAATGGAAATTGATAAAGAGTGACGAGTGAAGCCACGTCAATGTTTTGATAACCACAATCACAAATCCACTTTGGTAAAAGAGGTAAAAGTGGATGCCCTATATCCATAGATGATTGTAAGGAAACAAAAGATGTGAAGTTCTAAAGTGTAGATCTTCATCATTAGTTTCTATTCGAGCTATAGAAGATGCATTATAAAGGCAAGTCACCATAATAGACTATTATAGTCTGAAACTTAAGAATGAGTTTTTTCTAGTTAGAGAAGTTTTGTGTTGAACATGTCAAAGGCAATTGTATAGAGGCCTTGTTCTGTACTTTTCTTTTTGTATTTCTCCTAGGCTTTGGCCTTGTCCTTGGTTAGCAGTAAGAGAGTTTCATTCTTGCTTTGTAAAAAAAATAAAATCAATCTTATGAGATAATATATAATCCTTTTATCATATTATTACTATTTTAAAACCAATTACACAAAAGTTTCATGCTATGTGATTACGTATGATACCTTCTTTTTTTTTTTTCATATTGTGATTATCTAATTTTTTTTATAGATAAGGATATATGCACATGCAATGCATGTGGATAGAGAGGTAGTGCCTTGCAAGATTTGGTAAAGGAGATTCAGAAGTGGTTATAAAATATCTTCTGGGAAGTGATTTAATACATTAGTGTGCTCATTCATATTTAATAAATTTGCATCATGTAAAATATTAAATCAATCAACCATCCAAGTAATGTAACTTACTTCAAATAGACCATTATATAAATAACCTATTTATTTTCAGTATCTTAACCTTTAAATTATTAGCATTTGTATGTTGAATTTAGATTGTTGATAATTTTAGACCGTCTATTAAATATCAAATGATTATCTATTTAAGAAGTCAAAATAGATATATTTTTCATGCCACATCTATATTCTATGTACTTCAGTATCGGCTGTCTTGCTCTATTAGAATATCAAAGTTTTGTAGTATAAAAAGTTCAAAATGTACTATTAGTTCTGTGTAAAATATAGAAATGTCATACTTTTGATTTTTAAACCCTCCGCATGTCCTTTGATAATGCAAAGTTTAAGAAGCTAAAAAATTGTGTAAGTAAATTTTTTTTCCGTTAACCACTCATGTTGTTTATAACAAATAATAAAGGTGGCATGTGAAAAGAGAGTGGTTTGCAAGACATGTAAACAGTTGAAAAAAGTGAGAGTTAAGTTTGAATTGCACCTATATTAAAAGTGTTTAAGGATTGAAAGCTTTTATAGCATCGAATATTCAGTGAGTACAACACCCAATCCATGGGACTAACCTTGTTATGTGTTTATTTGACATCCACTACATCCATTAAGTTGTCAGCAGTAAGCTTGGTGGGAAATATTTACCAAAGTCATAACTCAAGTGAGCCACAACACATGGAACAATTGGATTCGGGTCAACCTTAGTTTTGAATGAAGCTCACAATAATGTGATATTTTACCTAACCCATTCTTCAAGTGTGATTCACCCTAATTAAGAGATTTATTTAAAAGGAAGACTAAGCCATACCACATGAATTGAAAGTTTTAGGCATAATCTAGAATTGTTCGCCCATATTGTGGTCTCTTGAGTTATTAAATCAGGCATTGTTTTGGCCTGAACATGAACATGAGTGCTTGCATGTAATGGATAGAGTGGATGTTAAACATACAATAATGTAGTAGAGAATTTAGGTCTAGTTTCTTGCTGGTAAAATCTACAATATTATGTTGTTTCTTAAAGAGCATGCAAATATCAATGGTACACCATTAAACATGCAGTTAAAGTCATCATATACTATATAAATACCATTTTCTTTGGTTAAACCGACCATTCCCACATCTTTAAAGAATGAAAAGTTTTGGGCATTTAAAAAACTAATTACATAAAAAATCTTTTTATTGATTAACATTATGTATAGAGAAGATTAGCAATAGAGATTACTATTTGCATGACATACGTACCTTTCTAATATACATAGCCTTTCGAACACTTTCGTTGTTAGCCCAGAAGTGGGAGAGCAAATAACCATATGACTGCAGAAAATATAATATGCTTACAATTTTTGCTTGACTCTGGAAGTGCATGTCAATATAAGGGTACTTTACTTATGACATATAGTTATACTTTTCCTCATCTTATTTTAATAAAACATGGATGTAGGTGGATATAGGAGAGTGCAACTGAAGATATGGCCCGTGAAAGAGTGCAACCGTGAAACAAGTTTCATGTAGATGACTACAATCAGTTAAAGTAAGGCTTAGATTATGATGATAATAATGATGATGATATATTTACACTCACATGCACATTTTCAGAATGTTTGTGCATACGATAATGAATCATTATAAACATAGAATATCATTGTAACGACCTTGATTTTCAAATCATATAAAACATGGACTAATTAGATTAAATAATTTAAAATTTTAATTATTAGCAAAAACCATGCATGTGTCCTGTAGAAGTAATCTTGGTGGAAGGATAGGTTAGAGGATTGATTATTGGTGGTGTAATATTTAAATTTTTGCTAAAAATCATAAAACCCTAAGTAAATTTCAGTAGGAAATTCTAAAGTCGAAAGAGAGAGAGAGAGAGAGAGAGAGAGAGAGAAGGAAGTCATGAAGAGAGAACTTCCGTCGATAAGTTCCAGTTCATTTGCCTGGTTAAAATTTTTTTGTTCAATTTCTAAAATCTTATATCTAAATAATGAATGAGGTGGATTAATCTCGCGTCCATTGTTTTGATCTATGAAGAGGTTGTAATGACCTACATTTTCTTTAATCATATTTAAGCTGAATAAATATGAAAGTATTATTGTAGTAGAACCATATGTGTGTGATTAGATGACATTAAATATCAAATAAATGCACATGTTAAGTTTTATCTTGTGCATAACAATGTCCATTATAAATCCAATAATGTGATTGATGAGATTTTATTCCCTAAAAGTTCTAATAGTGGAAAAAATGTCTAAAAGAGTTCCAGACCGGTCGTTGGTGGGCCATTGATCATGAAGTTATCGGGATACGTTCGTTTTAATGGGCTTGACCTTCCATATGGACCCAATATTAAAAATAGTATCCAAAATCAAGCAATTGAGTTAGAACTTATGAGTGTGTATTGTGCGACTCACCTCAGTTTTTTAAGAAACTTATATACATGGTTTTCATTTGGAGTAAGGTTAGCACATCATAAATTTAGAGTTTCCTTTAGGAATTTGAGGGCTTTAAGCTGGAATACTCTGAATTTATTGTCGTTCTTCCGTTTGATTATTGTTAAGTAGTAATTGAAGGTCAGTTTATATCATGCACATAATTTAGAGATTTAAAAGTGCATATTTCTTTCCCTAATTGAAATTCATTTAAAATTTATTTAGGGATTTAGGGGTTTCTTCAAATTTTAGGTTTTACTCGTAGTTAGGATAGATCATATCCATACGGGAGGACTATTCACTTAAGTTATAATTTATCAGCTCTTTACAGCTTTCAATTAGTGAATTTTGATTTTATTTAAATTAATTTATATTTAAGTACCATGATTACTACTTGATTTTGAATTTCATAATATATGTGACAATTTGTCAATAAGATTAGTGAGTTATTTGAGTTTGAAAATCATAAGAGCTAGATTTTGATGTAAAAATATGCAATTAAGAAATTGGTGTATTAGATGTTTGATTAAATGGCTAAGTAAGATTTTTAGTTGAGCTTTATAAATTTATACTTATGGGCATGCTTAGAATATTGTGGAACTGCTTTTTTTGGGATTAGTCTCTAGAAAAGTATCGAAATTATGATTGTCTACTTTTAGGGTTGGTAGTCAATGATGTATTTGATCGATTAAAGTGGAACTAGGCTAACCAATTATAGCTTAGGCTACTTGTGGGTTCCTTTGCACCCATGGCTGGTTTAGTCTACATTCTGTTGATCCACCAAAATTTTCTAATCCAGAACTAATAATTAATATGTGAATGTTATCATACATTTGATCGAATCAAGTTTACCATGATTACCATTAATATATAGTCACCATTTTGTTGGTAATCGGGATGCAACAAGCTATTTGTTATAGCTCATGGGGTAAGCACAATGGTATGAGAGACTATGTTTGTGTTATCTCTAACTTGTGTAGGTGGGTGAACCTTACAGTGAGTCTTGAGAACCAATGGAGGTGACGTGTTTGCCATCATTAATCCTGGGTGATAACACATTACCTTATTTAATTATATCTTGGGAAAATGCCAATACCGATGAAATTGATGATTTCATAAACTAGGTGATGACCCTTATTGGATTAAGCACCTTGGTGACGAGCCATACATATGGTTTTTATTTATTTGACTCATATTAATCCATTTATAATGAAGAAATATTACCACAATTATAATACGTGTGCACAGGGTGTCATCGAGCGCCTAGTTGTTTGACGAGAAGCCTAGCAGATAACCTAACCCCTAACATAGTGTGGTAAGTTAGAGGGCCCCACATTAAAAGTTTACAGAACATACATACTTCTCATTGCATGCATGTATTTAATCAACAAGTTTAGTTACTACTTACAATGCTATGTTTCATTACTTGAAATTGATAATATTAATATTATTTGTAACTTAGGGAATGATAACATTGAGTTAATTACTCACTCCCTTTTGGGATGGTGTTTTAAAATACCAATCAAATATTTGTAACACAGGTACTAAAGAGGTAATAGTAAATGATGAAGATGTTTTGGACCATGTTTCTAATGGGTCATACTATCAATTTGTTGATGATCATCTATAAGTTTTCATACTTTAGCTTATGTTGTATCTTTTTTAGAGTAATTTAGAGTTGAAGAACTTAGACTTCCTATTTTTGGACATATATGTTGAGTCCCCGAGTTGAGTGGACTCTGTTGTTATATATGGTTGGGTGTATATTTCGTACACTTTCCTTTCAATTGATATAAATACACACTATTAAGGTTAAGTTTCAGTATTAATGATTTGATACCGTTTTAATTCATGTCATTAAGTATTGTATTAAAAGCTACACTAGAGAATTCGGGGATTGCGCTTATAATCGATCCTTATATTTCGGGACAGTAGAAGTTGGTATCAAATCATGAGTTAAGAAATAAACTGAGCTACTGGGTTGGGAACTCCGCATAAGGTATACACTGACGTAGTTAGATTATGAACTAGTGATAATTAAACCTAGGATTCAATTTTCCCTTTATATGATGATTTTGATATGAAATCTAAAAAATTTCAACGATAAGACAACCTTGGTTTATAATATGTAGCATGAAAAGTCATATATACTTAATAAGTCTGGCTTAGAAAAGGTTTAAATAAGTGTATTAAAGCTCTGGAGATAAAAATAGAAATATAAAGTTAAAAAATCATGAGTTTGGAGAGAGTTTAGACCAAAGAGGTGTCTAAATGTTCATAGTCAACCATCGATCGCTGAAAGTGTTTTAAGGATTTACATCTAGAGAGTCATGATTAAGCATGAAAATTCATGGTCAACTGTGGAACACTAAGTGTGTTCTAAGAAAATAAGTCTGAGGAGTTGCACTCAACCGTATATAAGGGTCACGGTCGATCGTTGTATTTCACAGTCAACCATGGATCTATTTTTGGTTTTAAGGACTTGGGCCCACCCACCTTAAGTGTGTCCCCACATCCCACGGGCTACCCCACTCAAGGCTGGTGTGAAAATGCCCCCACATTAATCACCCCCGATGAGGAGTCTCGAACACGAGACCTCTCGATCTGATACCAATTTGATGCAGGACAAATAACCACTTGTTCTAAAAGCTCGAACTGTTAGAGTATGGCGAATTAATCTCCTTATCTCATAACCCAGGCCCTATATCTCATGGGTTAGGACCTCAGCCGAACCCCCTTTCTAGGCTCGTGGGTGCCAAATCACATGGGCCGCCCACCCCGAGTGTGTCCTCGCATCCCACGGGCTACCCCACTCGAGCTCGGTGTGAAATGCCCCTGCATTATAGTGAATCTGGTAGAAACTATTACTTAAAGAATACCAACTATTCCATTAGTTGTGCCAACTCTGCATTTTGAGCTAACTTTTCTTGTTGAACTAACATCCCTCACTGCCAATTTACCAATTGAGTCATTCCTTCCAACTGTACCTACTTCTCAATCTTGTTTTGTATATGATTATAATATATTTCACAGATTTCAGAAATTACAACAACCTACTTTTCCTGGTACACATGACTTATAGGATTTTCAAAACAATCAAACTCTTTTGAAACTCAAAGGCTAAGCAAGTAGATCTTGTCACTTATGCATTTGAAAAAGAAGTGGATTTGTGGTGGGATAGTGTATTTGTGAATTGTTCGGAGGGATTTTGTATGGACATGGGATGAGTTTTGAGGAAACATTGTTTAAGAAATATGTTCCGCCTAGTTTTAAAGACAGAAAAGAAAATCAATTTTATAAGATTACAACAGAGGAATATGTCAATTCCAAATTTTGAGAATTGGTTTACCAAATTATCCAGATATGCACCAACAATGGTTACAAATGAAATGTCTAAGATGAGATAATTTTAGAATGGGTTACATCCTGGAATTCTCACAAAAATGTGTTGTTCATGTATTTCTTCAAATGTTGAGTTAGTAGATATGGCCTTGAGGTCTAAATAAGACTGGAAATGTCTATTGAAGGCCCATATATAGATGGTCAATAGGAATAGACTAGGTCTTTCTCTTTATCTAGTTGATAAGAAACCTCATTTCACCTCACCACAAGCAACTACACCAACGCCTTATAGTGTTGCTAACCAAGCCTATTACTATTGTGGGAAACCTAATCACATGTTGAAAGAATGTTACAAAAAATTGAGAGATCGATGAAGGTATTACGTCTCCTTCGTCAGTAAATCATCCCATGCAATAAACAAATGTTGTTCCTCTAGTGCAAGCGAGTTTTCCTCCTGTAAAGCCAATTGCTCCTATTCCAAATTGGCCATAGCAAGCCCACGTACATGCTTTAACAACTAAGGCAGAAGAAACAACCTTTTTGTACATTATACTTTTGAAGGTACTAATTATATTCACAATACTCGTGTGTGTGTGTGTGTGTGTGTGTGTGTGTGTGTGTGTGTGTATTGATACTGGCTCTTAAGCATCTTTTATTTCATGCATCATCGTGAAATGATTGAAGTTAGATACCTTACTATAGTTAGTGTATATGTGAAAACTGCCACAGGAGATTACTTTGATTTTTCTAAACTTTGTCCTTAATATCCTATTATTTTGTGAAGTAAAGAAGTATGAATTGAGCTATTAATAGCAAGAATATATCATGACAATTTAATTGTTGGCATGGATTGGTTGACTCCCATAAAAGAAGAAATAGATTATGAGAACAAGACTATAATTATTCAGGAATATGATGAAACTTCTTGTTCTTTTCCTATTAAGTTTATTTATTCGTGTTGTGTCTATTTATATGCGGTTAATGAAGAAGGTTATGGTGGACTAGCATTATCAAACACTCCATTAGTACATGACTATAGTGATATGTTTAAGTATATGAATATAGTGATATTTTTAAGGCGATAAATGGACTACCCCCACTGTCAGGCCTGTGTCCTATCATCTCGTCGTTCTGTAGGATCTCGTGGTCCTCTAGGTCGAATTCCGACAACCCATGACCTATAGTTAATTTTTGCGCATGACCTTAAGTCACACTGTGCAAGCCTGAGCCGACTCAACCCGAGACCTATACCATTGCGACTGGGTCATCGCCATGGTTCCGACGCCGCATCTCGTATACCAATTCGATGCTTAGATCGGGAGATGTGGCCCGCGCATTATCCCGACCATTGATCGTTTGATTGCGGTACCCACCTATTCCAGTTGTTGCTTTTTCCTAGGAAATCCATCATTAGGATGATGTCACCCTAGGGGTGACATCACCCTACCCTAGCCCATAGCCCCATGCTTGCTAGGCATGCTCTTACATGTAATGATGCCCTCTCTTCCCCAAACTAATCATAGCCTTACAAACCCATCATTACACCACTACATCTCTCTCTTTCCCTCCCTTTCTCCCTCATTTCTCATCTCCCCTAGCAAGAGAGAAGCAATGGACTCCCCAAAATCCAGCAACCTACACCCTCTACACCTCCTAATCCAACTCTTCCAAACCCATCTCAACCATTATACTCTCTTTCCATGGAGCATTGGAACCTAGTGGTGGAAGAAGTTGAAGATCCAAGGTGGGTGCTTGTTTAGGACTAGATTTTTCATTTCTTTATTAGATCTTTGTCTTTTATTATATAGGATCATGTATGACCCACCAATCAATGGTGGAGATCCTACTTGACCCTTTGGATATGGCCAATGGCCTATTCTTGATGCACGCATGATCCATGATGGGGCCATTCTCCATGGACCCCATCATGATGTTTTTATTGAATCCATGCTATTGATGGTCATTTAGACCCTTGATTAAGATTTATTTATTTTTTATTATTATTATTTTTAATGTAGAGCCATGCAATGTATGGGACCCAGTTTGATGAATGTATGATGTAGGTGCATGTATAGAGGGGCCCATAATGGCGGGGTCCCTCCATCACACGTTTTTTATTCTCTCTCTCTCTCTCTCTCTCTCTCTCTCTCTCTCTCTGTGGATCCTTGCATGATGGCCCACCTAATGATGCATGTTGCTATTCATACATGGGACATTCACACATCCAAATTTTTGGGACACCATGCTGCCCATTTTCGGGCTAATTTGGATGAAGGAAAACTCTTAGATCGACCTGATTTTCTAGATGTGTGGCCCACCCACATGGACCCCCTTGCTCGATGTATGCATTTTATCCATTTCGGCCACCTGTGGGGCCCACCTTGCTGACGTCCAGTAGGTGGCTAGACATTCCAGCGCTGTTGGCACCGTCCAGCAACTTAGATGAGTGAAAACACAAATATCAGTTTTATCCCAAAGCTATGGTGGGCCACACATGTGGATCCACCAATGTATATGTTTTATCCATACCATCCACCATCCGTCCATGGATGGTGGAGCCCAACCGTGATGTAGGGCTTTCATCCTCATCGTCTAGTCCCTGGACGGTGGGACCCCACTTTGATGTAATGTATAATCCACACCATCTATTCGTCCCTGGGACAGCGGGACCCACCCTGCACGTGTGGGGTCTCCACTGTCTAGTTGGACATGGATCCCACTATGATGATATGTGTTATATCCCCACCCGTCCAGTAAGGACGTGGGGCCATCGTGATATATGTGTTGTATATTCACACCGTCCAGGGTTGTGGGGCTCCCCTTGATGATATGTGTTGTATCTGCACTGTCTAGCCTGTTAAACGGTGGGACCATCATGATGTGTACATTGTATATCCACCCTAGCCATCAGTGGTGAGTCCCATTTTGTGGTGCAACAGGCCCACCTTGATGTATGTATTGTAGGCACTTTGTCCACCTATTTTTATGGACCATAGGGCTGATATTTGAGGCCCACCTTGTTGTGTACATTGAGCATGTTGTCCATTTATTTTCTAGACTATATGGGCTGCCCCATCAAGCCCACTATGATGTATATGATGCACTCACTATCCATCTCTTGTGCCTAGCCCATGGGTCCTTGTGTGACGCCTAATATGATGTATATGTGACCTATTTGGTGAGGCCCATTGTGATGTATATGAGGCCCTTGAGTGAGGCCCATTGTGATGTATATGAGGCCCTTGAGTGAGGCCCATTGCGATGTATATGAGGCCCTTGAGTGAGACCCATTGTGATGTATATGAGGCCCTTATGTGAGGCCCAATGTAATGTATGAGAGGCCCATATGATGAGACCCACTATGATATATGAGAGGGCCATGTGGGGAGGTCATTATGATGTGTGAGCCCACCATGATGTATATAGTAATGTTATGATGCTCAACTATTCTCCTAACTAGTATAAGGCCTATGGGCCCCATCATAAGATAAATTCTAATGGGCCATGCCTTGGGAGCAATGATGGTTAAATGTACACATTGTAAAAGCAATGGTGGTTAAATGTCCACCTTGTAATCCTCCCTAGGCCTATCCTTAGGCCCATTCTCATCTCCCCTTATTGTGGGCTAACCCAAACTAATGGGCCCCCACTAGTACAAGTATGATCCATCTCACCTTTTTGAGCTATCTCAAATTATTGGGCCCATATTGGTGCTAGTAGAGTACCCAAACCTGGAAGCCCACTCTTTCAGTAGGCAATCTAGGCCCATCCATATTATGAGAAGGACGCATCATCACCTCTTACCATAAATAGAAGAATCTGTGGTACTAGGTTTGGTATATCTGATGCTGAGGACCGATCTTTATGTTATGGTTTAGATTTGCTGTCCTTCTATAGACCCCGCCTTGTATATAGGTCGATTATTGATACTGACTATAAGTATGTGATAGCATAACATCATGATATATGCCCATACGCATCATCTACATGCTTGTTATGAGGAGTGACTGATTATAGCATTATGCCATTAAGTATGTTGTTTATGGGACTCCCTGATAGACAGAGTTGTCCTACATGAGTGCACGGTACACACAGGATTGATACAAGACTGGATTGTATGACTCATGCATCTTATACTGTGTACCCTAGCGACATCAGGGTAATGGCCTCCACAGGCATATCGTGGATGGGCTTCAACCTTTAAGCCTAAATGGCTCACAGTGCCAGTTGGGGCTACATTGACACAACTACTACTATCTACGATCATCTTACAACTCTTATCACCACATTTTATGTAGGTATAGAAGTGTTGAGGGTCAAATATTGTATATTAGACCCCCAGTTATCACATGGTTTTACGAACATGATAATGCTTAATGTCCTATTTTAATCATGTTTTTGGTTGCAAGGTGAATTTAGGAGCTTAGACTTAAAATGGTACTAAAAGTATGAATTTAATGCTCATAAATCACCAAGGTAAGGAACGGACCCCAAGAGACCAAGATCGAAGAATTTACATACCAGAGATCCGAGAAAATCAAGCTACTATGTTAAACGGTCCTAAAAATCGTCCACAATGCAAGATCACAGGGTTCCCACTATCCATTTAGCTCGAAAATTTATATCTGGCCTGAGGACCATAAATAAACCGTACATGTAGAATTTCAACCATTGGATCCTAGTGGAAGTGCCCCAATGGACAGATCAGCTACCAAAATCATCAATCTGGGGCCCACCTAATATCTAGATATGCTTCAATTCTAGTCTCAACCCCTTAAATGAGGCAACAAAATGAATGGACGGAGCGGATTTCCTATGAACATCACAATGGACCCCACCTTAAGTCATGTGTGCACACAACACACATGAATGCGCTGTGCACTGAGCCAGCCAAACTGGTCAACAGACCATTGACCAACGAATTCAAAAGGATTTAGAATCCTTCTTCTTCCCGGCCGCGTAACAGCAAACAGAGACCGTGGGATGATCGTTGTGGGCCACCATTGTGGTCCAAATGATTAATCTGGACCATCTATTAGAATCCCACATCCATCTTCTAACGGCCTAGGTGAATCGTGTTTGTGGTGCAGAGTGTATTTACAAGAATGAACTGAAAAAGGGTGCTTAAACCATGGATTTGACGCTCTGATGACACCCAAGGCAAGGGACGGACTCCAGGGGACCAAGATCGATGGAATTACATACCAGGGATCCAAGGAAATCAAGCCATTCATGTTAAAGAGGCCCAAAATTGGTGAAAAATGCAAGATCACATAGTTCTCGCCATCTGATTGGCTCAAAACTTCATATATGGCCTGAGGGCCATAAATTAACCGTACATATCAAATTTCAGCCCTCGGATCACTATGGAAGTGCCCTAACTGACAGGTCAGCCTATAAACCGTTGATTCTGGGCCCTCCTGATATCTGGAGCTGCCTAAAATCTGGTCTCAACGCCTTAAATAGGGGGACTAATTGAATGAATGGATTCGATTTTGATTGAAGATCATAACAGCCCCATATGTACAGCCTATGTGCACAACGTGTTCATGGACGCGAGCCGCACCTAATTAACAAAAGCTCTTCACAGACGCGTCTTCTTCCCAAACACGGAAGTCGCCGTTTTAAGCCGTGTAACGGACGGACGCTGTCCGTTTTTGCAGACGCCAGTGGGCCCCACACATTGTCCTAGTGAATGATCCAAGCCGTCCATATTGTAGAGGGCCATGAGTTCTTCAAACCCATGCTAAACTTTTGGACCCATGCAAGCACACGTGCACGATACAGTGGCCATAAGTGGACTACCCTGCAACGTTCAAATTGATGTTTGGGTGATTCTTCTCTGATTCCGCGTCAATGGACGTTCAAAACTACCCATTCTTGACTGAAATTTTGTCCTAAATCTAATAGACGGGGTGGATTTCTCCGAAAATACCTCTGTGAGGTCCACCGATCACGTCAGCGCCGGACGTGCGAAAGGCTACGCACGTCCGCGAAATCTGACTTTCCAGGCAGTTGTGGCCCACCATCTTTGATCATATGGCAGATCTGAACCGTCCATCGTGTAGGCCAGCCAAAATACTTCCAAGAGACGTTGATTTTATAGAAATAATGCAAGGAACGCGAGAGTTATGAAGCCCCGAACTTGGCTGCGAAAAGGCTTTCGCTGCACGTGCGATAGCTTCCCAAATCCGATTTCCACCACTCCAAAAGCTATAAAAAGAGTTCCAAACGTGGAGAAGATGTCAGGCTTGAATAGGGGACGTCAGATAGAGAGAGAGAGAGAGGCAACAGGAGAGCTCGTTTTGGAAGGCTTCAACGTGGGATGTTCGACGGGGAGCTAGGAAAGTAATTTTTGTTTTTTTTCTTTTTTCTATTCTTTTCTTTCTATTGTATTTGTTTTGGATCCAGCCCATTCATGTTGGGCTGAACCTCTTAGCTAGGGCTAAGAGGTGAAGCTTGCAGCGTGATGGGGGACCTTTTTGCTTGTGCCTTTTGTTTAGACTGAACTGATGTTGATTTTAGTTGATTATTAAAGGAATATTTTTCTTAGTCTTTAATGGTCTGTTGTGACTGAAATTACAATGGGTCTGCAATGGCTTTGAATATTTCTTTTCCCTTTTAATGTTTATGACGTCAGGAAGCCCTGTTGTTCACCATCGTCTCATGGGCATGGTCGGATGGCGATACCCTTCCTAATCTTCATACATTATTGATTGGTTGGTAATTAGTTTAATCCTGTTGTTTGCTTTGTCTCCTGGGCATGGTTAGATGATGGAATCCATTCTAATTCATATACCTTTCATCTTGTGAAGACTAGATCAAGTAGGTTCAGTTTGATTTCCATAATCCTTGATGCAGGCAAAAGATCTCCCTGATCCCTACAAGTGGATCCTCTGAATCCCTAGTTTCTTTCCTTTAAATTCCTTAAAGTTTTAGATAATTATTCCACAATTATTCCTTAAACTCTATTTGGTTTAGAACACATCTTAGTCTAGTTCTAGTTCTACTTGGTTTCAGATAACGTACAGGTATCAGTCCCTGTGGATTCGACCTCGGTCTTACCGTGGGATGATCGTTGTGGGCCACCATTGTGGTCCAAATGATTAATCTGGACCATCTATTAGAATCCCACATCCATCTTCTAACGGCCTAGGTGACAGAATTTTAAAAGACGGCGAGGATGGGTTCCCAGTAGTTCAAACGTAGGATGGACGATAATAAGAAAGATTCTATGGGCCAACTTTAAACCACCTCTTAGCTATGGCTAAGAGGTGAAGCTTGTAGTATGGTGTGGTGTTCCTATAGTTTTTTATTCATGTCTATGTTGAACTAACTTTTATTCTAGTTTGATTTTAAGGAATGCTTACGGTTTTTAATGGTTTGTTGTGACTAAAATTACAATGGATCTGCGATAACTTTGAGCATGTTCTTTGCATTAGTATGATTATGAAATTAGGAACCATATTGTTCACCATCGTCTCTTAGGCATGGTTGGATGATGGAACCCTTCCTAACATTCATAATCACCTTAGATTGGTTGTGGATTGGTTACATTTTTTTGTTTGCTATCGTCTCATGGGCATGGCCTTGTGATGGAATCCATTCTAATTCACATCCTCCTCATCTCTTGAAAACTAGATCAAAAGAAGTTCAGATTTGATTTTTAATGTTATATCCTCCGACTGGATGAAGATAGGACTTTGATTCCAGTTGCATTCTTGAATCAAGCATAGATCTCCCTGTTCTTTACAAGTAGATCCTTGGCACCCTAGTTTCCCACCTTTGATTTTATATGTTTTAGTTAATTAAATTTATAAATTATTCCCTTAATTTTTCTTGATTAGATTACATCTTCACCTACTTCTAGTTCTGGTTATTTTAGATTACGTACAAGGTTCAATCCCTGTGTCTTCGACCTCGGTCTTACCGAGATAATTACTACATCGCGACCCTACACTTCGGGTTGTGAACAACCAGTAAGCCGCATCTCTCACTGTGTCGTGGTCGGTTGGAAGGGGATGTGACCTTACCCGCCTATGTAATGTGGCGATGTCTAGGTTGAGTTTGACCATCTTGAGGAATGGGTCCGCTATCGACAAGCGGAGCCCGATATTAGCAGGTTGATAATGAGGTCTCTTCCACTTACCTAGTTTTGTACTCAGATAGGAGCGGTAAGCTGACGTTGAGTGTACTAGACCTCGGTGATTGTCCAGAGTGAGAATTATACTAATATTTAATGCTCTAATGATGAGTTGTATTGATATGTAGGTTCAGATGAGGATTGGTATGCTTGAGTTATATCTCGCATATGACATTGGCCATGTAGGCCCTGCATCGCATAACCTTGATATGGCCGACAGCATTCATGCTTTGCATCGTATAGCCTTGATATGGTCGACAACATTTATGCCTTGCATCGTTTAGCCTTAATACGGCCGATGGCATTCTTGCCTTGCATCGCATAGCCTTGGTACAGCTGATAGCATTCATTGACTTACCAACATCTTCCACATTACTTTGATATTGCATACTTGCACTCCTACCTTGTGCAGACACTTCCACCACCCTTTAAGCTTTCTATAAGCTTATGCACGACCATTGCGTGTAGGTGATGCGAAGACATAGCTAAGCAGGAGCAGGAGCATGCAGCTGAGCTTCCAAAGATTTTTGTTATCCATTGTATTTCCCTTTATGCATTGTACTCAAATTTTTTATTATAGTCGATATGTGGTGGTGTTCATGTTATTGTTCGTGGGTTATGCTTATTAATGGATAAATTCATGTCAAAAACCCTCCTTATAGGATCCCAGGATCGGGACCTGGCATATGGGTCCAGGGAGTTGAGAATGGGGTACTACAGAGGCTGTCGGTACCGGATTTGGCGATCAGAAATTTTGCGAACCCAGTTTCCAAGTTTGGGGCATGACACTCACAGTGTGAGATTGATTTTACTATTAATCTTATGCCTGGAATGACATTTATTACATGTGCACCTTATCATATGCCTCCATGCGAATGAATGAATTAAGGCATTATCTAGATGAACTTGTATGTTTTGATTTTATTAATCCAAGTGTATCACATGGGGTACTCCAATGTTGTTTGATATAAAGAAGGATAGAATAATGTAACATTGTATTGATTAACAAAAATTAAATAAGGTTACAATTAAAAAAATATCCTCTTTTTAAATTCGATGATTCATTTGATCAATTAGAAGATGCCCAGTCCTTTTCTAAGATATATCTACAATTTTTTATTTTTTTTATTTTTATTTTTTTTTCTAAAAGGGCAAATGGAGGTCCTAATTCCATTAAAACTTTTAAAGGATATACATTCGGGGATGCCCAGGGAAAACTTCTGGGCAAACCTATCATGGCTATCTGAACATAGCAAAAAGTAATTACAAGAAAAAAACTGCTTGGGAGGGCTAACTATCCCAAATCGCACTCCGCCCCACTTTATCCAGGAAAATCAGCCATCTAATACTAGAAGGAAGCTCAGTCGGAGCGGAGAATAAAATGAAGGATTGGGAATCGCTGTCAAGGCGAGCCAACGCGTCAGCCGGATAATTAGCTTCTCTAAAAATATGCCCAACACGAGTTTGCCCCGTCCGCATGAGGACCTCAATCCTATTGAGCCAAAATCTCCATTTCCAGCCCAGACGGGTTACCCCATTCAGGGTATTAACCACCATATGTAAATTGGATTCGACCATCACCTTAGAGAAGCCCCTACGAAGACAAAAGGATAGGCCGTCATGAATGGCCCGAAGTTCAGCACACGTGTTAGTGTCGTGCCCATAACCGATCGAGAATGCAAAGATAACATCTCCCTTATCATTCCTACGACTCCACCACCTCCTGAGGAACCAAGATTCCCATGAGAGGAACCATCAACATTGATCTTCACCCATTTTAGGCATAGCTTGGCTCACTGAACCAAGGAAGGTCTAAGGGGGCAACTCGACGAGGCAGCAGCTGCCGATGGCCCAGAGGAGAAGAAAAGGTGTAACACCCCATACTTTTAGTACTTGGGTGTTACTAGTGTAAATTTGACCCAACATATGTGTGTGAGAGTACATGTAACTTATACGATGTATGTACTCTCATATAAACAAAACTTGGAAAGTTTAGAAGTTGTTATGACAAGTCCTATTCCTCTAAACCCAACCTAGGTGAAAACCTACAACTGCCAATAGGTGATCCATCACTTGGGCATACCAATGAGCCCTCAGACTTCAAAAACTCTTGTTTAAAACCTATACAAACCAGGTGAGGAACCCTTATAATGATTGAGAATTAGATTTGGCAATGGAGAGTGAATAGGGATCAATTTGACAGGGATCAATTTGACATACGGGATAACATTGGTCCAAAGAACAAGCCATCCATCCATTGACTTCCAAGATGGATCATCACATTATCCCAAAAACCTATTTCAACCATCTCATTAGACGAACCAAATCATTAATCGAGCCTAGAAGTCACTTGGGATTAAATTTAGAATTGAATGGTCGATAAGACTATAAACCCTACCACTAGTGCCCATGTGGACAAGTATTGGACTCCTAGAACACTTAATCTACAAGTTTGGATTCATCTGAGTGTCGGATCGATGGTAATTGACACTCAAAGGCCATATTTTAGTTGATTTGGCCCACTTAAGCCTTGGATCCGCCTCACCATTGGACGAATGCCTTGATAGGGCTGACAGAACCTGATGAACAGTGTGGATCTGTCAAATACATCGCAGTGGGCCCCACACGGGGTGGAGTGCATGCCAGGGATAGTGCACCAGCCAGGCACCGAACCTGCCTGCTCGGTCAAACAAGGTTTGACCCGAGCCTTGCTAAAAAAGGAGAGGGTTTTTCCACTCTTTCTCTCATTTTCCCGGCTACGGGCTGTTTGAAATTGGGACTGTCCGTGCATTGGATTGTGGCCGATCATCACCTCGCGTCAGGACGATCTGAAACGTCCATCCAGTATAGAGGGTCAGGTCGATGAAGAGCATGCCCTTCTCGCACGTGGAAACACGCGTACATGCTCACAAAAAGACGTCAGCAGACTTGTGTTTCTTGCTGCTCCAAGACTAGATCATTGAGATCAAGGTGGGCCACCTTACAGTGATCCAAGCCGTCCACGTGTTGGGACACCCATTAAGGTGCACGATCCCAAGCGTAATCCCACATACGTTTGGCTCTTTTACCAAAACTGGAACCCTCTCGCCAGGCTGGCAATCTGCGTGAGAGCCCTTCTCCGTGAATCCTGACCGCTCGTAGGAAGTCATCTCAGCCTTTCGTCCAGCGCCAAAAGAGGAGGAACACGCTGCTGATGGACGGAAGATAAGAGGATGCTTTCCTCTTCAGGGAAATGTGTTGGCTCGATCCCAACCTCATACCCAGGCACTGCAACGCAATCTCCACCGTTCCTGCTAGGGCAGCAACGTCTTTGCCCAAGGAAAACTTCTCATCTCACGAGAAGGTGTGGACGGCGGTAATTTTCATGAGAAACTAAGAAACTAAAATGATCGATGGGAATGGTGGCGCCCACATTAATCAATGACCCCATCCATTCCGTCCATCGGGTGCCGATTGCCTGGATGGGCCATGGATGAAAATTCGCCATTGGAGGTGGCATCATCTTCCACGTTAAACTAGAAAACCCACCGTGATGAAGTGGGCCTCGTTTTCTGATCAATAAGGTTTATTCGATGGGCCATGGCTGTGGGAATACATCCCACGTGTCGGATCAGCACCATGCAATGGAATAACCGACCCATCTAAGTCGTTGCAACAACGAAAGTCGGCCGCTGGATGCAAACCTAAACCTAGCTCTAAATCTATAAATAGGACCCTATTTTCTCGAGATCCCCACCAGAAATCCAAGAGAGGAAAAAGAAAACTTAGAGGGAAAATAGAGAGAGAGAGAGAGAGAGAGAGAGAGAGAGAGAGAGAGAGAGAGAGAGAGAGAGAGAGAGAGAGAGAGAGAGAGAGAGAGAGAGAGAGAGAGAGAGAGAGAGAGAGAATAGGAAGGGAATGAGGGAGTGAAGGTCGAGCAAGCTTTGTTGCCGCACCAAGTAAGACCCATTCGAGTCTCGTTGGCTAGACCAACTCGGATCAAGTCGGAGCGCAACCACAATCCCTGAACTCTGGAAAGGGAGAGAAAGAAAATGAGAGAAGAAAGAAGAGAGTAATCAGGTGAAGATGGAGAGAAAGGAAGACCGGCTGTCCGAGTTCACTGTCAAGTTCATTTGAGACAAGCCGAGTGGGTTGTAGAGTGAGTCGGTTCAAGTCTTTGTTTCACCCCATTTAAGTCACTGATTTGCCTCCTCTAAGCCACTATCTCGCCCCATCAGAGTTGTCACTCCTCCCATTTGAGTCAAACTCAAAATAAAGTCTAATAAAGAATTTGCATCCAAGTTAAGGTAGAACTCAGACCAAGTTATCTAATCGACTCATTTAAAAATTTTAAAAAAATAAAAATAAAAATGGGTGGATTACCACCAGTTGCTGTCTGAGGTATATGAGTTGTTGAAACAAGCCATTAAGATTTTAATGATGGTGAAACAATGCATCGTCAGGTACCATTCTCCTCTAAATTTGAAATCACTCAACTTGTTAATGAGTTGACATAGTTGTTTGGGGCCAAACTGTTTGTAGGAGTTGTCTAAGGAAGCCCTTTGAGACCTCACCAACTTCAAAGGATTAAGCACGACCAGCTTATTGGCAATAACATACACTTCCTTCAGATCCAAGGTCAATTTTCCTAGTGAGTAAAGATCATATGAGAAATTGAGTTGAGTTGCCTACTCGGCACTGAGTCAAGCTAAACTCAGAGTTACTTAAGCTATGTTGCTGGCCATGTGTGGTTGCTTGGTGTTGAACAGGGAAGGAAGAAGAAGAAGAAAGAGAAGAAAGAGGATTCAGTTTTCCCTTGCCAAGTCGACCTGACCCGAGTTTGAGTTGTGTGAGTGTTTTAAGGCTTGTGGTTGCCCCATGTTAGTCTCCAAATGCTAGAAACAATCTTGGTTTGATCCTAGGTCGGAGCTAGCCCCTCGCATAGGGTATTCTTATATACCGCTGAGTTTAATCATCGCACTACTGAGTCGACCTGTTCTTTGACGTACATAGCCATTCTTGATAAGATAACTCAATTCTAAGAGCGCATGCACTTCTTAGCAATATTGATAGACGATCCAACTCGTAAGGTGATGATTCTTCACCTTGAGCTTTCCATTTTCCTATTAGCTTAAGAGATTGTTTTTATTTAAAATTTCAGTTGATAATTGATATCCTTTATCTTATAATCATATGTGCTAATTGTTGGAATCGAATTTCTAGATTATATGCCTGATATCTATCTTGCACATTTTCTCATGCTTATGAATTACTTGTGGATTGTTTATGGAACTTAACCTAGTACATCAGTGGAAAACCTCCACTTATAAATGTACACCCATACTTAGAATATAACTAGACTGAATGTGATTGTAATAGACCTGCGACTTAGTGGTTATTGAATGGTGGCTAGAATTGAATATTGATGTGGGCCTACCATCCACAGGTTACTATGTCTAAATGGTTTTTAAGGATGGTCTTTTATTGCATGGTTTTGATATCAGCCTTATGTGGCTTAGTTTTGATCATTGCCATGTGTAGTTTAGTTTTGATAATTGCCCTATGTGGCTTAGTTTTAATAATTGTCATGTGTAGTTTAGTTTTGATAATTGCCCTATATGGCTTAGTTTTGAAATTTGCCCAGGTAGCTTTGTTCTGGTATTTACCCTATATGGGTTCGATTTTCATATTATGCAAACATGTGATGGTAAGCCCCATATACTGTAATATGATTGGCCACTAGTCGACGGGTTTCCATTAAACATCCTAAGGGGTAGTCTCATGATCCGGGAATGGTGGTATGGGACCTATGCCCGAGCTGTTGACCTACGCTAGTAACGAGCCCCCGTAGTGAACTTGAGCTTATTAAAATTAGCTTATTGTAACTTGACTAATAATGGTTTGGCTAATCATGCATACATGGCACAGACCAACATCTATCGCTAATGTACGTGATATATGATTGACAGTCATTATGTGGTACGTGATGCGCTTTACTAATGGCTAGCCTCTGTTCGACTGGATGAGCATTCCCAAGTCAATGATTGCATGGGTGATGAGCCCAAACTCCGCACGGATGAGCATCCCCATGGTAATGATTGCATTCACATATCTATGCATATAATAAGACTATATTTACTATGTTTTGGTTGCCTGGATGTTTTATAACTATGCTTACCTAATACGGTGGTGTGTAATCTTGAGAGAAATTCACACTGAGTTGGCCACTCATCCATCAAATATATAACCGTACAGGTAGCACAGGTGGCTTAAAGTGATATGCAGGTATAAACTGATGAGGAGCCATTATGATGGTCAAGGATGCATGGTTGTACCTATCTAGGAAGCTGTGCGATCTTATGGCTATCGCTTATATGTTTTTTTTATATATATTTCTCATGTATTTAAATCTTGTAATTGTTAATGTAGAGACATTGGTTTATATAAGTCATTATGGGCAACCTCTTGTATGTTTTAAATGTAAATGTAAATTTTTCTTTATGTTGACTTGTCCATTCTATGCTTATCTGCTAACTTTGATAAAAGAAAAAGATTATATTTGAAATTTGACTTTTTTTAGGTTAACACTCGGGTTTTTAGGAAACAGGTCATATACTCGGGTTTTCAAAACACGGGTCGTTACAAAAGGACATGCGAAGGGCCATGGGGCTCTCTGATAGGCTGAGATACAATGCTAATCCACTACATCACCTTGGATATCAGAACTGGTATGGAGAATAGCTGGCCATTAAAAATTGTAGCATTTCTAACTTTCCACAGCTCCCAACAGATGAAGAAAGGGGCCAGCTTCTAAGCTTCAGCCATACGCTCATCAGCGGAGTAGGAGTTGCTCCACTGTACTAGCCGAGAATTATAATTAAGGTATCATTAATTGCTATTTAGGGGAAAAGATGTACAAAAAGCAACTTTTAAGACAAATTTTGGGCATTATTCATTTTTAGTGATATCGTTTAGGCTTACCAATGCTCCTGCCGTATTTACAAATATGATGAACCGAGTATTTAAATTTTTTATATAGATTTGTCATCATATTCATTAATGACAATCTGATATACTCTAAGAGTTATAAGTATTAAGAAAAAACATTTGTGACTCATTCCTAATATACACTTAGATAATACCAGCTATATGATAAATTTTTAAAATGTGGTTTATGGAAGAAACAGATGAAGTTTCTTGGACATGTATTTACTAGTCAAGGCATTTCAGTTGATCTTGCCAGGGTCGGCTCCATATTAAATTAGGAACATCTTACTTCATTTACCAAAAATTAGAATTTTTCTTGGATTGAGTGGTTATTATTGACAATTCATTAAAGATTTTTCAAAGTCAGATAGGCTTCTATCTTAGCTAGCCCGCAAAAGCATTAAGAATGAATAAGCAGACGAAGCATTTCAAATGTTAAAAATAATATTGACAACCACGCATGTGTTTGTCTTACCAGAAAAGGGAGTTAGATATGTGATCTATAATGGTGCATAATGTGTTGTCCTAGATTGTGTTCTTAGAAAGATAGGGTGATTCGATATGTTATGATCAGGAATTAGCAGCAGTAATTTTTGTGCTTTAATTGTGGGGACATTATTTGTACGATGAAGAATTAGAATTTTTATGTGATCATAAAAGATTGAAGTATATTTTCACTGAGCAAGAATTGAATATGTATCAACATTATTAGATGGAGAAATTAAAAGATTTTAATTTTAACGTATCTTATCACTTGGAAAAGACTAATTTGGTGGCTAACACCCTAATTTGAAAGAAAGTGCATGAGTTCGCAACACCACTTATGTTAGAAGAATAAAATATGTTGGAGTTTGTACAAGCTTTTGAACTAAAATTATATATAGAAGAACCTTATAAGAGTATAGCCTACATTTGTATTCAACTTACAATTAACAGTTGAATTACCGTAATGGAAAATCAAGATGGACTTTTAGTGAAGTTGAAAGCAAAGGTAATTCATAGAGAAGATTTAGAATGAAAAGTTGGTACCAACAGTCGTTTATATTACCACGCTTGATTGTGTGTTCCAAGTAACCATGAGTTGAAACATGAAATACTCAATTCAACTCATTGATCTAAACTAGCAATTCATCCAGGAAGCACCAAGATGTATTAGGATGTAAAACATACCTATTGGTGGGGATCATATGAAAAATAAAATAGTAGATTATGTTTCAAAGTGCCTCGCTTGTTAGCAAATTAAGGTCGAATGTTGTAGATCACCAAGACTCTTAAAACCTATGCCTATTGCTGAGTGGAAATGGAATTTTATTTTTATAGACTTTATTTCTATACTGTCGAAAATAAAGAAAGGTTAAAATTCTATATGTGTGATTGTGGATCAACTCACTAAGAAAAGTCATTTTCTACCTATTCGTGTGACACCTACAATAAATTATTTAGCTAATTTGTACATTAAAGAGATAATACGCTTGCATGCGGTACATCTAGAAATAGTATCATATAGAGATTCCCGATTTACGTTAATGTTTTAGACTCATATCAATAAACTATGGGGTATATCTTTAGAGTACAACACTGCATTCCACCCACCAACAGATGGAAGAACAGAATGAGTCTATCAAATTTTATAAGATATGCTTCACACATATAAGCTTGATTTAAGGATAGTTGGAATGATTATCTCCCCTATACAGAATATGTGTATAATAATAGCTTTCAAGCTAGTATCAGTATGGAACCTTATGAAGCATTATATAGATGTCCATGTTGAGTTCCACATTATTGGAACCAAGTTGAAGAGAAAAGCTTGGTTATACCTAAATTGATTCAAATTATTTTTATGAAAATTGATATAATTAGGCGATGATTATTAATAACTCAAAGAAAATAAAATAAATAAATAAAGTTATGAGGATATTAAAAGAAGAAATTTAGAATTCAAAGTAGGGGAATATGTTTTCTTAAAAGTTTCTCCCATGAAAGGAATATTGCATTCTTTAAGAAAAAGAAGTTGACTCCACGTTATATATATATATATATATATATATATATATATATATATATATATATATATATATATATATATATATATATATATATATATAAAAGTCTTTTTCAAATTTTAGATTATTTGGGAGTAGTTGTTTATCATCTTACACTGCCTATGTCCATTTATAGTGTGCATGATGTTTTTCATATCTTGATAATGAAGATGCATGTTCTTAATCGGTCACGAATCATTAAATGGGAACATGCAGAACTTCGAGATGATACTACATCCATGATAGGAAAGAGCAAGTTCTTCACAATGAGGTGATTCCACTGGTAAATGTATTATGGACACATACATAAGAAGAAACCACATGGGAAACAAAAGCTAAAATTTATAAGTATTACCTTTAGTTGCTTGAAGAGAGTGATAGGGAAAAGATGGGAATGTGAGAGATGCTTAGAGTGCTTAGGTGTAACGACCTATATTTTTTTAATAGTATTTAACTTGAATAAATATGTGAGTATTATTATAGTAAAACTATACGTGTGTGATTAGACGATGTTAGATAACAAATAAATGGACCTAGTAAGTTGTATCATGTGTTTGACAATGTCTGCTACAAATCCAATATTGTTTTCAATGGAAGTTTATTTCCTAAAAACTGTAATGATGGCTAGAATGTCCAAAAGAGCTCCCAACCATTCATTGGTGGGCTATTAATTGTGAAATTATAAGGATATGTTTGTCTCAGCAATTGACCTTATATATATATATATATATATATATATATATATATATATATATATATATATATATATATATATATATTAAATGTTAGCTTGTTAGTACACACCCATGTCAGTACACACACTCCATGCATATATTACTAAGCTTAAAATAAGAATAAATGATTACCTAAAGCTTTTCAAGAAATCATAAATTTAGGATTATCTTTAGGGATTTTTGGGTTTTTTTTAGCTTAAATACTTCGAATTTGCCGTCATTCTTCCATTCAATTGTCATCAAGTATTAATTGAATGTGAGTTTACATCATGTAAATAATTTAGATATTTGAAACTGTGTATTTTTTCTCCAAAGACCTAATAATCCCTCCACCAACCAGAGTGCTTGGAATTTTAGATTTTACTCCTAGTCAAAATACAAAATTGTGTCTGCAGGTGAGTAATATTCTTTTAAGTTAGCTTTTATCAGTTCTTAATAGTTTTTAGTAAGTGAAATTTGAATTTATTTAAATTAATATATAATTGAGTACCATGATTACTACTTGATTATAAATTTCACGATATATGTGACAATTTGTTTACATGATTTGTGAGTTGTTTGAGTTTGAAAATCACAAGGGCTGGATTTTGTTGTAAAAATATGAAAATATGAAATTGGCATATTAGATGTTTGATTAAATGTCTAAGTAAGATTTTTAGTTGAGATTTATAAATTTATGTTTAACAGTATAATTAGGATAATGTTGAATTATTTTGTTTGGGATTACTCTTTAAAAAAACTAATGAAATTATGATTTTATACTTTAGAGTTGGTAATCAATAGCATATTCAATCAATTGAAGTGGAATTAGGTTAACTGACCATAGTTTGATCTACTTGTGGGTTGCTTTGTACTCAAGGCCCGTCTAATCTACGTTCCTTAATCTACCAAAAATTTCTAATCCAGGACTAATCATCCATTTGTGAATGTTGTTATACATTCGATCAAATCTAGTATTACATTATTACCATTGATATATAGTCACCATTCATAGTCGTTTATAACTGTGATACAACGCGCTACTAGTTATAACTCATGAGATCGGCACAGTGGTACGAGTGGTTGTGTTGTCTCTGATTTTTCTATGTGAGTGAACCTTACAATTAGTCTTGAGTACTGGTAGAGGTGGCGATTCTGGCAATGACCCATTACCATATTTAATTATGTCTTTGGCAAATAATAATTCCAATGAATTTGTTGATTTCAAACACTAGGTGACAACCCTGAATGGATAAAGGACCCTTCTAACGAGCCATATGGTTACTATATATTTGACTCTTATTATAGTAATCTGGTATCATTAATATTGTTGCTTAAATACATATTAATAAAGGCGTAACAATCATGCATCCATGTGTAGAGAGTGCCATCGAGTGCCTAATTGTTTGATGGGAACCCAAATGAATAACTTGACCCTATCATTATCACGCCCCAAACTCAGAAACTAGGTTTACAAAATTCTTGATCACCGAATTTGGCGCTGACAGCCTCCGTAGCACCCCATTCTCGACTCCTGGTACCCATATACCAAATTCCGATCCTAAGATCTTACAAGGAGGATTTCTAACGTACATTTATCTCATAAGAAACATAATCATAAGCATAATCCAAAACAACAACAATAAGAAACATCACCACATATCCACTATAATAAAAAAAAAATTTAAGTATAATGCATAATGGAAATACAATATCAATATCAAAAGCTTAAGAAGATAGCTACATGCTCCAATCTCAATGTTGTTGCGGCGTCCTAGCGTCACCTGCATGCAATGATCATGCATAAGCTTATAGAAAGCTTAGAGGGTGGTGTAAGTGTGTGTTTAAGGTAAGTGCCAAGTTTGCAATATCAGATTAATGCAGAAACATGCTGGCATACTCATAAATGTTATTAGCCGTACTAAGGCTATGCGACGCAAGGCCTACATGGACAAATATGCAACTCAAGCATGTCAGTCCTCATCTGAATCCACATATCAATACAATTCATCTCTGGAATATCACCGGGGTTTAGTACACTCTACACCAAATTACCGCCCCAACTGGACGCGCAACCATGTACGTGGAAGAGACCTCACTATCTGCATGGCCAGTAGTAAGTCAATATCTACCTAGCACGTCGATAACAGACCCATTTATGAGTTGGTCAAACTCAGCCTAGCTTTGCCCCCTACTTTCGAGTGAATAAGGCCACACCCCCTTCCAATTGACCACGACATAGTGGGAGACATGGCCTAATGGTATTCGGCACTCGTGCGCTCATACATCCACTCGGTCTCGATGTTGGAGCATCCTCTTGGTACCACAAGGGTTCTAAGACTTTCACCCAGGGACATCCATAGCGCCCCAATGATAGAAACAAGTATTTCGGGTATTCAATCCTGTTATTCGCACTATGCCTGCAGAGGCCACAGCCCTGATATCACTAAAGCATATGGTAATCGTATCACACAATGCGAGGTGTATGAATCACACAATCTAGTCATGCATCAATCCTGCGCATACTACGCGCTCATATAGGGCAATTTTGTCTCTCCGGGAGTCCCATAAATGGTCTACCCAATGGCATATGCTATAATCAACCACTCCTCATACCAAGCATACATATGATGTGCATGGGCATGAATCATGAAGTTATATTAAGCATGTTATATGATGATGATGAACTCTCCTCATAATAAGGATGGGTCTAACAACAAGGGGATGGGCTTCCTTAGCTGTTCCACAATGTAAAAAACTGAGCTTCATATGGGCACAATAAGCATAAGATGGGCTAAATGACCTTAGACTAATCTACAAGGCATGATGGAAGCATCAACAATAATGGGGACCCAACGGTTTGGGTTGGCCCACTAAGGGAGATGAGAATGGGCCTAACAATGGGCCCTAGGGAAGCTTACAGTGTGGACATTTAACCACTGTTGCTCCCTAGAGAGCGGCCCATTAAGAAGTCTAATATACAATGGGGCCCATAGCCCGAATACTACTTAGGAACAAGAGTGGGTATCACACATAACATTTCATACATCATGGTGGGCCTCAAGAAATAGCCCATGGCCCACATATATCAAGATGAGCTATATATATGGGTAGCCCATGGCCCAAAAATATCATGGCCAAGGGAAACATACACTATGGTGGGATCACACATCACAATTGGGCCTCATTACGTAGGCCTCATATGCACCACAATGAGCGTCATCACAAGGGCCTTATACACATCACAATGGGCCTCACACAAGGGCTTGATGTACATTACAATGGGCCTCACACAAGGGCCTTATACACATCACAATAGGCCTCATATAAGGGCCTCATATACATCACAATGGGCCTCGCAGAAGGGCCTCATAAACATCAGAATCGGCCTCACACGAGGGCCTCATACACATCATAATGGGCCTCATACAAGGGCCTTGCATACATCACATTGGGCCACATCCCATGGGCCTCACATACACATCACATTGGACCACATCCCATGAGCCTCACATATACATCTCATTGGGCCACATTCCATGGGCGTCACATACATCACAATGGGCCTCATGAAACAGCCCATGATCTAGCCATAATGGATGGATAGTGTCTGTAACACATACAACATAGTGGGCCTTATGGGGCAGCCCATGGTTCAATTAAAGTGGATGGGCAGCATATGTGTACAATAAGGTGGCCCTACACATGCAGCAGGTGGGCCCTGCACATGCCAAATGGGCCCCTGCATGTGTCAAATGGGCTTGCACGTGCTAGATGGGCCCCACCAGATGGACAGCATGGATACACAACGCATACATCTCAGTGGGCTGTCTACCCTGAATGACATGGATAAAATACATTAGGGTGGGCCGTTGCCCTGGATGGTGTGGATCATATACATCACGGTGGAACCCACCGTCCCAAATAGCTGGACAGTGAGGATGATACACTTACATCATTGTGGGGTCCACGAACCACATCCAGGGACTAGACGACGTGGAATAAAACACATCCATCAAGGTGGTCCCACATCCAGCCCATCTGGACGGTGGGACAGATACATACATTATGGTGGATCCCACCATTCCTGTTGGATGGTGCTAATACATCACATGCTTCACGTCAAGGCCCCACCATCATGGACGGTCTGGATGAAACACAAGCATTAAGGTGAGGCCCCACGCCTAGCAGAACGGACGGATGGTGTGAATACAGCACCTACATCATGTGGGTCCCACTATCCACATGTGGATGGCGTGGACTGACACATACATCATAGTAGGCCCATCGTCCCAAACATCTGGACGGCAGGTATAAAACACATATATCACATGGGCCCCACAGCCGCTGGATGGCGTGGGTGCTACACATACATCACGTGTGGCCACACCATCTAGGATCTGGACTATGTAGATATAATGCATAAATCATGGTGGATTCCCACTGTCCAGGGACTAGACAGTGAGGATATACATCATATACATCAAGGTGGGTCCACGTGGTGGCCCACCAAAGTTTTGGATCAGCTGATATTTGTATTTTCCTTCATCCAGGCCTGTCCCAATGGATAAGCAGCAAGCTTGCTCACTGGATAGGCCGTAAGGTGGGCCTTAGAAGCAGACAGTCTGGATCAGGTGGTCCACATGCCATCATAAGAGAGAGAGAGAGAGAGACGGCGTGATGGAGGGGAGGGGCTCCACCACTATGAGCCCTCCGTTGAGCTTTACAATACATACATTAAATGGGTCCCACCACATGTGGGCCCACAAATCAAAAGAATTCATGGTGGAAATCCTTTTCCCACAAATAAGGAAGATTCACTCACCGATTACACTTCTTCTTGGTTCATTGGGATGCTAAGCTCCTTGGTTTCTTCTTTGATAGAGGATGATGAAGATTTAAGGGTTAGGATGAGAGATTTGGGGTAGGGAGTGGGCCACACACTTGGTTCTCCTTGGAATGCTTAAATGGTTCTCTCTTTAATTGCTTGGAAATGGTAAAGAGAATGAGAGGGAAAGGGGATGTGATGGGATGAAAAGGGATGAGTTGTGTAAGAGAGGGATGGGTGTGTGTAAGTTGACTTTGGGAATGGCTTGTGTAAGAGAGGGATGGGTGGAGTGATGGGTTGTACTTGACTTGTACTTGATTGATTGATGTGATAGATTGGGTAGAGATTCTCTCAGGATTCGCAATACGCGGCGTTTCTTCGAGATAAATGCAGGCCCACAACTCCTAACATGGGTATTATATCAGTGCGCAAGTCGCGGCATTGGAATCGTGGTGACGGTACAGTTGCTAAGGTAAACATTTTAAGTCGAGTCGACTCATATCTAGGGGATGCGACTTAGGGTCGCACGCAAATGCCGACTATAGGTTGCGAGTTGCCGGTTCTGGCCGCAACAGCCTCCGTAGTACCCCATTCTCGGCTCCTGAAGCAGGTTCAGATCCTGGGATCCTACAAGGAGGATTTCCATAACAATATAACCATTTCTAATACGAGCATACCCAAGATCATAACAAGTAAATCTGAGAATAAAAAAGGCACATATCACAAAATCCACTATGAATTTGAACTTTTACAAGTTACATAAGGTCCAAAAGGACATACATAAGATAATAGAAGAAAGAAAGGAAGGATGCAATACTGGGTCCTCAAGCTCAGCTCTAATCCAAACTCTGCCACTGCGACGCCTGCCTAGGATCTCCTGCACGCATCAATCGTGCATAAGCTTATAGAAGCTTAGAGGGTGGTGTAAGTGTGTGATAATAGTGCACAGAAGAATAATAGGAGATACAGGAAGGAGACATGCTCAATGAGAATATCACTAGCCTTACCAAGGCTTATCATGAATATGATGCAATGAGTACTGGACGCCATACCAAGGCAATGCATGAAGGGGCTTACATAACCAATACTAATGCGATGCAAGTAATGCCAGTGCTCATAACCAAACCATATGTCAAGTATATTTCCAATCATAAGGAAATCACCGGGGTCCATTACACTGCTGGATGACTGCCGCTCTACAGACCCCGCACAGTCAAACGAGCATAAGAGACCTCACTACCCGCCTGTGGACAACCAATCACCAGCAAGGCCTGACGGTAGCGGACCCATTCACGAGCTGGTCAGACTCAGCCTAGCAATGCCCTCTTACATCAGGCGAGTAAGGCCACACCCCTATCCAACCGACTACACGACAGTGGGAGTCGCGGCCTAATGGTATAAGGCCCTCGTGCGCTCATATATTCCACCCGGTCACGGCGTTGGAGCAGATCCTTGGTACCATGGAAGTTTTGGAAATTTCACCCATGGGCATCCTATGCACCCGGTATGCTCAAGTAACATTTTCGGTGTCCAAACATGGCCATCCACGATGTATCTATGTAGGCTATAGCCCTGATGAAGCAAGGGCAGTAATGCTCATATATTATGCAATGCCAGATGCATGAATCACACAATCAACCATACATCAATTCCAAGCATCCAACGTGCTCAAGAGGGAATGTTACGTCCCTCAGAGAAGGTAACATGCAATGCCTAATGGCCAACCATAACCGCACACACTGTGTCATCCAAGCATACAATGATGCACATGGGCCATGAAGATGGGTCTAGGCACATCATGCGGTGATATACAAAGTAAATTACATTCCTCCTATCTAAGAAGGAACCAAGACTAGGTACTTAGACAATATCCATAAGGAATCCCACCTCTAGTGGGGGCCCATTTACCTGGGGTAGCCCACGAGACTAAGCATACAACTACGGGTCTAAGTAATATAGAAATGAGCTTAGCAACTGTCTAAGATAAGTATCTAATCACTTTTAAATACAACCGGACCTAGAGGGGTCCATAATGGGGACATTTAACCACCATTCCCCAAAAAGGCATATCTACCATGAACTATATGGATAAAAGGCCCAAGGCCTACATTTAAGATAAAAATAAAAGTAACCACATACATATATTCCTCATAATAGGCCATAAAAAGATATAATACCACTTTTAACAACATGGCTCTAAGAGGGGAATTAAGGCCCAAGGCCCAATTCCCAATGGCCATAGAATCCGTGCATTAAGTTGGACTTGGTGGGCAGCCCGCGTACACAATATACGGCCCAAAAATAGGTTTAAGTTTGGATGAAATGGGCCCCACTACATCAGCCCAATAATTAGCAATTTAAGTAGGCAACCGAGGGCCCAATACTATCCTTACCTCAGCCCACAAGTCCATCAAAATGGTGGAAGTCGGCCCAATGTATGGTTGGGCCAAGCTGGGATGTCCCTGCCCAATCTGGGCTCACTGGATGTCCCAAAATTCTGATCTTAAGATGGTGGTCCTCATAAGATCACTAAAAGTGACCCAAAAGAATGCACTGATTAAGCCCAAGGATTATAAGAAAGCATAAGCATGTAACACGTACACAAGTTCTCAATATGGTGAGCCCCACAGCCAAATAAAGTTGTAACCATAAAATTGTACATCGAAGGCCCTTTGATAAACTTTTGGCCCGTTTGACTTCCTGGGCCTGCTAAGGTCCAGAAATTAGTTGAGTATGTGGAAATAATCTCATGAAGGCCAACTATACTCACTGGGGAACCCCACCAGATGGAGAGTGTGTATATATCATGAAAAGATCAAGTGGGCCTGCTACTGGATTGTGAGTCCAACAGCAACCCAAGGCAGAGAGTGCTTCCACAATCGGGCGATCCAAGGCTTGGACAGCCTGGACCAAACATGCATTAAGGTAGGTTCCACATACATGCACATTGAGCCTTAAATAAATGGCCTAAGGTCTATGGTGGGCCTTTAACCACCCATAGAGAAACCTATGAGCTTACCTTAGGATCACCCAGGAGGACATCCAACCTCAACTGTTTTCCAAGAGGTAGCTCACCACTACCCATATAATGAAAGATCTAAGGCCTAAGCAATGTGTGGACTAGTAGGCCATACACCAAGCCCAACTCATAAGCCATATAGTGGGCCCTCAAGTAAGGTTTAGGCCCAACCACAAAGGTCATAATTCCACATATTGTGGTGAGCTTCATGGGCAGCCCAGTAATTCATTTACATGGGCAAGTTTCACATTTAACACAAGTGAGTTGGGCCTCACTTTTGGCCTAAGTACAGGGTCAGTTTAATGGGCAGCCAAGGGCCCGACTTCTTGTGTATCATTGCCCCTAAGCCCATCACAATAGATAGGAGAGTATAGGCTCAAGATCAGTGGGCCTATCCAAAAGAACTGAGTCCACAAGGCCTACTTGCTAACACAAACATGCATATACTATATCACATAATGGGCCCTAAAGAAATGGCCCAAAACAAAAGTCATCCAATTCATACATTATGGTGGGCTTGAGTGCAGCCCAAAAACCCAAGAATACACATAAGCATGGCCTATACTGACAGTGTGGGCCTTGCCATATCAGCCCAAAGACTTAGTAAGGCCCTCCACACTATACATTTATGTGGGCCCCGCAAGTCAGCCCATAATTAAGCATTTCATGAGGGCATCACGGCTAATAAATACACACGGTCAGCCTGTAGACGGCCCATTGGGCCCGTGAAATAATAAGGTCAGGCCCTACATGATCTTGGGCTCAAGAAATAGGTTTCCAGCCCATTGGGCCTACAAACTACCAAAAATCTGGTTAAGGCTAACCCCCAACATCACCATAAAGGTGAGCCTTAAGAGCCACTAATTATGCCCAAAAATGTCTAAGGAAATAAGGCAAGGAGTATGTGCAATACTCCCTTAAATCTGGTGGGACACAACAGCTTCAAAACAATCAACTATGGAGCAAATTTGGGCCCCTTGTTGGAATTCCAGCCCACCCACTTCCTGGGCCTGCTGGAAATCCAGAAATTTATGTAATTCAGATGGGTTACTGGCCCATGGTGACCCACACATATCAGTGGGTCCCACCAGATGAGAGGGGAATGCACAACACACATTAGAAGTGGGCCATGCCGCTAGAATACAGGCCCAGCAACAGCCCAAGGTAGGGGCGTCCCGTGATGGGTAGTCCTACGGGCCTGAGTATCTGGCCCAAAACTGACCCAAGTTTGCAGGCCACACCACGATCAGTACAGGGGCCCGATGGCCATGAAAATTTACAAGATGGTCCTCCCATAGGTGGACCACGAATCCTCAAAATTTTGTGATTTTTGGACGGTCAGAAGTATTTTAATTAATTTAAATAAAACAGACCATCAAGAAAATCTGGTGAATCGGGACACCTGAACGTGGTGAGCCATTCCAGCACTTGCCACGGTGTACACAGGGCTCCATTGGCCCCAAAAATTTGTAGGTGAGTCCCACCATGGGTGGACCACCTCTCTGTAAATTTTCATGATTTTAGGATACTCAGAAGTATTTAAATTAATTTAAAGAATACAATCTATCCAGGGTGAAATATTGCTGGAATATAACTGTCCTGAATTTGGGCCATCCAATGGGTGGGTTCTGGGCCTCCAAAATTCCTGAAATTTGGACCCAAGGTCCCTCATCAAGCTTAAAACAAGTTGGGATAAAGAAATATGGCCCACCTTCTTAGAAATTATTTTTAAAACTTTGTTTTTATGGGACTATGCTGCTGGACTGCACAGCAGAAATTTCTGGCAGTCCAGTATGTTGGCCCACCCTTTTGGATGCCCAAATAGGATTCCTTGGCCCTGAAATTGTGTGGATAGGTCCTACCATGGGTGGGACACCTTCCTACAAAATTTTAGGATTTTTGGGATAGTAAAAATATTTTATTTAACTCTTGTAATTTATGGACAGCAAGGTCCAAATTTTTATTTTCTTACTGCAGCAATGCTGCTGTCCCTGACTTTTGCACCCCATTTGAGTGGGCCCAGGTCTATGTAAATTTCAAAAAATACAAGGAAAACTTTCCTATATAAGTATACAGCAAGGTGGGGTCCACAAAGGTAGCCCACTATTTCAAAATCAGGCAAATATTTATAATTTTCCAGCAAACAGTGTAGTTGGACAGTCCAGAAAAATCTGGAACGTCCACCCTCCTTGGCCCACCCTTTTGGGTGATCAAATAGGGACATTTGAAGGTGAGGTTTATCATACTTTTAGGTGGGGTCCACACCTCAAAGAGAAGTCTAAGAAATCAGGAAAAAGGAGACCACAAACAAGGCCTACAACACATACATTACAGCATAAAAAAATTCCAGCAATCTGGACAGCAACATGTTGCTGTCTAGATCAGCCCAAAAAATTAATAAATGGGAAATAAATCATAGATTCCACAAGGTGGGGTCCACCCTGATGTGTCACACAACTCCCAAGCCCAGCCCCTCCCCAAGAAAATCTATAAAATCAGGCCCAAAGGCTTTCCAAATCAAGCAGCAAAACTAGGCAGCACAGTTGGGCCTGGGTGTCCAACAACTTGGGCCTGGATGTCCCAAAATTTAAAAATTCTGGTTGCATGGCACATCAGGTGGGCCACATAATCATTACATCCAAACCATAGAAAGTAGAGAAGAGAAGAATAAAGGAAATCTCATCAAGATGGGGTCCATGGAGAATGGCCCCATCAAGATCACATGCATGCAAGTGTTGGCTAAAAAAAAAAAACCTTATCCAAGGAGTGGTGGACCTTCACCATTGATGTGGTGGGTCCTACACTCTCCATATGAAGCAACAAAAGATCTATGACAATAAGAATCATGCAATCTATCCTACATGCTCACCCACTTGTTAGATCTTCAAGATTCTTCAACCACCATGCTCCTTAAGCTTCAAGGAAGGAGGTTCAATGGTGATGATGGATCTTTGATGGTTAGATCTAGGGGGAAAGAAGAGGAAAGATGGCTGAAAAAGTTCAGCAATGGAGGACATTGGAGAGCATTTGCAAAGAGGAGAAGAGAGAAATGAAGAAAGAGAGAGGGAGATGAGAGAGTTTCTAAGGTTGAAATGATTGCTTTCCTAGAAAAAGATGAGTTTTGAAAAGAGAAAATAATCATTGCTCATGGGATATGGTGGCTCATCATTGCCTAGAGAAGCTAATCTCATCATGGTTTTTTTGAGAAAAGAAGCCATCATTGCTAGCCTAAAGGTGGCTTACATGGGGAATAATGCACATGGGGAAATGTGCAATCAGGTGGGTCCCACCAAAAATGCAATCAACGGTCCAAATAATGCCCGACCCATAACTTTTGATGGACATGCCGGATTTACGCATGAGACACGATGCTGGAACCGCGGCGACGATGCGGTCGCAATGGCATAGGTCTTGGGTCAATCCGAGTCGGGTCTACGTGACCAAACTCAAGAGTGACCGCAATCACTATCCGAAGGTCGCGGGTCGTCGAAATTTAACCGGTAGGACCGCGGGACCAAAATACATGAGATGCATACTCACACAAACAAATGCACACATGTGAACTTGGGTCAGTTCTCTAGGGGATGCGACTTAGGGTCGCACGCAAATGCCGACTATAGGTTGCGAGTTGCCGGAATTTAATGGGAAGGATCACGGAAGTCTAAGAAATTATACAGTCTAGGATACGAGCCTTACAATCATAGTGTGGTAAACTAGAGATCACTATGTCGTGGTAGGTGAGCGAGCACCATGTTAAAAGTTTCTAGCAAATACATGTCATTGCACACAACATTTAATCAACTAGTTTAAGAACCGTTTGAGATGATATATTTCATTACCTGAACTTGATAGTGTTGATATTATGTGTAACTTAGGGAATGATAACACTACGTTGATCACTCACTCCCTTCTAGGATGGTGTTTTAAAACACCAAACAGATGTTTATGGCGTAGGTACTAAAGAGGCAATGATAAATGATGAAGAAGTTATGGACCCCATTTCCAGTGGGTTATAATATTAGTTTGTCAATGATCAGTTATAGCCTATCATACTTTTAGTTTCGTTTTATCCATTTGAGAGCAGTTTATAGATGACAGACTTATACTTCTTATTTTTGGACATGCATATATTGAGTCCCCACATTGAGTTGACTATTTTATTATATATAATTGAGTGTATGTTTTATACTCTTTTCTTTCATCTGATATTCATACACACTGTTGAGGTTGAGTTTCTTTAATAATGATTTTAATACATTTTTAATTCATGTCATTAAATTAACCATTACGTTGAAAGTGATACTCAGGAATTCAGAAATTACGGTTATACTCAATCTTTGAAATTCAATAAATTACAAACGCCTAAAGAGAAAAGGTAGAAGGCTTCACATAGACTAGTGTCGCAGAGATTGAGTCGAGCAATCCAGGCATGTCAATCCAGATCGATTTGAATAAAAAAACTAAACACTTAGCACAATGGTAGAAGTATTCTCAATGGCAAGATAAGTTAGAGGATTGATTCTTTGGATAGTGTTAATGATAATGGATTTTATTTCGGAAAGATAATATTTAACAATTTTATATTCTAAATTATTTAGATCTGACCGATCCATTAGTTTTTTCCACAGTTGTCGATGGAAAACCCATTGGATGGTTTGGACCTAACCCTTAGATTGATTGAATCCATAAAAGCTAAGTAGAAGAGGAAAAATATAACATTTTTGAAAAATCGGATTGTGTAACAGAACCCAGCTGACTTTGATTGATCGAACAGGTTGATTTTTATCAAACGACCTAAGTTATAAATTCATAATATAGCCCTATTTATCCAAAGTCAAGGTTTGATCGATCGAGGAGTTCCTCGAGCGATCTCAATTGGTCGAGGGTACTAATCGAGAATAACAAAAACTATCCAGCAACTAAATTGAAATAAAGTTGACCTTTATCGATCATTAGATGTATAGGTTTGATTGATCGAACATGACTAAAGTCTCCAAAAACTTAAGATGTTAAAATTTGACTTTCATCAATCCATGGTCGATTAATCAAAGGATTGATCGAGGGCCTTCGAGTTACCTCGATTGATCGATCGTATTGATCGACACTCCCCTATTTTGAGTTTTTTTCAAAATTAATAAATTAATAAATCCTTAATGGATTAATGGTAGATCATCTTGGATTAACCAAATTTGAAATCCATTGCATGAAATAACTAAATTAAATTCATGAATTATTGAATTATTTAATAGGAATTTGGATTCTAAAATCGAAAGCATACAACCGTTTGACAGATTTAACTCTACCAACAATATGTGAGTGAATCACAATGTGTCTTACATCTATACAGATGATATAAATATTATGATTGTTATTACTTTAATAATTATTATGATTTTCATGATTATTATAATTATTATGTTGATGTGTTATCATGATAAAATGATCCTTGTTGTATGATTCATGTTTTGAAACAATTATTAACATAAACTAAATATGTGGACATGCGAAACATTACAATCATGAATTCATTATTTCCTCTCGAACATATAGATGCATATGTTGACCTCATATGACTATGCATAAATATTGAGCATGCATTACATGCATCCATAGAGTTACTGCGCTAATTCTTAGAGGCCCGCTCTAGATGACTGCATGCACACCTTGTGCATGGGTTGCTGGGTCCCTAGACTATCTCCTGGTAGATTTTTTACCAAATGCTTATGTTAATGGGAGCCTACTTATATAGTATATGGGGGCCTTGTCCATGCCTACTTATGGTAGAAGCCTGCAAGGTGCAGATGCAGGTTAACGGACATCCAACCGAAGCAAGTGAACAATTATCCTGCTTGACATGCATTCCATGACATCTTCGCACACATACTCATGCATGCACACATATATTAGATATTTCTTGTGCTATTTTAATTGTGCTGTGTATGAAACATAATGGGTTCACTCACTAACCTAGCTAGCTAACGTTGTGGATTGACAACTATATAAAGACGAACAAGACAGGTAATATCCGAACCAAGTATCGGTGAATGAGGCCTGATTAGCGGATAACCATAAGATCAATGGCCATATTTGGCAGAAGATGAACTTATTACACTGGATTGATGATTTATTTATACTATTTATTCATAAGAGATTTAATTTTCATTCCTTATAGTTACTCATGTGTAGATTTAATTCGGAATTATTTATAATCATAATTTTTTTCAATGATACTTAACATTATAATTGAATAAGGTCCTAGATGGGTGGATGTAGTTGAACTTGGGGATTTAATTATTTAGTTGTGAATGTGATGGATTTAGTGATGGAAAAGAATGCAATTGTGTGAATGAATGAATGTTAATTCAGTGAAAACTTAGAATAAGATAAATTATGCCTATAAGCAAATGTATGATGGGTGGAATTTAATTATTTAGTTGTGAATGTGATGAATTTAGTGATGGAAAAGAATGCAATTGTGTGAATGAATGAATGTTAATTCAGTGAAAACTTAGAATAAGATAAATTATGCCTATAAGCAAATGTATGATGGGTGGAATTATATACACTTGATATACAGGCTATGATCTGAGAGAAGCCTCCAATAAACTTAGAGTGACATATAGGTTATGTTCTCATGCACACTTACATAAATGGTAGATCCCTGAAATTAAAAACTCTATACTTAGGATTCACCCTTGTATTGTGATTATTAACAAAGAACATAGAAACCAAGTTTAGGTGCCACAAACACCCTGAATTGTGGTTAGTAACTAATAACTGAAAATTGAACTTATAATCTACAATGTTCTACTGAACAAAAGTGGACAGTAAAAAGTATTCAAATTAAACATTAGCTCTTTTCATATAACGCAATGGCCCCAAAGAAGATATACAACTTATGCAACATTGTCCTATATCAACTAGCATCATTGTCTTCATGAACCAATAGTAGGCCTAAATATTCTGTTAGAATCTGAGACGATGTTTAAAGAACATGATGAGAATGTTGAGGAATGATAGGACATGATAAGAATCTATGTAAGCCATGGTTTATATTGTCACACCAACTGAAGAACTGTAAGTTGATAATAATGTTATATAAGGTACGATTATCATGTTCGATAAGCCTGTTACCGTATTATTTGACTCTGGAACTTTAATATCTTTTGTTGTAATTGTGTTAGTTAAACAGTTAGGAGTTAAACCAGTAGCTCTTAGTAAGTTAATTTCGGTAGAATTACTCTTGGGCAAAATTGTCATGTTGGACAGGAAATGCAAGTCCTATGAAATTAGTATTAAATGTATTTTGATGCTAGTAGATTTTATAGTGATGGAGATGAATGGGTATAATGCTATCCTAGGAATGGATTAACTCACTTCCTATCATGCCAAGACATTTAGTTTCTCTATTTCAGGGAGAGAGGCTTTCCAAATCTGAGAGCGGTACAAGGACAAAAGAGTATAACACATTATGGCATTGAAGGATGAAGAACCGTAGGAGTCAATGCTAGAGAAAATTACAATTCTGTGGGATTATCCAGCATTGATCTCGTATTAGAAACTACACCAATATCGATGTGGCCTTATCGTATGCCCCCAATGGAGCTATAGGAGCTTAAGAAGTAGTTGGAACAACTAAGTACTCAATGTTTCATTAGGCCAAGTATGTCACCGTGAGGTGCATAAGTACTACTTGTGAAGAAAAAAGTATGGGAACATGCTACTATGAATAGATTATCATCGGCTGAATGAAGTAACAATTAAGAATAGGTATCCAATACTACGCATTAATGATTTATTCAATCAGTTAAAGGGAGCCTATTACTTTTTTATAATTGACTTGAGGTTAGGATATCACCAGTTGTGAATCAAAGACGAATACATCTAAGAAAAAGATTTCAGGACGCGTTACGGGCACCATAAATTCTTTATTATGCCCTTCAACTTGACCAATACCCTAGATGTGTTCATGGACTAGATGAATAAAGTATTTTAGTCATATTTGGATTAATTTGTGATCATATTTATCAAGGATATATTAATTTATTTTAAGACCAATGTACATCACGAGGTGCACTTAAGGACAACACTAAAGACCTTAAGAGAAAACAACTTGCACGCTAAGTTCTCAAAGTATGAGTTTAGGAAGGAGAGTGTGAAATTCATCGAGCATATAATTATGAAGAACAAAGTTATGGTAAATCCTATAAATATGGAAGTAATGGTTTAGTGGGAGCAGCCCATGACTATCTCGGATATTAGAAGTTTCCTCGGACTTACTGGATAGTACAAAACATTTCTCATGGATTTTTTCAAAAATTTCGGCCTGTTGATAAGCTTGACTCGAAAGGGTATGTCATTTAAATGGATTGAGAAATGTGAATAAGCATCCATTGAGTTGAAGCGAATTTTAACTTCCACTCCTATTCTTACTCTTCGTCGAGAGGGAGTGAAGATTGTAGTATATACCGGTGAGTCAATTTTAGGACTTGGTTGTGTGTTGATTTAGGAAGAAAAGGTAGTAGCGTACACATCATGGCAATTGAAAAATCATGAGCTCAATTACCCAACTCACGACATAGAGTTAGATGCCATCATATTTGCTCTTAATATTTGGCAACATAATTTGTATGACGAGTGATTTTATCTGTTCACTTATCACAAAAGCCTCCATTATATATTCTCGCAAAAAGATTTGAACATGAGGTATAGAAGATGTGTGAAATTGTTGAAGGACTACGATTTTGAACGATCCTATCATCCTGGCAAAGTGAATTTATTGGTAAATGTTCTAAGCAGAAAGCAATAGAAGTAACAAAGTATAGTCAAGCTAATGATTCAAGAATGGAATATGTTGGATTTTGTGAAAGAGTTTGAAGTAAAGTTACAATTTTAGGAATATCACATTCATCTAGGTAATATAACGATTAAGCAGACTTTGAAAGAGAGAATTATAGAAGCCCAAGGAAATGATGAGTGGTTAACAAAGATAGTGGCCAAACATCAGAACAAGAATAGTTCAAAATGGAAAGTTTTGGAGGATAAAGGTATTCAATATCGTGATTATTTGTATGTGCCTAACATTTCAAAGATAAGGGAAGAAATATTATTGGAAGCACACCGATCAAAGTTTACAATTCATCCTGAAGGAACTAAGATATATCAAAATGTGAAGAGGTCATTTTGGTGGCCGAATATGAAGATGGAGATAGCCGAGTATGTATCTCGGTATTTTACTTGTCAATAAGTGAAGGCTGATCATTAAAACCCTTTTGGTCTTTTACAGCCTTTAAAGGCACCCAAATGGAAATGAGACTGCATTTTATGGATTTCACAGCTAGACTCCTAATGACTTAGAAGAAGCATGACTATGTGTGGGTAATTGTTGACCAGTCGACGAAGTCTGCACATTTTATCCCAATTCATATTAATTATTTTATGGATGTGCTTGCCAAATTATATATCAAGAAAGTAGTGTGATTGCATGGGGTAATGAGTTCTTTCACGTCAAACCGTAACCCGCATTTTACTTCACATTTTTTGATGAGTTTGCTGAAATCTATGAGCACTACATTGAAATATAGTACTACATATCATCCATAGTAAAATGGGTAGATGGAGCATGTGAACTAGATACTCCAAGACCTTTAACAAGCATGTGCCATAGATTTTAAGGGAAGTTGGGATAACAATTTATAGTTGGTAGAGTTTGCATATAACAACAGTTATCAGGCCAATATTAGGATGGCCCCTTATGAAGCACTTTATGGGCGTGCGTGTCACGCACCAAATTATTGGATTGAAGTCAGAGAAAAAGGGTTGGTTGGACTTGATATTATTCAAAAGGACGCGAATAACATAGAAATTATCAGAAAGTGACTATTAGCAGCCCAAAGTAGATAGAAGAGTTATACGGATAATCGTAAATGTAATTTGAAATTCATGTATGAGACCATGTGTTCTTAAAGGTTTCACCAATGAAGGGGCCAATGCATTTTTGTACTAAAGGGAAATTGACTCCTTGATTCATAGGACTATTTGTGATATTAGAATAAGTTAAAGTGGTCACTCATCGTCTTGTGTTGCCAACTCAGCTGGCTAGTGTTCATAATGTATTCCATGTATCAATGGTATGAAAATACAAAAGAGATGCTTCGTAAATCATCGACTAGCAAGATCCTGAGCTTTAGGAAGACATAACCTACATAGAGAAACTGATTCACAATTTTAACTGAAAGAATCATGTTTTGTAGACCAAGACTTAACCACTAATTAAGGTGTTATGGACTTATCATGGAGCTAATGAAGCATCCTGCGAGTAGGGAATAGAAATTCATGAAAAGTATCCTCATTTGTTTAATAGATAGATTTGGTAAATTTTGAGGACAATTTTTTTTCTTTTAAGGGGGCAAAATGTAACAACCTCAGTTTTCATGTCATATAAAACCCAAAGTAATTAGATTAATTAATTCAATTTTTTTAATTAATAAAAAATAAGGATGTAGCCTAATTGGTGTAAGTAACCTTGGTGGAATGATAGGTTAGAGGATTAATTCTTGGCATCGTGATATTTAACATTTTGTGATAAATTAAAAACGTCGATTAAATCTTATAGATCTGAAGGAACTGTAGAAAATTCCTACAGATCATTTTTTATCATGAACGGTCTGAGTAATCTAGTCATGTCAGTCTAAACCAATTTAAATCAGAGATTTCTTAAGACCAAACCACATCATGACCTTAATTTTAAAAGTGATCTTACTGTTGGATTGCCCATAATGATTTATGGATGGTATTAATGATAATGGACTTTATTTCAAAAAGATCATATAGACAATTTTAAATTTTGAATAATTTAGATCCAAGCAATCAATTGATTTTTTCCAAATTAATCAATGGAAAAGCCATTGATGGTTAGGTCTTAACCCTTAGATTGGTTTAATCGATAAAAGCTAAGGAGGAAAAAATCTGATTGGGAAACAGAACCTAGCCAACTTCGGTCGATCGATCAATTTTTGTCTAACAACCAGATTTAGAAATTCAAAATATGGTCTGATTGATCGAAGTCTAAGTTCGATCGATTGATGGTTTCCTTGAGCACTCCCGATCGATCGAGGGTTCCAATTAAGAATAGCAAAAATTGTTCAGTGACTAAATTAAATTAAAACTAACTATTATCGATTAATCGATGGGTAGGTTCGATCGATCAAAGGTGACCAAAAGTGTCCTTAAAATTAAGATGTTAAAATTCAAAATTCATTTATCCATGGTCGATTGGTCAAAGGATCAACCGAGGGCCCTCAAGTTAGCTCAATCGATCTATCATATTAATCGACAGACCCTTGATTTTATTTTTTTTTCAAACTGAGTTAATGAATTAATAAGACCTTAATGGATTAATGGTGGATCATCTTGAATTGACCAATGGTGAACTCCATTGGATAGAATAACTAAATTAAATTCATGAAATTTTGAACTATTTAATAGGGATTTAGATTTTAGATTCCAAAGAATGCAAGTGTTTGACGGATTTAGCTCCACCAAGAATAGGTAAGTGAATCCTAACGTATATCATATTTGTACGATTAAGATAGATGATATGAATGCTATGATTGATATGATTGTTATACTTGCTATGATTGATATAATTATTAAGATGATGGTTTATCATACTAAGATGATCCTTGTTATATGATTCATGTTTTGGAACAATTATTAACATAAAATTGAATCTATTGACATGCAAAACATTACAATTATGAATTCATTATTTCCTCTCATATATAGAGATGTATATGTTGACTGCATATGATGATGCAAAGACATTGAACATGCATTACATGCATCCATAGCATTCTTGTGCTGATTCTTATAGGCCCACTCTAAATAACTGCGTGCACACCTTATGCTCGGATTCCTGAGGGATCTCTATGAATGGTTTCTTGAAAGATTCCCTGTCAGATGCCCACGTTAGTGGAAGCCTACTCATGGAGTAGACGTGGACCTTGCCCATGACTACATATAGTAGAAGCCTACCCCACGTGCATATGTAGGTTGACAGATATCCAACCCAAGAAGGTGCACACATATATTGGATATTGCTTATGCTATTTTAATTTGTTATGTATGAACCATGATGGGTTCACTCATAGCCTAGACAACTAATATTGTATATTGACAACCATATAGGTGTGAACAAGACAGGTAATCTAAACCAAGTGCCAGAGAATGTGGCCTAGTTGGCGAATGAAACATGGGATCAATGGTCATATCTGGCAAAAGATGAACTTGCTATGTTGGATGGATAATTTATTGATAGTTACTGATGTTTAGATTTAATTTAGATTTGTTTATAATTATGAATTTTTTGAATGATACTTGATATTATAGTTGAATAAGGTCCCAGATGGGTAGACATAGTTGAACTTCGAAATTTAATTATGTAGCTAAGAATGTGATAGATTTAATGATAGAAAAGTATGTGATTGCATGGATATATGGATGTTAATTTGGTGAAAATATATAATACGATAAATTATACTTTCGAGCAAATGTATGATGAATTGAATTATGTACACTTGAAGTATCAGTTATGATCCATAACTCGGGTTTGAAGGTGCACACTCTATATTCAAATTGTGGGGCATGACAATCATGGCCTTAGTTATCAAATGAAACCAAGTCAATTTAGGGGTTTGGAGAAGGGGATGAGTCTTCTAATTTTAAACATGTAAATGTTCGACGAAGGTGCAAAAATATGATCAAACTATTGGAAAGAAATTCACAAAAGAAAATTAACGTGAGAAATGATGAAGATACGATGTAATTAGGTTTTAGAATGGAATAATCACTTTCTTTAGGGTTGGTTTTGAAGTGATTTCTATGAAGCCTTTTGCAATAAAAAAAATAACATTTTTTGTAAGTTGGCTTTTTAGTGGCTAATTCATTAGCCAAATTTAAAATTAACAATTTCAGGTGGCAATCCAAACAGGCTGCTAGTGTGATGTTTCATCTTTGGACCTTGGTTTTAGTGGTATGTCTAAATAAATATTTAAGGTAGAAATTGCCTCTTTAAACTTGAATTGTAATTTGTAACAGGGTTTCTGGCATTTCTAGCTTTAGCATGCTGCAAAGTAAAATTTTTGCACAATAACTTGTCACTTTAAAGAACTCTTTTTTTTTATTTTTAAATAAAATTTGACTTTCATTACTAAGAAACACAAGGGCTATACAAACTGGATGACACAACTGGGAAGCCTGACGGTGCAAAAAATAAGTCTAGGCCTCCAAAGCTAGAACATTATACCATGCTGCCTTTCTTTATAATAGAACCCATCCCCACCCATTCTAGGTCCAAAGCTCCACGACTAGGAATCGGGAGAGCTGCAACCGTGAGGAAGGACCTATGAACCCGCTCCTCACTACATATCATGGCTAAAGCGTCAACTACATTGTTCACTTCCCGAGGAGCATAGATAATTTTAACCTCTACGCCCCTCTTGAGGGAATTAATCTTGTCTCACGTACATATACCAAAGGGGTCAATTGGATGACCTTTCCTACTTAAGGGTAAGTAAATTGGATTTCGTTATCAAGGTCCACCTTGAGGGTAAGGAAATCTGGTCGCATATTGAGTTAGTTAGTACGCTTTTATCATACTAAGTAAACTGTGTTGGACCTACTCTTTTTGTATGCAGTTTATCAATGTCGTCCATCCATTTTTCCAACTAAATTTACTGGTTGGGCCCAAAAGCATACCAGAAGCTTAAGAGGACCACACCATAGGAAATAGTAGGAATAACAATTTTCACTGTTGAAACCTTTATAGGGCCCATATTGATTTTATTTGGTATCCAACCGATTCATAAGATCACACATGCATGGATAAAGGGAAAACACAAATATAGTCAACTTCTGTGGCCTTCAAAAAAATTTCACTAGTAGATGTTCAATTCACACTGGTTCTTGTGGTGTGGTCCACTTGAGCTTTGGATATGATTCATTTTTTGGGTTTAAGGTCTAAAATTATCTAGTAAAATGGATAGACTGAGTGGATAAACTACATAAATCATGATGGACCCCATTGAGTTTACTCAGTAAGCTAAATGTGTTAAGTTAATATGCAATCTGCTTCCGAGGGTAAGACCCTTAAGAAGCGCTTGAGCCTCCGCTCTGACATTGGACCCGAGGCCATAGCCATTACTAAAGATGAAGATAAAGTTTCCATTGCTTCCTCTACCAACACCCCTCACCCAATATTACCTACATTCCCACAAGATAAGCAATCCACATTGATTTTGATCAACTCCTTGCTCTGTCTATCCATTTATAGAGAGAGAGAAGGATGAACAACAAGGTTGCCTAGTAACAATTCCCAGTTCATTAAAAGACTGCTTTATAGCGAGGAGACTAACTTTCAGAGGGGGGAAATAGTTTCTAAGTAGGCAAAACTAGACCTGAATCCAACATATATATAGTTCTCCCTACAGAAACCTTAAAGTCTTCAAACCTATAGTCATTTCGTTCGTTTTAGATCTCCGGCTGAGAATATGAGGATCAGAAAGATAGCTAGCATGGAAGGGAAACAATCCACACCAAAGGTTAAACACCACCACTGGGTAGTTCTCCTCGACGCTAATTGACCCTTCGAGATCAAGATTTCAAATTTTATGTTCAAGCACTTAACACCATTAAAAGCATCACTTTGAAAATATTATCCCAAAATTACATGTTAAAAATGGCATTAAATCATTTATAATGATTTATTATCCCAAAATTACATGTTAAAAATGGCATTAAATCATTTATAATGATTTTTCTACTAAATATATTTTTACTATGGAAAGAGAATGTTACTCTCTCCAACACATATTTTTCTACTAACCTGAGTTTTTTTTTAATAAAAAACCAAATTTATTGAGACAATGAAAGTTATATAATAGAACACTGAAATTTGGGCTAGCCAAAAGCACCAAAAAGATGTCAGGGCCCGCCTATCATATACTCCCCTCCCAAAAGAGAGAAACATCACCGTGGCCTAACAATACTTAGACCTATCCTATCAAGGAATAGACTAACATTACCCAGACCTACCCTAACATTACCCGGACCTACTAACCTAGGTATGTTAGAGTATATTCTAATGTAGTCTATAGAATAAGTTGGAACTTTATTGGTTGGATCTAGAATAATCTTTTAGTGGTTCAAATATTCATATAATGGGCCTCACCTTGGAAGGGTATATAGGATGGATAAAGGACTACTCAATAAATGGGCAGGATTACAAAAAATTGAAGTAGTGGGCCTTAATAATGAAAAAATGGTCTAAAGGCACACTATACATTACATATGCCATAACGTTTCAGTTAGTTATCTATTTTACATGTATAATATATATTTAAAAAGTTATCAACGAGCTCTATGCTCTAGTTGTCCATTCGCCCCCAAGTGACTTTGCAAAACTCAATCGTTTTAGAGTTGAATTAAGGTTTTAAGTTAAAATTTACTATTTTAGTAAGTTCCATTTTGTCTATTTTTAGAATTCTAAGAGTTTGATTGTGGTCTAAAGTCCTTATTATTCTCATTTAAGAGTTGCTTATAAGTTAAGTTAATATGTTTTTATTATTTTTACTCTTTCAAGAAGATTTTCTATTCTTAGTTAGATTAGGGCCATCAAATACATTATATCCAATACTTTACATTCAATGATATTAATTTTTTATATAGAGATTTTCTCTTTCCTTTTGGATTCAATGACAATTCATAATGATCTCTTCTCTTTTTGCATGCCCCTGCTAGGTTTAAGGGGAAAATCCAAATATTAAAAACTCTTAAAATGAATATTCCAACCTTTTGATCACTTAATTGATTTATTTTTTTAATATGAATATTCTCTCTAACCTTTGAATAATCAAAGAGTTGGAGCCAGTGTCCTGGAAAAACCAATGTAAGCTCTAATCAATTAATCATGTGGATATGATTAGGGTGATCTCAACTGTAGATCATAATGACCATGAGTTCTTGGCAGACATACCATTAATCCTCTGTGTATATTATTGCCATGAATCTTTGTTATTGTTTATTAAGGAGCGATTCCTCTGATAATTCTTAGGAACTTAAGATTGGACATGGCAATCATTGACTTAAGAGAGTCATGGTCCATGGATCTCAGTACCTTGTTAGATCATGACCATCACAAGTATATGAGACATGTATGGGACATCAATTCATGAGATGTATGGTTATCTTGTGTGAGTGGACTAACTCAGGTCATGATGGACAGTTTCTATCATCAAGAATCAACTTGGTATTGGTTTATGCCTTACTCTTATCCTACACATGACTGTGTATGCCATGAACAAAGAATCCAAGTTCAAACTTTTAGTCACTTTCATTGGTGGATCGAGATCAAGTCAATAGTCTGAGGGCCTATTAGCCTGGACTATGATCATGAGATCAATACTTGATGCATGAAAGATTATTAATATTTAGAGTTGAAGATATGTAAGAGTCATGATCTTAATTGCTCGACTTTATCTCTTCCTTTGAGGTCCATGCAGGGGCCAATAAAGTGAATGTAGTTACGTACTTACATCAGAAGTTGTTGATTCTTGCACGGTACAACAAATGATCAATTACTTTGCTTATGAACATGTTTATGGCTTTGATCTGTATAAATTAAGTACTCGTCAAGGGTTTCAAGGGTTTTTAACTGCTAAAGTTTTGTTCTAACAGTTAAAATTGCTCTGATCACACTTGATTATAACTTGATGGTCCACTTCTACTTGGCATAGTATATGATTATTAATGGATGGATATGGCAACAGAGGATCATGAGTATATGGATAGATGAGGTAGATTGATGCGCTTCCCTCATACTAGGTTACAAAGTTGTGCACAGGGTGGTGAAGTAACATATTGTTATTACTTTAAAACCTTAGCTTACTCCTTATTTGTTTGATATCCTAGAGAAGTAAATATGAGAAGCCCTTCACACCTTTTCCCTTGGGTGTGTAAATCAAATAAAAGAGAGAAAACTCTATGGAGAAAATAAATGGTGTGGTTTATCCTTTTGTATGGTTGTGGGATTCCATGGCACTACCAGAGGAAATTTCTTGGGTTATCTAGATCTCTACGGTACCAGGATATACCTCCTAGTTTGGAGAATCATCATCGACATTCGATCAACACATATTGTCAAATTCCAGGTATGATCTAACTTTCTCAAGTTAGTTATTATATTTGAGAAATTTTGCATGATTGTATTTAGGAGATCTTGGGATTAGGATTTCGTTTTTGGATTTGGAGAAATTCTTATTCCATTGTATAATTTGAAGAAATCCCATCAGAAAGGGTCCAAATAATTCCAATTCGAAAGTTTTTCTTAAACCCTAGATTCATGGTGAGACCTGTAATATCAATGGTTTAGATCATTGAAATGGACCTTGTATCCAACTGCTAAGGTCCTTTTTTCCTTCTTTTTTTTTCGTTTAAGAAAAAGGACCTCCTATCCAATTGTCTAAGGTCCTAATTTTCCTATAACATAGTATTTATTTTTTTTTCAATAACAACTTTATTTTATATAAGAGAAAAGGCTACATACAATTCAGATAGTCCTACGACAACTAGAACAGCATTGGGAACATTTATTATATTACCCCATAATGGCAAAGCCAAGGGCATTAGGAGGACCATCCTCTGCTCTATCGTAAACACCCCATCCCTACTCTATCACGAAATAATGCACCGCTAAGAGCCTTTAAAAGATTTGAGACAATGAGAAGATGTGTTTGATTGGAGACTACTCCCCATTCTCGCGAGACTATAGGGTATACTATTTTCTTTCCTCGGGACAAATTGGATCTTAACATCAACGCTTACCTTTAACGAGGTAAACGTGCCTTCTAATACCATGTGTAACATCCCTAAATTTTTCCATATAAAATCATGGATTAATTAAATTATAAATTTAGCTTTATAATCCTTAATAAAAATAAAACACTTGTCACACTGATAGAAACACTCTTAGATGATAGAGAAGCCAGAGGATTGATATTTGCCACTATATTAAATAACTTTTTGCACAAAATTATAAAATAGGTTGCCACTAAGTTCCTAAACTCATTCTTTATATATTTTCTTGTGTTTTTTTATTTAATAATCCCCTGATCTATACCATGAATAGGGTAGATCGACCTCACATTCATCACTATGATCTCTAGGAAGTTATGATAATAAGATGAATGTTTTAAGCGAGATCTTTTGCCATAGAGATTGTCATGGGTTATCTGATAGTGTCAACTCAGATCCATTTGGATCATATATTTCCTAAGGCCAAAATACATAAGGGCCCCAAATTCTATAATGATTTGACCATGGGGCAAGCCGCACCAATCAGAGTTAATGTCAGTCACTACTTTGTATTTTGGGTCATTCGTTAGACTTTTTGATGTATCAGGTCAACCTACATAATTCATTTTGATTCTAATTTAGATCTGTGATGTTACCCAAGATCTTAGATGGATTTGACTGTTGGATTGTCCACAACAACGAAAGGATGATATTAATGACAAATATACCATAAGAGGATTATGGATCTTAGGATGGTGTGGATTTCAAAATCTTTTGATTTTTTCCTAATTCGATGGTGTGGAAATCAATGGATGGTTTGGATCTAACTTAAGCATATCAAAGATCCATAAAAGCTTAAAAAGTAAGGAAAACCCTAAAAGTGTGAAATTGGGCATCTAAATTGAATCAACTGATTGAAATCTATCAATCGAATAGGTCAATTTTTGTCTAGCAAGCAAATGTGAATTTTGAAAATTTTTCTAGATCGATCGAGGATAGGTTTCCGATCGATCGAAAAGGTCAAAATTTATCCACTGACTTTAGTTATGAAAATCCGGAACTTCCCAATCAATGTTCAATTTAATCGAGGATTCTTCAATCCGTGTCGATTGATTAAAGGGATCGATCGTTTGACTCCTGGACCGATCTTCCAGTTTCTGAATTTCGAAAAGATGGCTTAATAAGCTTATAATATACATGATGCACCTTGAACTTAAATTACAAAATAAATAAATGTGAGTGGGTCACCATGATTTAATCAAAGATGAGCCCCATTGGATGGAATAATTAGATCAATTCATGATTGGTTTAAATTATGTATTAGGGATCCTAGATTCAAACATGTACAACTATTTTGCAGATTTATCTCTGCCAAGTACACGTGAATGAATCCCACCATTTCTCTTCTCTTTTACATTATGATGGATTTGGTTGCTATGATTGTTATGTTGTGATGATAAGTTGATATATCGATGCATGAATGATTATGTCAAATGGTCATTTTTGTGAATTGCTATATGGACATGAATATTATTATTTTCTATGACCGAGGTCCAACTTAATGATGAAGCCATAATGTGCTCCACAAACTTATATATATATATATATATATATATATATATATATATATATATATATATATATATATATATATATATGTATGTATATATATATATATGTATGTATATAGGGAAAAGGTACTATGCGCTCAACCTCATGAGTCCATCCCATGAGGTCAAGCTGTGTGGGCCCCACCGTGATGCGTTTCGAACATCTACCCCATCAGTCAGATGCACCATTCCATCGTGGGCCTAGGTCTCAAAAATCAAGTCAATTCGTGACTTGTGTGGGCCACACCACATATAGAAGTGGGGAGGGGCCGTGCACCATTAAAACATTCATAATCAATTTTTTGGGCCCACCGAGATGTGGTTTGCAAATCCAGCCCATCCATTATGTGTGTCCCACTTGGATGAGGGTTCAGACCAAGTTTCAACAGCATTAAAATCTCATGTGGGCCCCACCAAGTGCTTTTATATATTTTAACGGTGTCTTCACATGATTTTAGATGGTATGGCGCACCTGAGTTCCCTATACGGCTGATTTTTGGGATATCCCATAATTTAGAGGGGACCCATCAAATGCACGGTGTTGATGGTCGACATGCATCACGATGGGGCCCACACAGCTCAACCTCACGGGAGCTTACCATGAGGTCGAGCGCATAGTACCTTTTCCCATATATATATATATATATATATATATATATATATATGTGAAATGTTACTATAAGGTCGAGCATATGAAAGGCTATTGTAAGGTCGAGTCGTATCTTCTCGTCTGACGATCGGATAACATATTTGAAAATATACCATGTAAATGCCCAGTGTAATCAAGTTGCTAAACAGACAAAATTCTTTTGGCATAAATAATGGATGGTTTCTTTTTTCCTTTTTTTTTTTTTTCCCAGTGATGTGTTGCTTTCGATGCATGACCACCCACAGTAGTTCTTCTTCTTTCTTTTTCATTTTTTTATTTTTTATTTTTTATTTTTCCGAGGACATACACGCGCATGCACATGTTGCAAATTAAAAACTAGAGTATCATACATATGCAAATAAATATTCAGTAGATGTAGGCATACAGGTGCTCTTACCCTACAATCAGAAGGTTGGAAGGGTGCTTGAAAGGGGTGGCAAACCCTTGAATCCTCTTCCATTGATCTTCTCTGCTTATCCATTTCTTCGGGCATTGGGAAAGCACAAAAACAAATGGGTTCCAATATTTGTTCTCTATTTAGTCCAAACTCGCACTGCATTTACAAAAGATTACCGTGCAAAATGAAATGGTGTAAACAGGCCCATGCAAACAGGAATGTTGTTTCCATAAACAACCCACACGTTCTCACATGGTACACGTGTAATGGAATCGGGGACATTCACAGGAGGTGATATCCCATCTAAAAAATCAGTTCAGGCCAGTCATCAGGTGGGAAATGCATCGGAATCATCTATCTGGTTTATGTGAAATACACACCTTTCACCAGGTGAAAACCCTTACATTCACTGTATATACACGATATCAGCCTGCCAAAAAAAAAACCCAGTTGGACCACTCCAATGGTCCGCTGTAAAATTGTACCTAAACCGTTAAATTACTGTGCGCCACCTGAGTTTTTGATAAGGCTGATTTTTGTATATTCCCTTCATCGCCGTGAATCACACCTGATGAACGGGTTTGATGAAAGATATATATACACAATGGGGCCTAACACATACATATGGTTGTGTGTGGCCCACCTGAGTATTGGATCTCGATGATTTTTGGTCCCAGCGCTGTAGCATTGACGAACGATCCGACGGACTGGGTTGATTTTATTTATACAAAAGGGTGGGCCCCAAAGAGCTTGAGTGGGCAACAGATGTTTTAGAGGTTTCTTCACAAACGAGTTTTCCTCCTGAATGAGTCAGCTGATTTTGGAATAAGGAACGTTAACCATGGTGACCACTTTATGGATGGCTCAGTTCTCAAACACATGTACCATGTCAACACGTGTGGGAGAATTTATGCTGTACGCATGAAGTTTGATGTCTGATCCGTAGCTCACCTTGTTTACTGCTTGAAGATCTTCTTTACACTGCGGATTGGTTGGGTTTGTATAGTCGTCACCTTTGCAACTCTTCTTGACGGCCTGAAACCAAGAACATGAAACCATCATCACTAAAATGAAGTCGTCAGCTAGTTGGGCCATGTGTAAGGATTATCAGACTTACGGTTCAATAGGCAGGACACACCATAAATTATGGTCCTGGTTAAACCACAGGATGGATTGTCCAAACGATCCTAGGTATTCAGTATGATAAATACAATCATAGAAGGGGCAATGGTTTGCTTGGCCTTTTTTTTTTTTCCTTTTCTTTTACGGCAAAGGAGGAGATTCCATGGTCTGTCTATGGTGGGCCCTGCCTTAGGAAGTGCTTCTCACACCAATCCACATGGCCCACCTAGCAGGCTACAATTGCACTTCAGCTGTGAGCAGAATACCTGCCTTCCATCTTTCATCCATTTCAGCAGGACACACCAGTCTGCCTGAAATTATAGTTTGTGGTGCATCTACCAGTAGAATACTGTGACCCTGGGTAGTAGGAGCCGTTCATCTTGTTGGCCCTTTCATTGTGCGACTAGGTGGAAAGTCGAAAAGACAGGGTTCAACAGTATCTTCAGGTTTTCAGTATAGTTTAAAAAACTCGAACAAACTCAACTCCGCTTAACCATATTTCAATAAGACTCGACAAAGCTTGATCTGGTCATGACTAGGTCAAAACTCAAGAAAAACTCGGCAGAACCCAACAAAAAACTCAAGTTGATTCGTCGCAACTCGGCATTATTTATAATCTTTAAATATCAGACAATACTTGAACAATTAAGTTCAAGAAAATGGATCAAATTTTCAGTCCAAATTGACTCGACTGGGTTTTGAGTTGAATCGAGTTTTTGTGTTCTTAACTTATGAAACAAGTGATTACCAATCTAGACCGTCTGTTTGCTGGGCCCACCTTGGATGTACCATTGCCCTAAGGTAGACCCTTGGGGTATGGTCCATCAGTGGAGGAGCCTAATGTAAGAGTTCTATAAGGTGGGTCTTATTGATCAACGGTCTGGATTGTCCTAAGGATTGGATAAAGTGATTAGGTGTACCTATGCACCCCACTTAGTTGTGATGCATCTAAATTTGTTTAGGGGGTAGGATGCTATAATTATAACACACATATAGTAATTAAGTGAAACTGAGATTGCAAATTTGTCTACAGCATTTAGGGAGAGGAGTTTTGATGGGTTTCAAACTCCTCTAGGCTCCAACGCTGATTTATACTTGCATAGAGTACACAGATACAGTCGATCAAATTATCTAACCCTTAGGACAATTCAGACCGTTGATCAATAAGGCCCACCTTATAGAACTCTTACACTTAACTGACCAGTGATCTAGATCAATGACCCATTGGCCCCATTGTTTCAAAACAAGTATTATAGGAGCGATGCATGAACAGATGGCAGTCGTGTCCATAGGGGGGCATGGAATTCACCTCATACAGTTCGTCCGATATAATCCCCATCCCGTGTAGATGTGGTACCACTGAGTCACCATCAAACTTGCTATCCGTTACCGGGTTTCCAATAGAGTAACCCTGCGACAATTTCCAACCATTGATATTGTGGCCGTCATATTCATGAGATTGATATGCTTAATCTGTTCTGTTTTTATGAGATGCTGGTGATCATGACTACGATGATCTACATGTATTGCAAGTGATAACTTTTTCATGTTGTAGTTGAGAAAATGTGCAAATACCATGTCTGGGGCCTACCATAGCTTGTGTATGACATCCAAGCCATCTAACAGTGCCCTACTATGAAAATAGGATAGCCAAAAATATGGTGATTGAATCAACATATAGGCCACGTATTTTTTTATTTAAAAAAAAAAAAAAACAGAGAAAGCATAAAAAGCCTTAAAATTCACGTGGCAGCTCACTTGATGGTTGGATTGGCATGATTCCCGAGACATTTTAGTTTCATTATGGGGCAAACATGTTAGACCCATGGAATTCTATACACACCCCATGGTGGCCCCACCCTCCCTGTACAAACTAGAAACCCCATATGTATCCTCGAGGGAAATAATCTTATGATTTGAATATAAGTGCGATGTAAAATGAACATATTTGATTTGGGTCCCATGGTTATGTACTTGTGTATTTAGGGCATACAATCACCCGAAGAGTTCGTCCTACATGATCCCCAACCTACGTGGAATCGGTACTCTTGAGGTAACTTTGGATCTGTTCCTGGGTTCCCAAGTAAATAACCCTGTAACAATTTTCAACCACAGATATTGTGCCCATCATATGGATGTGGTTGAGATCTGTGGTCTTGGATGAACCTCATTTGCTTTCGGGAGGTACTGGTGAGCACGGTGATGAATGCTATTAAGATGGATGATCATGATGGTGATGATAATGGTGGGCATGTAAAACATGATGCATCCAATGAGATAAATTTGCATAGGTAAGTCAGACTGAACTACCCAAATTATGGGTATTAATTTAAATGTATCATAGGTAAATAAATAACCAACAGTTATCACCTATCATAAGAGGTTAGACATCTAATCAAAGAGGGAAAAGGGGGTCTAAAAAGACTTTTCAAACATTTTCTTCTGATTATTTTTTTTTCTTAAAAGCCCCATGTTGGACATGAGCTGTCATCTTGCTATTGGATGTCTACCCTATTATGATAGGTTTATATCATTTTCCATTCTATTGTATAACTAGCTGACTGAGAAATTAATTAGATGACTAAAATGGAGAATATCCAACTGTGAAATCTCAACTAACAAGCCTCATGAAACATAGGTTTCGATTGCTCAACCCATCTGATTATGGCATTGTGGTTTATGGTGCGGTTGGTGGTTACACTCATGAAATTTTATGACATTTGGTGCAGCCAAATGCACCCTTAGTTAAAGTAGATTTCACAATTTTGGTTCATTAATATGTTAATGCACGCTGAATTCATAGTCTCGGAAAATATTTGTTGGTTGTCTGCCATCAGATGCCATGGTTCGGCAAAAAAGGTGTTAGTTTGGCTACAAGATGTTAATGTTGCTTGGGCATAAAATCTGTTGAAGACAGGTTTTGAAGTATCACCCATGAACAATATTACAGGTTTTGAAGTATCACCCATGACCGATATAGCTGTATTGGCATGCATCAACCCAAAGCAGCCCAACACTGGGGTGATATGTGGCCGCCTCGATGGTAATTGATACAATATTCAAAACACCGATTTAAAGCATTGGTAGAATGCACGGTAGATTTCATGCGGGGAAAATATAAATTGGAGCCCTCTAATTCCTCTCGGGCAATTATTAGATCAGATTCCTCTTGCTGGAGATGGATTTGTAGCCTCACCCCGCCTCTTGAAAGTGAAGCTAGGTGGCTAGTGGGTCGTGGGGATTGTTACCTGTGTTATAATGATTGGACAGGCTTATGCCCTCTCAGTGAAAGGTGCTCAAGTAGTGTGCATCAGTGAGGTTGGCATGGACGTGATGAGGTCAAGCACCGCCATCCTCAAGGGATAATTACTCCGAATTTATAGAGCTTCCCTGGACTACTCACAGAGATTTAGCCAATCCCTGAATATAGGGAAAATAAAAGTAATTTTTAATAAATTTGAAAATAAATTAATTGATGATAAAAATGAAATTATAATCCTTTAAATAGTAATCTCAGTCCTGAAAAAGAAAAACAAAAAAAAACAAAAACCGAGAACCCCCGGAAGGCCCCTCCCATCATAAGAAGAAACAGAACAGAAGGAGCAGGAGCATTGGGGCAGGATAGGCTTGACGAAAGTTACCCAGCCTAGTTTTATCTAAGAATATTAGACCAAGATTTTTACCCGGGAGAGACGAAACATTGTGGAAAAAGAGGTTTTCCCTTCTGTCACGCCCCATGCAAGCCAACTCATCTGCCGGGGAGTTGTCTTCTCTTAGGCAGTGGGAGAAGCAGACAAGGATCAAGAGAGGGCCTCTATCCTCTTTCGCCAATACCACATAGACCAGGAAAGGGAGGCGCCGGAGCCGAGGGCAGAGACCACGGATAGGGAGTCACTAGCCACCTCCACCTGCGTGTAACCTTGGTCTGCGCAAAGGTTTAGACTATCCGGAATAGCTCGGATTTCAGCTCGAGTATTGGAATCGAAGCCGTAAGAGTGGGCGAACGCAAAGAGCGCGTTACCAACATCATCTCTTGCAAGGCCCCTCCCCACCTAAGGAGCCCGGGTTGCCTCTCGTTGAACCGTCCACATTCACTTTTATCCAACCTACCTGCGGCCTAGCCCATTTGACCACTCTAAGACTGTTGGGCTGATAGGGATGATTGGACCTGCCCCAGACAGGGAGGGGTAGCGTAGGGCAACGGCTGGTGGAGAGATGGGCAGGGAGTAGCGGGTTTAACATGTCGATCCATTGACGAATATTAGTCAGAATTTTGTAGATAGGAGCATTGATACCGTCGAAACGGGCCTCGTTCCTTGGCCATCAGAGTTCCCAGAATATTATAGCTAGGATAAGGCCCACTATGTGCCTGATTTTTGTGGAAGTTGAAGCCGCCGACAACCAGAGAGATGCCATACCAACTGCCAACGTAGGGAAAGACCTGCCCATGCCCACAGCCCTGCTGAAATGCGACCAAACTACCTTGGCATTGGTCCCCGGCAGAAATAAGTGGTCAATAGATTCCATTTGAGGAGTCGACCGAGCGGGGCAGCAGTTGCATCTTGATGCAATAGAGGTTCCTTTTGTTTGGACTCTATCATCAACTGGGAGGGCCTGATGGATGATTTTCCATGCCAGCAAGGATAGCTTGGGGGGCAATTTGTTGTTCCAAACCCTTCGAAGGATGTTGGATGTTAGGCTGACAAAAAATTCCCTGTAAGGGGAAGGCATCCAAATGCATTTGTCAACTATAGGGGATGTACAAATCCCTTCATTACATATGTGGTTGAAAACAAACTGGGGAAGCAGATTGTGCAGGGGGCGATGTTTTCCCAGCCAGCCAGACCTATCAGCTGATTAACTGAGGCCTGTAGCATGGGTGTTGGGATCTAGTTGGTCGCCCAATCTAGACCAATTTGTCTTCTAAAAATTGTAGTTACACCCCAGCCCAGCAGCCATCTAGAGTAAGGAGATAGCATCGGAGTCAGCTTGTGAATACGTTTTCAAAGGGGAGAGGCCGAAGAACAGGCAGGGCCCGAGCCTTGTCTATTCACATCAAACACATACTTAGCTCTGATAAACTTGGCCCAGTAGCTAGCTTCTCCTCAATGATGGATTGACCAAGCCATCTTAAGACAGAAAGCATTCATGACAGCAGAAAGTCTATTGATCCCCGAGCCTCCCTCCGCTTTTGGGAGCGCAATCGCTTGCCAGCTATGCCAGTGGCATCTTTTTCTTGTTCCCTCCCAGCCCCACAGGAAGTCTACAAAGGATCTCTGCACGTCTTTCAAGATACTATCAAGGACGTCAGAAGAAGAAAATGCGTGGATGGGCATCCCCGCAAGGACGTGGTTTAGGAGCATTAGTCTCCCAGCCTGTGAGAGGATTCTAGCTTTCCAGCAGGCTATTTTGTTGACACCTTTATTTAGGAGTGGCAGAAAGTAGGCTCGCCTAGGCCTGCAGTTGAAGATGGGGAGGCCCAGGTAGGTGAAGGGGGAGGCACCTTTACTGAAGCCTAGAATAGCTGCAGCTGATCTCTGCTGCGCATCTTATTGGGAAGAGGCCATAAGGAAAAAGCTCTTCTGCACATTGACTCGTTGACCCAATGCCTTTCCGTAGGCCTTAATGAAGGTGGCGATACTTCTGAGGGAGGAGCTACTGCCACTAGCGAACAAGATTGTGTCGTCAACGAACAGGAGGTGTGAGATGACTGGGCAGTTCCTACGCATTTTGTAGGGTTGGCACTGACCATTGGAAACCAGGTGCGTAAAGCCCCTGCTGAGGACTTTGGCCGCCCAGGTGAAATAAGGTCTCCCTAACGGAGCCCTCTAGAGGATTTGAAGAAGCCAGTAGCCTCGCCGTTGACTAGGATTGAAAACCAACAGCTTGACTAGCAGTTTTGCAACAACTTAATCCAATTTTTATCAAAACCAAACTTCGGTATGACTTTAGACAGGAAGTCCCAGCTGAGCCTATTGTAGGCCTTCTCCATATCTAGCTTAAGCATAATGTTCCCACCCCTAGCTTTTCTGTTGATGTCCTTGAATATTTCCTGGGCCAATGCGCAATTTTCAGCAATGGATCTACCGTTGATAAACGCTCCTTGCTCCGTTGAGATGATTTTCGAAAGAATGCAGCCTAACATGTCAGCAAAGATTTTAGAGAAGACCTTATAGATGCAATTACAAAGGCTAATAGGCCTAAAATCAAAGAATTTAATAGGGGAGGCAGCTTTCAGAATGAGGCAAAGAAGAGTGGCAGAGTAATCTCAATCCTAGGAAGAAGTTTCAGAATCAAACTCCAACTCAAACACCCATAAAATCATGACTTACTAGAAATAATAAACTTGCTATTTATAGATAGTCATGATTTCTACTAGACTTCATGGTTTTTGGCCAAAAATAGTAAGTGTCCAATTTGGCCGAAGCACGTTATTCTCCTAATTTTTCTAAGCCCTTTTCATGTTGGGCACGACTCCTAAAACCCAAAGGATTAAAAGTTATGATCAAATTAAAACTTACCATAAATAGTAAAACTGAAATTAAATGGACTTTCAACCGTTGATCTAATGGCATCTAGAAAATCTGGCATGGGAAACCTAGCATAGCAGGGTTGGTTGGCTAAAGTAGTTTCTCCTACCCCAAAATCATATTTGATACGCTGAAAAACTCATTCTAGTTTGCAAGATACGACTATTTTAATGTTTTGATGATCTTGATCACTTTCGCCTCTAATTGGGCCTTTTCTGGTCCATCTTAGCCATAAAAGTGTCTGTGACCCGCTCTACATCAGTCCCCTCCTCTTCAAAAGACTGTCACTTCCCTACTCCCTAATTGACAAGAGGATGAGTATGCCGTCACTAGTGACGTTAAGGAGAACGAACCGATGCTTGACCTGAAATCTTACTCAGAACGGGACAATTTTGATGTGAAAGCTTACACTGATTCCATTATGGGTGGTACCACGAGCGAAGGTTCGCTTGTCATCATAGGTTTCCCTTTCTCCCTTTGGACTCTTGGTGAAGCTGTGATGAACATATTTCCCATCATAATGGGTAGTATGGGAAAGTCTTATGGGGTGAAGGCCGTTTCAGTCCTTTTTGGGTAGAGTGAAGGTGGAGCTAAGGTGGGCTTACGCCTTACAATATTTCATGTGATCGGTCCTCTTATTGTCCTTAACGAGATTGGGCTTTTCACAAGAGTGGATTAAACATTTCTTCTCCTAAATGTCACCACTGTCCACTCTCCATTAGCTTTATATGCCACGGGTGAAGTAGAAATCACCCTGTTCTTATTTACAATTGTTAGCTTCGGACTATAGTCAAATCAACATTTTTCAGTATCTACCTTTGTGACATTTCGGCCTTATTTACATAAGCTACGACAAATCCATTGGGTGTGAAGTAGACAGACATAATAACAAGAAGAGAAGCCATTTCGATTGCATAAGAATATGGTACCCATTTTGAAACATGCTTCCATTGATTATTCTTATTAAATTAGATTATATCTTATTTTAAAGATGAAGGGAGAAATGTTCTTTTCAAGAGTCGCCATTTCGATGCCTTAACGATGCCCTTTTTATGATGAACATCTTTCAAACATTCCGTTACTATTACTAAATACAAATATTTCATTTCTAAAACAACGATTCTCAGCTCGATCACTAACAAAGTTGTCATTTTATGTGAGACCCGACCCGAGTTCGCATTGTGCATGTGTGTGTATGAGTATGCATTCCGTCCATCTTGATCCCGCGGTCCTACCGGTCGAATCCCGGTGACTCGTGACCCTTGGATAGTATTTGCAGTCATCCGTGAGCCCAGTCGTGAAGACCCGACTCGGATCGAGTTGAGACATATGCCATTGTGACCGCATCATCGCCGCGGTTCTAATGACGCATCTTATGCGTCCATCCGATGTGTAGATCGTAAGTTGGGTGCATTTCATTTTCTAAGCCCTTGATCATGATCATATGGCCCACCTAGGGGTGGTGTGCATAGATTTTTAGGTAGGTCCCATCTCTTGAAACTATTTCCAACACACACTACACACACACACTACCTAAGCCCTATCCTTACACCACCCATCTCTAAAACACCACCCACTAACCTAAAAAGCCTAATAACCCTACAACATTGTTTCTAACTCCTTATTGCCATGATTTCTCTTCTCTATCCAAGGTAAAAAACTCATGATTACTTAGCTTAAAAGAGATTTTTCTCTTTTTTCCTCTTATTTATTTCTCTCTTCTCTTCTTCCCTAGCAACCTTCCTCCAAAAATTTCCAAATTCTCCAGCCCCTTCTCCTCCTTTTTCCTCTTAATACATCCATTAAAAGTCCATCTCATCCATCTATCTTGGTTCCTTGGAGCATTTGGAGCTTGGTGATCCAAGTTTTGGTGAAGATATTTAGGTGGGTGCTTCTTTATTCTAAGCAATCTCCTTTCCATAGTGTAGATCTTCTTCTTCTTTCATTCGAAAAGTGTAGGACCCACCAATCAATAGTGGAGATCCTGCACAATTCCTTGAATGTAGCCAAATGGTCCATCTTATGCATGCATGTCCCATGCATAGGGTTTCCTCTTGATGGACCCCATCATGGAGGGTTCTCCACATTCCATAACTTGATGGGTCATCTAGACCCTTGCATCATGGTTGGAATGGTATCTCATACATTCATTTCAAGTGTAGATCATGCATGATGAAGATCCATGGTGAAATATAGATGGAAATGCAATGTATGTGTGTGATTGTGTTGGGGAAGGCTCAATAGTGACGGAGCCTTCTCCCAATGGCCGGAATTATTCTTTTCCCTTCTTCCATCTTTCCTATGATTGCTGATGATGTGTGTGGTCCACTTGGTAGGCCTGGATAGTCCAGAAAAGTCCAGCTAGGGTGGGACATCCATACCCACCTACACTATGGTTGGGTGTCCCATTTGCTGACCTTTGTTGATGCATGCAAGTATGGTAACCTTGGGATTTATTTTGTACATTTGTGGGGCCCACTAGGGAGGGCCATAGCACTTTGTTCGTAGAGCATTTTTCCTTTTTATTTAACTTATATAATTAATTTTATCAAGTACATGTTGCTGTCCAGAATTTTCTAGACAGTTTCTGGTTGATTTTAGACCAGATTTTAGGACTGTTTGGGGGGACTATTCATAACCACCAAATATACTTTTCTAAAAGGTGGGGATCTCATCTTGATGTCTCCCAAATTTCAGCCCTATCTGACATTCATAGGGGTCCCAAAGGTGTGGTCCAAGTGAGGTGGACAGTCTGGATTTTCTGCACTGTTCCAGCAACAATCCACCCTGGACGGGTTAGAATTCCAAAATTTATTAAAATAGTTTTGGGTGTGTAAAAATTATAAAAATTTACAGAAAGGTGTACCACCCATGTTGGGACCCAACTAAAAAATTTTGGGGCCAATGGGTACCTGTACACACCATAGTGGTGGGTAGACCGGCCCATTACAACATGGTGTCCAGATCAGTTCGATTTTCAGGACAGATTTATTTCTTTAAATGAATTAAAATATTTATAGATGTCAAAAAATTCTAAACTTTTATAAGGGTGTGGCTCACCCATGGGAGTATCACTCTGTAAAATTTCAGCCCCAACTGACCTCATTTGGGCATCCAAAAGAATGGGCCAAGATAGTTGGACTGCCAGATTTTCTGCTGTGCAGTCCAGCAATATGCCTTGATAAAACCATAATTCAAAAATATTTCACCTGATGGTGGGCCACCTTTTGAGTTTTCTCTTATTGTATACATGATGAGGGGCCTTGGCCCTCAATTTCCAGAGTTTTAAAGGCCCTAGACCCACTACAATGGAGTGCCCAAATTTAGGACAGCAACATGTTATAATTATGCTTGGCCTTTGGGCTGAAATTTTGAGGAGTGAGGCCCACCACATTGTAAAGATCTTAGAGGGAATAATTTATACCGGTTCCTTAAATGTTGGGCTTAATAAATGCACTTTTGAGGCCTACCACAATTGAATTTAATTGGGTCTATGAATGTAGCTAATTGTTGAACTCTTTAGGCCCAATTGGGCTGGGACTTTCCAGATAGGCTCATTGAACTCTTGGGCCTTTTTTTTTACCATACTATTGTGTTGGGTTAGTGGGCCAGATTACACAAATAGATGGGCCCTGGGTTGCCCACCAAATCAACTTTAATACCTGGGCCGGGTTATAGGCCCAACTTACTTGACTAAGAGCATGACATTTGCCAATGTGGTTTGAGCAATGGGTTGCCCACTAGGCCACCACAATATATGGGATTAGTGGCCTTTATGTTGAGCCCTAACCTTTCCCCTATAGGCCCATAATGGTAATTATGAGTTGGGCTATGTGTGTTTCCCTTAGACCAATGTTCTGGACAGGCCTTGGGCCGCCCTTTCTAAAGCCCAATATGAGTGTTTATGGTATGACTATAGCTGCCCGTTTCTTATTTCTGATGTTGCGTGGTCCTTGAGCCTTGATCCATGATCAATTAGAGATGGGCTACCTCTTGGGGACTAATTGTGGTTGGATGTCCACATTAGTGGCCCTAAGGTAGGCCCATGGGCTTCTATGGGTGGTTAAAGGTCCATCATAGACCCTTGCTAGGCCTGTTTCATCTATTTAGGCCCATACCATTGTTCTCCTTAGTCTCGTGCGCTACCCCAGGTATATAGGCCCTCACTAGAGGTTGTATTCCTTATAAGGAATTAGTTAAGTACCTAAACCCTTCATAGTTAGGTAGAGAGTTCATCTTCACCTCATTGGCACCCCTATTCATCTTCATGGCTCACTCCCATACGCATCATATGCATGCTTGGTTAAGGTGTGATTGGCCATAATTGTGTCATTGTGTAGGACATATTGGTATCTTCCCAAGAGATGGATGCTTGGGATTGATGCATGGGTGATTGTGTGATTCATGCATCTGGCATTGCATAGCTTGCGGATATCCACCCTTACTTCATCAGGGCCTTACCTCCACAGGAGTATTCGTGGATGGCCATATGTCTGGACATCGAAAATATTAGTTGAGCATACCGGGTGCATAGGATGCTCATGGGTGAAATTCTCAAAACTTTCATGGTACCAAGGATCTGCTCCAACGCCGTGACTGGGTGGAATACATAAGCGCACGAGGGTAGGCCGCGACTCCCACTGTCGTGTAATCGGTTGGATAGGGGTGTGGCCTTACCTGCCTGGTGTGAGAAGGCATTGCTAGGCTGAGTCTGACCAGCTCGTAAATGGGTCTGCTACCTTCAGGCCTTGTTGGTGATTGGTTGTCCACAAGCGAGTAGTGAGGTCTCTTACGCTCGTTTAACTGTGCGGGGTCTGCAGAGCGACAGTCATTCAGCAGTGTAATGGACCCCGGTGATTTTCTTATGATTGAAAATGTACTTGACTTATGGTTTGGATATGAGCACTGACATTTCTTGCATCGCATTAGCATTGGCTGTACAAGCCCCCCTTCATGCATAGCCTTGGTATGGCACCCATTACTCATTGCATCGCGTTCATGGTAAGCCTTGGTAAGGCTAGTGATATTCTTATTGATCATGCTTCTCTCCTTATACCTCCTACTATTCTTCTGTGCGCCATTGTCACACACTTACACCACCCTCTAAGCTTCTATAAGCTTATACACGATTGATGCGTGCAGGAGACTCTAAGTAGGCGCCGTAGCAGTAAAACATGGAGTAAAGTTGAGCAGTGAGGACTCTAGTGTTGCTGATTTCTCTCTCTTTTTCTTTTATTCTCATGTATGTCCTTTTAGACCTTATGGATGATATAAAAGTTCAAATTTATAGTGGATTTTGCGATATGTGCCTTTGTTATTCTCAGATGTACTTGTTGTGATCTTTGGTATGCTCGTATTGGAAATGATTATACTGTTATGAAAATCCTCCTTGTAGGATCCCAGGATCGAAACTTGCTTCAGGAGCCGAGAATTAGGTACTATGGAGGCTGTTACGGCCATAACCGGCCATCAAATTCCTTGTGATTCCGGTTACCGAGTCTGGGGCATGACATTTTATAATTGTCAACTATTTCATTTATCTGAATTCTTATTACATTCCTTGCATTACCTTAAAGTCTAAATTAACAAGATACAATTAGATGTACAATATCAAATGATAATTGGAATAATAATTTCAGTAGCATTCCAACCCTTGTTAGATGTTCATCAGAGCGTGAGAAGAGTTGTGGGTTCAGAGCCCTTAATGCATGCTTCAAAATAGAATCATCTCGAGCTTGTAAAAGAATTTAAGTCTATTTATCTGCGTAGCAATTGCGCGATTGCACAAAATTACTGAGTAGCATAGCCACGTAGCTCGTCAGGAGATGTTCCTTCTCTTTCTTCTTTAATCCTCCTCTAATTTCACCCACCCCTAAGATACACTGGCTACAACCAATACATGACTCTCGGAGAGAAGCTGTTGCATGGGTCTTCTTCAGTACCTTCTGTTCATTCAGATGATATCTCTAAAGAAGCTTCAAATTCTCAAAATGTAACCAAATGATAAGGCTAAGGGGGTATTTATAGGCATTCACATGTGTGACACCTTGATTTCGTGCAACTTAGTAAAGTTGTGTGAATGCGCTAATCTTCTACAAACAACAACTATTGTGCAATTGCACAACACATGAAGTTGTAGGATCACGCAACACATTCTTTCATAATGGGTATAAAATGTCTTGCCTTCAACTACCTACTTGAATTATGTCTTTCATGCGAGCATACAAGTCATCCTAGTTGCGCGACCACACAACATATATATTTTGATGAACTTTTATGCCTTAGCATATAGCATGCCTGGAATCAATATATTGAAGACTCAGTTATCAGGGACATTCGAGATGAAACTTCTAGGGGCTGCAAAGAGGATTCAACATTGATATTCATAGAAATAGGGAGAAGAGCATGTTATAGTTGTATTAGGCAGAATACTTTGAGAATGTATTGGTGAAGTTTGGGATGGACAATGCTAAACTAATTAGCATATCCCATGCTGCTCACTTTCGACTTTATTCAGAGCAATGTCCCACTATACACGAAGAAAGGTAGCTTATATCTTCTGTGCCCAACACGAGTGCATTTGCCAATTTATTGTATGTAATGGTCTATACAAGACAAGATATTTCACATGCATCAATGTTGTGAGCAGATACATGTCAAACCTTGTCAGGCAACATTGGGAGGTAGCGAAATGTCTACTTTGTTATTTATGAGGTACAATGGACTATCTCTTGACATTCAATTAATCTAAGAAAGATTGTAGGCTATGTGGATTCTGATTACACAAAATGTGGACAATAAAAGGTCGACTTTCAGTTACTCATTTGTGTTAGGGGGTAGAGTGATCAGTAAGATGTTGAATCTTCAGTCTATAATTGCTCTTTCCACAAGCGAAGTTGAGTATATGGTGGTAATGAAGGTATTCAAAGAAGGTGCTTAGTTGAAAGAAATGATGAATGAGCTTGGGCTTTAACAGAAGACCATACCAGTTAATGGTGATAGCGAAAGCATGATTAATTCGACAAGAAATTTGGTATATCAGTCTTATACTAAGCATATTGATGTTCGTCATTATTTTATCTAAAAGGTGCTTGAAGAATGAGATATTACTCTTGAGAAGATCCACGTGATTGTGAATCCAATCAATATACTTGCAAAGGTAGTTTCTTTAGAGAAGTTTCATTTCTGTTCTACTTTTATGCGCTTGGTAAAGGTTTGATGAAGACAGATTGTGCATTAAAACTGACAACGATGAAGCTATGAAGGATAGGATTAGAGATAGAGCTTATATATATGGTTCATGATGATTGAAACCATTGTGGAGATTATTGTCTGGATGTCTTCAACTTATGAAGAAATAGGAGATTTTGATCAATCGAACAGACTGCTCGATCAATCGAATGAACCTTGAATTTAATAGATTAATCTCTGAACAGTTTTGGAGAGGTTTAATTGATCGACCTTGGAGGTTTGAGTGATTGAGATAATTCGAAATTTTCAATTAACTCTCTGGACCATTTTAAGCATATTCGGTTCATATACTTTGCTCGGGACTAGCAAAATGTGGGTTGGGGATTGTGTTGAGGGTCAAATATTGTATATTATCCCTCATTTATATCTTGTTTTTATGAACATGATAATGCTTAATGTTCAATTTTACTCATGTTTGTGTTGCAAGGTGAATTTAAGAGCTTGGATTGAAAAGCATGCTAAAAGTGTGGATTTAATGCTCAAGAATCACCAATGCAAGGGATGGATCTTAGGAGACCAAGATTGAAGAATTTACATGTCAAAGATCCAAGAAAATCAAGTAAGGAATGAAGTGAATCAAAGATTTGAAGTGAAGAAAAGGAATCTTGAAATCGCCCTGGAAAAGCATACCTTGAGATTGAGGATTGGCTCCTGCCCAGTTTCAATACCTGCAACACCATACAAATTTGAAAATCACAACGATAACGGCACCATTAAGAGGATTTGATCAAACTATAGATTTGGGACATCCAAGGCAAGAAATAGAATCATTCCTAATGCATTTTTTGTATTTTAACCAGCCCCAAATGAAATCCACTCCGCCCATTAAGTGGAAAATCTATCTTCATAATACAGCCCAAAAAATTCGCTAGATAAAAAAAACTCGTATGGGCCACACCAATTTGAACATGCAAAATTGCCCGTAAACATTTAAGTTCAGGTGGTGGGCCAGCCTGACCCCTAGATCAGGAGGAATTTGTATCTTTCCTTCATCGTGCTGAATCATGCCTGATGAATGGGCTTGATGAAAGATAAATACCGTGGTGGTCCCATAGACAAGCCCTATAATGCTTGTATCATCCCCATTGTTCCCTATGTGTGTCCCAACTGAGTCACGTATCTGTCTGATTTGTAGCCACTGGACCTTGCATCTAGAATACACCTGATGGACGGAGTGGATTTGATATATACAACATTGTGGTCCCAGAGATCTAAAGAGTCATCTGTAGATAAAAGAGATGCATGGCTGCATGGAAAGCACAATCAAGGAGCTAAGTTTCCCCCTCATGCATGCCGTCACATGGGACCTAGTTACTGAGATATCTCCAGTGATCTGAATCATCCATCTTATGGTGCTGTCATAATTAGTCCATGGCCCACTAATCACGGTGCAGTGATGATCCTAACCTCTGGTTTCTGCAGTTGAACGACACCATTAAAAAGCTTCATTATAATGGTCTAACTTCGTCTACATGTAGTAATCGTCACAATAATTAGACGTTTTGCAATAAGATATGTAGGACCTTAGCCTTCTAATCTGCTCACCATCCAAAGATCCAAACCATTTATATAATTCTCCTGATAAGCAATAACTAAAAGATCACTGTTGGATTATTTCAACCCTGTGATAATTTGGCTATTTTAATTTGATCATGCACGATCACTGTAGCCTGGGTACCAGCAAACGGTTCAGTTATTTTAGAGCATACCCAATCCAATAAACGGTTTGGATCATTGGATAAATTAAAATCCAACGGCAAGAGTCATGGTGTATCTTATTGCAATGCGTTTGGTGGTATTCTAGTAAACCTTGGCATTATATGGTGCTTGGGCCAAAAGGCTTCGATGGTAAGTGGGCCAACAGTATGAATGGTTTGAATGACCCGAAACCAGAATCAAGCTGTTGAATCCATTGTCCCGAGTAGGAATCGCCACGATGGGCCAATAGTATGAATATGAATGGTTTGGATGTTGCAATAGTTTCTTAATGTAAAGTAATGGATGAGGATTACCATTTGATATTTCTTGAACGATGATGGGAATGGTGATGCCTGAGTAGGAATCGCCACTGATGTAGAGTGAATTTGAAAGGAATTGGGGGTGATCAATCAACCACTGTAGACCAATGAAGGAAAGTAAGCGTTGAAACTAGGACCTTTGAATTTTATTTCAGGTCATGAAAGTGGGCCGCCTGTGCATGGCCCAACTCGCTTTGGCTAGATTTGGGCTAAGCTTAATGTTTCAGTAAGTCCCTGAGTAATTGATGTAGAGTGGACCGCAGACCAATTCTCGGCAAAGATGGTTGAAAGAAGTCTGAACAGAAGCTGACGTAGTCTCTTAGATCTCACCTCAGTCCTATGTGAGGGCATGACATAACTGGACCATAGGCTTGTTCGAATCAATCGAATTCATTCTGGATTGAGAGAAATTGTCATTCAATGTTGAACTATAAATTGGTCATAACTTTTAATTCATGTATTATTACGGGAATGCAAAACAACTATGAATTTTCACTAGAACAAGCCATCCGGGGTGAACCAACTCACAAAAGTGGGCCGCATCGCTCCATTTCATAAGAAAATGAGTCCTTCTTATTCAAAATTACAATTTTATATTAAAAAATAATAATAATTTAAAAAAAAAAAAAAAAACTTTTTTTTTTCTTTTTTTTTTTTAGTAAGTTTTAAGTTAGACATATCTTCTTTGTTTTAGAGTTTTAATACATGATTTCTTCTTAAGATTTGTTTCTAATTATGTCAAGAATCATCAAATATGATTAAGTTAGAACTTTCTATTTTAAGTAAATTTTATTATTTCAGAAAAGATTTAATTTAATCAAATTAAGACTCCTAATTAGAATTGCATTTATTATTAAAAACATTGTAATCTTATTTCAAAGATAGTCATCAACAAAGTGTTTCGAGTTTTTCTTAATTCCTATAAATTCAAGAGTCATTACACCTTATTAGAGCTGTACAAGAACTGAGTTAGCTCAGTTAGCTCACTCGACTTGAGTCGAAAAAGCTCGATTCGAAACTGAATTGAGCTGAGTCGAGCCGATTTTTTGAGCCAAGTTCGAGCTTGCCTAATCTTGACTTGACTCAGATCAAACCCCAACATGAATCGAACTTGGATCGAACCTGTTCCGTGACTTGAGTAATTTGATATTGATGTTGCTTACCAAGTGTTTGATGAAATGACTCAACGAAGTATCGGCTAATGACAAGGAAGGTATGGATATGAAACAAACACCCTCCGTATCTTGATTTTTATGTTGCCTACTGAGTGTTTGATGAAATACCTGTAAACTATTGCTGCTATTTTACATACCATAAGAAATTGAAGGTGCACTCCATGTGTTTGAAAAAATGCCACGGATGCTCGAACTCAGCTCAAACTGGCCCAGGCAGCTAACCGAACTGATCTGAGCTGGCAAGTCAGGCTCGAGGACTGAACCAAGCTGGGTCTGAGCTGGGGTCAGCTAGTGGCTAAGCCCAGTCAAGCCATGCCAAGCTCAACTAGGTTCTGACTCGTGTACAGCTCTACACCTTATAGATTCATGGTTTTTGCACACTCAAGGTAAATGGTGATCTTCCTCATTATTGCTTCATGCTCTTTACTGTGTCAGTAATTGGGCTGGAAGCTTATTTATCTCTTTCAGATTGGGCACACGGTCATCAGACCTACCTGGGTCTTGACTTATACGGTTATCTAGCGAAATATGCTAGCCCCGTTCGGGTATTTATCTCACGTGCCACTTTTGAACCTGTGGCCGATTCATACCAGCCCATTTACAACCCTAAAATATTAGACATGGCCACAAGGGAACTTGGCAAACATGCACGTCAATCTGGACCTTCCAACTCTTTGGCCCCACTCTGGATGTACCCTAGACTGAAAATGGCACTGGTTATTGGTTAGACAATCTTCACCATCTGACTTCTAACCATCCACTTATTCGCAAATTGGACAGTCAATATCACACAATTAGTACACTTCCGAGGCTATATGCACCATTAACAGTTTGATCCATGATTTAGATGGTCCTGATTGACTTGCATATACACCATCTGTGCAGAGTTTGTCCCATTTAATGGCCTAAAGGAGCGATCTCAATTGGCCAGGCTGCGCCAAGGGGTTGGCCTAGCTGGTTGCTAATCAAGTCGGCCCAGAGCAGAACCCGTTACATGGATAGATTAATTATTAATAAAATTAACTGGACCCAACCTAAGCCAAATTAATGGGTCTAAGATGGTGGACCCCACAGAAACCTGACTAGACCCATTGTAACCAAGTCCAAAATGATGGACCTAAACCTAACCCGTTTCCTAAACGGTCCAAGAAATTGGACCCAGATCGAGCCCTACAAATCGCCCATATAGGTATCTCTTGACAGCCATACATGTCAGGCTGTCCTGCTAGACCTTTATGAGTCATGAGGACTGCCAGCCCAAATATTCACCATGGGCCACCCATTAATCTAGCCAAAAAATGATATTGGTCCAATAAGGATGTCGGCCCAGCCTGGCTTACTTTCACCCCTGGTTCACTAAAAATGTGCGTCAGAATCCGGTCCGGTGTTTATCTCAATCTCAACTGTTCAAACAGTGATCACTGTCGTTAAAGATGGCCCACCTTCTTTAGAAACTCATGAACTTCCTTCGATGATCTTATGTCCCCATTATTGCCATCTTTGGAGCCACTTGAGTACGAAAATCCAGTCCCAACTGGCGAATCTAAGAAGATGATGCTGGCAACCTGAAAATTCAACTTCACTTCCTTAACGAAGTAAGCCATTTATAGCATAGTTCCAAAACTGGCTGACTTTACTCAAAACTCAACTGAGCCAGCTCAACTCAGTATGGTTTTGGGCATACAACTACTTAAAGCATTCAATACCAAATTAAAATTTTATTAATTTATTTATTAAATATCGAGTTGAGTCAAGGCTCGCCCAACTCATCGAGTCAACTCATCCCAGCTGGACACCGAGTTAATACGAGTTTTGATTTTCTGTACTAAATATAAAAGGCTGCTCCGTATAAAGAAATTCGCACCTTTGTCCATGAATGTTGTCTTAAACCCAGGGTGGGTACGCTTCCATTGTAGTCCACATTCTCGTAATACAATGGACCTGCAGTATGATTATAAAAAATAAAAAATAAAAAAGGACAACTCAGTTTTATACCAGACGAACTAGTAATTAAGATGGTGGGCCATACAAGAAAGAAGAAATGGACGGAAAAAGGATGACTGGCACCCATATCCATCCTGCATGTCTTGCTAATATGATGATTAGGCTAGCCTGATTTTTGTCATTGGGCACATTGACATGGGGAAGGACGTCATGAGGTCGATCAACATTTTCCTCAGCGATAACTACTCCGAATCTAAAGAGCTCTTTAGATTTCTTATAGAATTTTCTTCAAATCCGCAGGGATAAAATAGAAATTATTTTTAATAAAATTAGAAATAAATTATTTAATAATTATAAAAAATTAAATAGTGAACTCAAACTTAATATGGAGTTTTAGACTCAAACTCACGTGACTTATTTTAAATAGTAAACTTATTATTTATAGACGGTCATAATTCCTAGTAGACTTCATGTTTTTCAGCCAAAAATGGTAAGTGTTCAATTTGGCTTCACCACATTAATGTTATAATTTTTCTAAGCCATTTTCATGTCAGGCACGAATCCTAAAACTCAATGAATCAAATGTTATGATGCAATTAAAACTTACTATTTATAATAAAATAAAAAATAAATTCGACTTTCGACCATTGATACTGTAAAATTTCACATATCTTGCTTGGGCAACTAGCCTATAGTACTATTCGTTGGCTAAAGTAATTTCTTCGGCCTCAAAATCATATCATATATGATATGTTGAAAGCTTATTCCAGTTTGACTGTTTTAAGGTTCTGAAGGTCCTGCCCTCTTCGGTCCAGGCTATGAATGTAAAGGAGTGCAAATACGTGACCTGTTGGCATGTGCGGAGCCCTTTCGTTGGTGGAGTGTCGGCTACATCGTAATGACAGATGAATGAGTTATGAAAACTTTGGTACTCCGTAATGTATGATGAGTGACGACACACATTCACTCAAGAAATTTTACCCGTGTAATGTAAAAACTCAAAACAGACCGTTCAAATCGTGGACCCTCATTTTTAGAGATCAGAGAACGAAGTTACACAGATTTGATTTTCTAACAAGATTGGTGGACGTTTAATAGACAGTTTTATATTATTAACGGTCAACAAACAAATATCTATTAATCAAAGGTTAGGATGGCTAAATTGCTCGGGTTGATAGGCGATGATCTGCCCATGGTAAATTGGCAATTCACCCAGTTGGACGGTTTAATTTGAGTCATATGCTACATTTATCATCTCTGAGGGCTTGCAAATCACATAAACCATCTGCCGAAGTAGCAAATAACCGCGCCATGGTGTGTGGAAGTTCGATCTAAACTGTCCATAAGGTGTGTCTCACCATGTAGATGCCCTGACCCGTAACAGACAGTCAACATGAAAGAATCTCACCTATTGGATGCAATCCAGCTGAGAAGCTCTGGATAAACTGCCCGAATTATTCTATCGTATGATGGAGAGCGGGTCGCAGTTTCATAGCCAAGATGGAAAAGAAAAGGCCTGGTGGCCACAGAAGTAATCCGGACTCTCAGACCTTAAATCAGGTGTATCTCGCAATTTGGAATGAGTTATCGGATGTACCATACATGATTTTGGAGCAGGACGAGCTACTTAAGCCACCCAACCCTACTATGCCGGGTTGCCCATGACTAATTTGCGAAAAACCATCAAATCGATGGTCGTTTCCCTATTTTAATTCCGTTTTAACTATAAATAGTAAGTTTTAGTTAGATTGTTTCCCTATTTTAATTCCGTTTTAACTATAAATAGTAAGTTTTAGTTAGATTGTTTCCCTATTTTAATTCCGTTTTAACTATAAATAGTAAGTTTTAGTTAGATTATGACCCTTCATCCGCTAGACTTCAGGAGTTGCGCCCATCATGAAAAGTGCTTAGAATAATTAGGAGAATAGCATTGTGAAGCCAAATAGGACACTTACTATTTTGGCCGAAAACCTTGCGCACTAGTGGCAATCACGATAGTCTATGAATATTATTTATGGAAAGTTGCGAATTCCAGGAGTTTTAGTTGTAGTTTGATTCCGAAACTTCTCCCATGGCTTAGTATCCCTATTTAAAGGGTTGTGAACTGGTTTATTTCATTAATCAATCCAATTACGAATTTTATAGAATTTAGATAGATATATATATATATATATATATACACATGGATTCAAGAAGTCGTCTCTGTGGGGAGTCTAGAGAAGTTCCGTGGATTTGGAGTAGTTATCCTTGAGGAAGACGGTGATCGACCTCATCATGTTCATCCCTATGTCAATTAATATCAGAGCGAGGATTCCGCTCGGACCGATGACAAACAACGAATGTATGAATTAAAATCTTGTGGACGGTAATCCATGAATTCGTTATCTTTCGAAAATAACGAAAGCTTTCCACCCAAAGATTTAGTTGACCATGCAAGGGTTGCATGCAACACTCGACTATCTAGCAGATGCACTACTTCCGCCCCAAGCCCTAGGCGATGCTCAACGACCTGTGGTTGCTATATGGCAAAACCTAGATTTTCGTAGAGCACTACAAGTGGTAAATTATAGGGCTATATCAGATAATTCGAGCTCTAGCAACGAGAACCATAATGAAGGCTTTGCCCGACGACCAATCCATAAAAGCGATCATCTAGATTGTGCTAAAAGAGACTATCAAAGTAAGGTTGAACTTTCTAATTTTAATGGTTTGTTACGCATAAAAGATTTCCTCGATTGGCTAGCCGAAGTAGAAAGATATTTTGATTATATGGACGTGTCAGATTATAAAAAGGTGAAATTAGTAGGTTTAAATTAAAATACGGTGCTTCTGCATGGTGGAAGCAATTACAACTCTCACGTGCCTGACAGAACAAGGTGTCCATCTCATCATGGCCACGAATGAGATGCCTTCTTCGATCACGATTCCTTCCTAGTGATTACGAACAGATATTATTCCAGCAATACTAAAATTGCCAACAGAGAAATCGAACCGTCACAGATTACAGTGAAGAATTTCAACGGTTAGTAACACGAAACGATCTGTCAAAATCTGAATCACAACAGGTAGCACGATTTATAGGGGGTTACGATCGATAATTCAGGATCGAATTCAGATGCACCTAGTCAAGACCGTGGATGAAGCAGTTCAGTTAGTAGGTAGGGCAGAAATGCAGCTTGCAAGAGTCTCTAATCGGCCTTATCCTTCAACTCGACCCTCATAACAGGTCACACACATGATCTAATGCTAGCACAAAGGAAACCAATATGAGGACGTCCTCAACCTCCTACCACCGCAAATCTTAATACGGGGAGTGGCTCATATAGGTCTCAACGTGTAGCACCCACAACAGCGGGCCCGATTAGGATTACAAATCTTTACGTTCGGGTAAGGTTGAACAATTGTTACCACCACGGCTAATCGGGCTATTTATTAAACACATGTCCTCAACATCCCGCAGAATACTTAACCATAAACCAGGGGGGCACCAAAGGTGAGGCCGCAGAAGAAGACCCTAACTTTGATGAGCATGAACAAGCCAATGAAGATGGAGCAGACGGAAATGAATGGACGGGCGAGGATCGCAGCGAATCTCTAGTTGTGAGGCAATTATTGTAAACCTCATGGAAGGAATTACATCCATAACTACACAATATATATCGTACGCGATGTATCATCAACGGCAAAGTCTATGATGTAATCACAGGCAATGGTAGTAGCGATGTAACGTCCTGAATTTTTGCTATTTTGAATTTCTAAAAATCCTTGAAAATTTTCGATATAACTAGCCTACGTTGTTACTTACTAACCCTTTACACTCGAAGTGAGCCTATACGTGTGTGGTACCAGTAAAGAACCACACAAATTCGATTAATCAACTGTAGGAAGCCAACGAATCTGGCTAATCACATAAACACTAAGTTTAGCCATATGATTTGTTTATATGGGGGCTAAATCGAGCCAACCTATCACTAACGAATCAAAACAACTATAACTAAATAAAGATCTACCCAAAGTCAAGACAACTAAGGTTGGATCTTAATTAACAAACCAAACTAACCTAGTATCATTTTAACCTGAGAACCAATGGTTTAGGGTGATTAAGTTTGAGTCATTGTTTCAGTTAATTACAAATAGGCCACACTATGAACTTAGCCAATCCAAACCCTGATCATTACGCACAAGAAATCTTGATACTCAATTCATTCTAAAAATGTCATGATTATCCGAAGAAACTCTATACTGCTCATTAGCGGGCCATTAAACCTAATACTATATAAATATGTTCATCTTATTAGGCTTACGTCCATCTCGGAACATCGAGCCGAGATCGCGTTTCGAATTATTTAACTTGGACTCGCAAAGGGAGTCCTTGAGTTATGTGAATACCTTAGATAAAAATATGGAACTTAAGTGAAACTAGCCCCTTTACTCTTTTGTGAAGTTGTAACTTTCAGACCATTGATTCATGGACAAAGTCAAGATACTGACTAAAGATATTTTTCCACACCTATCCGTATAGCTACGACCCCGATTGATCATCGGTGACCGTCGATCTAAGTTAGGGCCTTCCCGGTTAATCAGCACGTCCGATCATCAGATGGTTGTGTTTAAATATAGATCTCCTATTGGGACACTTATCCCATGGCTTAGATTGAACCATACAACTCTCAACGAGTCCCATTGGTTAGAAACTACCCCCACAGAGTTAGTATAATGAATAAAGGGCCATTGGGGCCATTTGTGCAATATCTAGCACTATAAATGTCATTTCATTTCACATCCCCTCTCCTTATACAAATTTGCCTTTGCCAAAGGAGAGAAAAGGAGAAAGAGAAAGAGAAAGAGAGAGAGAAAGAAGAAGAAAAGAAGAGTGAGAGTAAGTGTGAGGCCTGTATCCTAGCCCGTATTATTCCGTAGATTCCCGCGGTCCTCATGGTCAAATTTCGGCGACCCGCGATCTATTATCGGTGTTTGTGCGTGATCTTGCGTCATGTCTCATATATCAGAGTCAACTCGACTTGAAACTTGTACCCTTGTGACCGCATCGTCGCCGAGGTTTTGATGCCACATCTCGCGCACCGAGGCAATACCCAAGCCAGGAGTTGTGGGCCCACATTTAGTTCGAGAAAAACGTTGCGCTTTATAAATTTCAAGAGAATCCATCACATCAAATGTCAAGTACACATCCCATCACTTCCATCACAACCACCCTCCCTAAAGTCAACTCTCTCTCTTACAACCCATACTAGTCAAGTACACCTATCACTCACTCCCCATCACTCCATCACTCACACCCATCTCTCCCTCTTTCTTACAACCTCTCTCTCCCATCTCTCTCTCTCTCTCATTCTCCTAAGAAACTCCAAGGGAGAGAACCGTCCAAGCTTCCATGGGAGAGAAGCTAGTATGGCCCACCTTCCTACCATCCAATCCTACCCTCCAAAGATCATCTCAACGGTTGAAATGCATCCCTTGGAGTTCTAGAACACATCGGTGGAAGGAGAAGTCCATGATCAAATGTGGGTGTTCATAGCATTAGATTTTTTAATTTTGATGATTTGAGGGCCCGCATATGGTGAGACCCACTTGATGTATTCATTGTATCTTGTATAGAGGAGCTCATAGTGGCGGAGCTCCTCCCACCTCATCCGATCTCCCTCTCCTTCTCTCTCTCTCTCTCTCTCTCGTGATGGGTGTGGCCCACTTAATCCACGCCATGCAGCCACATGGACCCACCTAATGAATGTGATTCATCCAGCCATCCAGCTGGGATGGTGGAGCCCACCGTTATGAATGTATTTTATCCAAATCGTCCATCTGACGGTGGACCCCATCCATATGCGACGCACCTTGATGTTTATATGTTATCCAACCGTCCAGCTAGGACAGTGGACCCCACTGTGATGTGTGCACCCCCCTGTCCAGCAAGTGGACCCAAGGTTTGAACAGTCAGGCCCATCCAGATGGCCAGAAGGCCTAGACCGGCCAGCTGATGGCACCGTCCAGCACCCCTGGACGAAGGAAAAATCAAATATCAGCTTGGTCTGTGGGGTGGCCCACCCTTCTGTGGACCCCACCATGTATGCATGCCATCCAAAGCGTCCATTCTTTTCGCGTAGGTCTAGCAGACCCACCATGTATATGCCTTAATCCAAGCCGTCCATTTGCTAAGGGCAGTGGACCCTTTTGACGCATGTATTCCATCCAACCATCCATTGGCCAAGACGGTGGACCCCACTTTAATGTATGGGTTTTATCAAAACCGTCCACGTGGGACCCATGCTAGATGTGTCTTACATCCAGGACGTCCGTCCAGCGTACCTGGACGCTGGACATTGGTGCCTTTCAAATGCATTAAATAATATTATATATATATATACTTACATAGAGAGAGAAGTGGGGTGGGCCCACCTTAGCATATGTGTTGTATATTTCACACCATCCATCTTTGGACGGTGTGCCATGTGGGGCCTGCCTTGATGGACCGTCCAGATCATGGACTCCACCATGATGTATGTATCTTATATCCACACCGTTCATCTCTTTGGATGGTGGAATCCACCGTGATGTTTGTGTTTTATCAAGCCACCCATCTGTTTTGCCAGCATGTGACCGCTATGATGTATCTATTTCATCCACACCGTCTAGATTGTGTTGGACGGTGCTGGACAATGTTTGGACAGTACTGATTTACATGGACAATGTTAATTTGGACAGTGCTGATTTACATGGACCATGTTTAGGCGGTGCTGATCATCATTAGAGTGCCATGTGCCCTATGGAATGATAATGTACAGTGATACACATGTTGTACCTGCAATTATTGAAATGATTTTAGATACAAGCTCCCACTTGAGGCCCTTTGTAGTGGATATGAGGCTCACTGGTGCGGTCCATTGATGTTGCCCACTTATTGTATATGAGGCCCATTAGTGCAGCCCATTGATGCGGCCTACTTGATGTATATGAGGCCCATTGGTGGGGCCCATTGATGCGGCCCACTTGATGTACATGAGGCTCATTAGTGTGGCCCATTGAGCAGCCCATTGTGATATATGTTAGGCCCATGGCATGCGACCCATTGTGATATGTATTAGGCCCATGTCATGCGGCCCATTGTGATGTGTATTAGGCCCATGTCATGTGGCCCATTGTGATGTGTATTACACCCATGTTATGCGACCCATTGTGATATGTATTAGGCCCAGGTATGTGGACTGTTGTGATGTATTTGAGGTGCAAGTATGTGGCTCGTTGTGATGTATTTGTGGCCCATTTGATAAGGCCCATTGTGATGTATTTATGGCCCATATGGCGAGGCTCGATGTGGTATATATATAGCCCTTGAGTGAGGCCCAATGCGATGAATGTGCAAATCGATGTAATGTGTGATTTCACTATAATGTAAGTAATGATGTTTATGTGAGCCAGTACTTGGGAGCGATGTTGGTTAAATGTCCACATTGATGGGCAATGATGGCTAGATGTCCACATTGTGACCTTCCATTGGGCCCATTATGAGACCCATTCTTATTATAAGTAGGCTGTCTAGGCCTATCCTTGATATGAGGAGAGTACACCATCATCTTATAACATGCTTAGTATAACTTCAAATCAATGCTCATGCACATCATATGTATGCTTGATATGAGGAGTGATTGATCATAGCACATGTCATTGGGCGGATTATTATAGGACTCCATGATAGGAGGAGTTGTCCACATGAGTGTATAGTATGCGCAAGTTTGATGCATGACTGGATGATATGACTCATGCATCTTACATTTTGTGATATGACCACCGTACGCCCTAGTGACATCAGGGTTGTAGGCTCCACAGGCATATCATGGATGGCAAGATGGGACACGAAAAATCTATTCTACATGGGGTGTTATAGATTTTCCTGGGTGAAATTTCCTAAACTCTCTTGGTTCCAAAGGTTGCTCCAACATCTAGAACGAGTGGATGTATGAGCACATGAGGGCCGTATACCATTAGGCCCGTCTCCCACTGTGTTGTAGTCGGTTGGAAGGGGGTACGGCCTTAATTTGACTGCATGTGACTAGAGAAAAGGGCAAAGCTAGGCTGAGTTTGACCAGTTCCAGGAATGGGTCCGCTATGGACGAACCGGGCCCGATATTGACAGGCGGATAGTGAGGTATCTTCCATTCACCTTGTTACGCGCGATGGGGTAGTAATCTGGTTTGGAGTGTACTAGACCCCGGTAATGATCCCATAGATGTACGGTACTGATATATGGACTTATCGAGTAAGAGTTGTATACTCAGCATTTTACTCATTCATTCATTCATTCACTATCCACTCGGGCTAGTGGTGCGTAACTAATTGTTGTGTACTTTTACAATGGTCAGGATTTTGGTTGGGGCACGCGACTAACCTCAGATCGGGAGCCTACCACATTGTGTTTGACTGTCAAAATTTAGGTATGGGATTGGTTTGGATAGAATTTCCTTGTGATGAACCCCATAGCCTGCGATACTACGTACTATCATCCCGACTTCACTCCAGCTTGGTCATTTCATCTGCACCGCATATTGCATTGCATTTACGGCATATGACATTTTAGGTTACTATGTTTCTACACTTATATGGCCTAGACGAACTTAACAAGATTTGCATATTGCATTGCATCCGCAGTATATGATATTTGGCTCATTATGATCTGCATTGCGTGCTCTGATATTATATGACTCGTGGACTTACCAGTATGTTTCCGCTTACTTTGATATCGTATGATTCATGATCTTGTCAGTATTTTCACTTACTCTGATATCGTATGATTCATGATCTTGCCAGTGTTTTTGGCATTGTATGATTATAGCGTTGTATTTGTCTGCTTGACACTTATCTTATGCACACACTTTCACTACCCTCTAAACTTTCTGTAAGCTTATGCACGATAAATGTGTACGGGTGGCGTTAGGTTGCAGCAGCGTGGAGCTTGGAGCATACAGCGGACTTTTGGAGCTTAATTATCGATATATATATATATATATATATATATATATATCCCTTTCAGCACTGTGATGATGAGGTTGCTTTTGTGATTTGGGTAAACTTGTGGTTATGTTGCTTACGAGATAAATGTACATTGAAAAATTCTTCTTGTAGGATCCCAGGATCAGAATCTAGCGTATGGGTGCTGAGAGCCGAGAATGGGGTACTACAGAGGCTGTCAGTACTAGATTCAGCAATCAGGAATTTTGTGAGTCCGATTTCTAGGTTTGGTGGCGTGACAGTAAGAGTGGGGAGGTTTTGGTGCTTTCCTTCCTCGACTTCCTCTAATAAAAGCCCTAGCCTCGATCGTTTTCCTCCGCTAAATCCACCCTACTCGCGAATGGGAGGTAAGAAACAAATCTTACTTCCCAACCTAAGTTTTTTTATGACGAATTTCATGAATCTCACATAGTTCTTGGTATTTGTGTAAAAATTTATGATTTTCCCTAAATCCCTAACCTATGAGCGCTTTAAGTTGGGCGAATCATTGAAAAGGTGCGGACCATTATACCTAAGTTTTCGTTTATCGACCCTTGAAGGTCTTACTTAATGATATCTTATATTCAATGGGTTGTAATAGCTAGTATGTTCATATTTCATGTTTAGTTGTATTATATACTATTGGTTGGATATGGATGCTCATATGTTTGATGAAATGCCTAAGTGATAGAATGTGTTATTTTGTCGATGTTTACATGCTTAATTAATTGTTTAAGTGATTGTATTACTTTATGCACGCCTACATGTCTGATTTAATGCTTTAAAAAATATAATACCCTATGGATGCTCACGTGTTCAATGAAATGCCTAAGTGGTTGTATAGTAAAATTTATGTTATAATTGTGTGATATAGAGTTTAGTCCATATAAATACTTAGGATTGCTAAGATGTTGAGTCAGTCGGTAAATTACCCTAATCAAGGGGTGGTCCAAGTTAAGTCGATCACCCTAGACTTGTTCAATTGACACAAGCCAAACATGGATGTTCGATAATAACTGGACTACATGGGATGCTTGCACTCAATGCCGGTTGCGCCGAGGTTCTCCCAGGTCAATCAAAATTAATTCACTAGCTGACTAGTTATGTATGTTCATAATGTATGACAAGACTAAATAGAATCTAGGATGCCATGTTTCCAATGGATGAGTTTATTCACAACCGTTAGTGTAATATAACCTACTAAGAATCATGAGTTGGACATGGTAGTATGGGACACCCTATCTAAGCTATCAGCCTACGCTGGGGTGATGAGCCTCTCTTTAATGACCGGTAAGAACTAATGGAGGTGATAGATCATTATTCGAACGGCCCCCGTCAAATTATCCGGCCGATGATTCTGTGCCAGAGTATTGTTCGAACAATCCGGGCGTGAATGGAATTGGGTGACGAGTCATTTTCCTTTGTAGTGGTTTGGTTTTATGTGACAAGCCCGCACCTCAGAACTAAGTGATCATACTCGGTGTTTGGGTGACGACCCAAATCAGATTGATCCTCATACATTTAGGTATGATGTTGTACCTTTGGAATCGTTGATTTATGAGATAAACAGGTGACACCTAAATTTAGATCAAGGGACACTGATGAGGAGCCGTTACGTGTCGCAATGAGCCACGTGATCTAGATAAGGACTAGTGATACAACGTCGGTATCCTTTCTTCACCAATATACTAGATGAATAGAACTTAATAATTACTTGGCTAATATATGCATCTATCGCATTACATTAGATAAGATGCGGCGATTTGGTGTTAGAGTCGCCTAATAAGGGAGTGTTGGCATTTGCGAAATAGGCATTGAAGTCACTTGTGAGGGAATGTTATATTGTGAGGTACATGCATCATTTCATAATCTCCCTCATGCATTTAACAAGAGTATTTAAGAAGTTCTTGATTTCTTGTTTTATCATTAACTGCATTGGTTGAGTTGATAATATGTGTAACTTATAATTAATGGAACCACTGAATTAGCTACTCACTCTCACCTGGGACGGTACTTTAAATCACCAACTAGGTATTGTTATTGATGCAGGTTCTATCGAGGCCTCCGGAAAGTAGGCTTGAATTGACTTGTGCTTTTTGTCATGATGCCTTGGGAGCCTCGAGTGAAGCTAGAAGACTTTAGTTTTATTTTTTTTTGTACATATATATATATTAGAGTCCATAATCGGGCATGCTGTATGTATAAATTTTATTATATGTTCGTTGTGGCTTCTATAATCCTTATTTTGGGCGATCACCACCATTGGAATTATACTTTTAACTATTAGCCCTATATTTATGAATTTTTCGCTATCTCTACCTCGCTTTGTTTCCGCTAAGTTAACTTGTGTTACTCTGATTATTTTTATTTGAATCTGAATGAAGACTCATACGCATTTTATTAAGTTGACACCCGAGAACTCGGTATTCAATGTACTCGGGTGCCGATTTTTGGGGCATTACAAGCGAGAACATTGTCTCAAGGGTGATAGTGGACAAGTTGCAGCTACCAACAATAAAACATCATTCCACATATTCAATTGGCTGGATTTTTTAAAAAAAAAGTGAACGAGAATAAGGTAATTGAACAATGCACTGTCTCATTTTCAATTGAAAAAATTATAAGGATTAAATACTTTGTGACATGGTCAACATAGAAGCATGCCACATGTTACTTGGTCGACCATGACAGTCAGACCGTAATGCAACCCACTGAGGATGAGACAATATTTATGTCTTCGTCAAAAATAGTCGAAAAATAATCATTGCCCATATGACACCAGAGAACCACCCTGAAGCTTTTAAAGTAGAGGGGAGTTCCCTCCTGACCATTTGTGGAGGAATCCAAGGAAACTGGCGAAGTATATCCAGTAGTGTGAAGAGCGAGGAATCGAAACCCTCAAATATTCCTCCAAGTTTAAGGCTATTACTAAACGAATTCAAAGAAGTTTGTCCTAAAGATTTACCTGATAGATATTTCCCAATAAGGGACATTAAACATCACATAGACCTTGTCCCTGGGGCTAGCCTGCCCAATTGCCCTCATTATCGGATAAGAACGAAGGAGTGTAAGATATTTCAAGGGCGAGTAGAGAAATTGATCTCTAAGGGTCTTTTGAGAGAGAGTATGAGCCCATGTGTCATACCAGCATTATTAATGCAAAAAAAGAGAGTTGACGCATGTATGTCGACAGCCGGGCAATCAACAAAATTACCATCAAATATCGGTTCCTAATACCGCAGTTGGACGATATTGCTTGATATGCTAGAAGTGGCCAAAGTGTTCTCTACGCTAGACCTAAAGAGGGGATGCCATCATATTCGTATCCGACCTGGTGATGAGTGAAAAATGACATTTAAGACTAAGGAAGGGTTGTATGAGTGGCTGGTCATGCTCTTTGGTCTATCGAACGCACTAAACACCTTTACGCATTTGATGAATCAAGTGCTAAAACCATTCATTGGCCGATTTGTGGTAGTATATTTTAATGACATCTTAATATATAGCTAGGACGAGATAGAGTACAGGGAACATCTCAGGTAAGTGCAACAAGTCATACAAGTTAACAAGTTGTACCTCAACTTTAAGAAGTGTAGCTTTTTAACAGACAGTCTGTTTTTCCTAAGATTTATTGTAACGTCCACAGGTATCTATGTAGACGATGTAAAGGTGCAAGCCATTAGGGAATGGCCAATCCCGACAAACATTCATGAAGTGAGGAGTTTCCAAGAGTTGACGACCTTCTATTGTCGATTCGGGTGAAATTTTAGCACGATAGTTGCACCTATTACAGATTGTATGAAAAAAAAGACTGTTTCAGTGGACCAATGAGGCTGATAAAAGCTTTCACGAGATCAGGCATCAGTTGTCCACAACATCGGTTTTGGTTCTTCCTAATTTTGACAAGTTATTTAAGGTTGAGAATGATGCTTCATGTAATAACCCAATTAAATCTTGACCGTCAAATTTTAACCATTGACCAATATATCCAATTAGCCTGATATGACCGTCGATCTACAAGATCAATTGGTTCAATCTCAACCATTAATTTGGACATATCCAATCCAACTGTTCGTTAACTAATAAATCCAACCCTATATTTAACCATCCATCCAACAATACAACCATCAAACCGTCCAAATGGTGAAATCATCAGAATACTTGTCCATCCATCTACCATCCATCTAAACTGACCATCCATCTCACCAATAATCCACAGGTACATAACAAAGTCCATTCTTCGATCTCATCTTGCCGTACATTTATCCATCCATCTACCCATACATCCATTCGTCCATCTATTATACATTGATCCATCCATCCATCTACATCATCCATGTACCATCAAATACATCCCAATCACACACATGCACTAAACACATCATGCACACATACCTTTCACACGTGGCATACATGCATCAAATACATCGCATGCACACACATGTGGCACATGCATGAGACACACACACTTACACATGTGTGGCATGTACACACATTTGACAAATGTGTGTGGCACACACGTGGCAGTTGTGAAATGCATGGTACATGTATACACTAGACAGTAAATGACTATAAATGAAAAAGAAAAAAAAAAACATGGCCAAAAGAAAATGAAAACGGTAGTAATAAAGGTGAGAGTTTCTTTAATGCACGTGCCTACAACAACACTATAAATCAGAGGATCGCTCTTAACCAAGATGTGAGTGTGAAAAGTGAGGAAGTGTGTGACGTGAGGAGAAATAAAGAGCAAGTGTAGGGACGTGAGAAGAGTGAGGAGAGAGAAGAGAAGGAGAAGAGAGAAAAAAAAAAAAGTTGCTAGACATTCACGTTGGAAAGAGAGGGAGAGAGAGAAGAGAGAGAGAAAAAGGAAGGAAGAAAAGAGGAGAGAGAAAAAGGAAGAAAGAGGAAGAAAAGAAAAGAAAAAAAAAATATACTTTTTAAGAAAAAAGTGAGTTTTCTCTCACTTGATTTTTTTTTAAAAAAAATATTTTTTTTTATTATTTAATTATTCATTCATTCAAATAAATAGATTACTTGCCCATCTTATATATTTTGTTGTTTGTTTAATTTTTATTACTTGTTTTAATTGCTTACTATAGATTTAAACATGTCATTTTAATTTTTGTCGTTCAGTTGTCTTTATTTTAATTAACATGATATGATTGCAAAAATCTTGAGTTTATAAATTTTGGATTCTTAAATCAAATAAATTATATTGCATGTTTATTTATTTTTATTTTTACTATTATTAAATTCTTTTTTTGTAGAACTTTAATCATGTATATGCAATTTACATTGATTAACAATTTTGTTTTAAATTTAATAAATTGTGCACATCACGTATTATGAATTGATCAATAGGAGTCGTTAAATGTTTTTAGAAATATTTGATTTGTGTAATATTAAAATCATGCATCATTAAAATAATTATGAAACACCAGAAAATAGGTGCGGCGATCAAGTCCTCTGGGTTGAAAATCCCTAAAGCGTAAATAGGTGGGGCGATCAAGACCCTTGGGTTGAAAGTCCCAGAAACCCAATTGGTACCTTTTGGAACATCTACCGTACCCTTTGAGTGGGTGAGCATGCCAGGATTGCAAAAGGTTCCCACTGCCAGGTTCGGTAGGGTAGTAGTCTGACCAGCTAACGTACAAATGGGTCCCTCACCAAGTGCCCTTTGGATGGGTGAGCATGTCATGCAAGAGGTTCCCATTGTCAGGCTAGGTGTTGTATTGGCGCGGGTGTTGGCCAACCGGTGTAAACTGGCCCTGGTGTTAAAAAGAATAAACCACACCTTTATTATGGAGTATATCATATGTTGATTTCATTCATTCATGTTTCTTTGAATTTACGTTGAAATTTGGTGTTTATTAGATCTCCTCATTTGTTGTTTTACCTAAATAGATATTGTATCTTTTAATACTTTTATTCATGTTATATGAGGTTATTTTGAAACCTGTGTTGAGATTACTCACTAGGCTTAGCATACCCTGTTGGGATTTTAAAATTTCAGGATCAGGATCACATGGAGGAGCTTAAAGAGATTTTCTTTTATTTATTTTGTTTCTTTACCATTTTCTAAATAAGTGTAATGAACATTTAGTATGACAACATTACGATGATATGTGTTTGATGATAATCTTGAATAATCGGAACATGGACATTTTTCTTTAAATAAATGTTTAATTATTAAAATTTTGGATTGTTATATTTTATGAATGAGGTTATTTTGTCAATATATGCGTGGAATATGAAGTGTAAACATACAAAACATAAGTCATGCCTGCGGGTACGGAATCGGGGTCGGATATACCCAGGTGCCGGATTTCGGGGCGTGACAGATTGGTATCAAAGCCAAGTTTAGAATCATTGAGGACCTAGGGTTTTACTTGAAAACTTAGTCACTTTGAAAATTAGGATATATCCCCTGTGAGTATTGTTGTGATCAAAACTTAACTTGTAGTATTGTCTTTTAGTGATCCATCCTTATGTGATATCTAAAGCTTATTGTTTGATTTAGAACATGTCCGGGAGCTGGCGTGGAAATAGAGGTAGAGGTAGAGGTCGAGCTAGTCCTGTGGCAGCCACACCGGGGACCACCGAAAGTGGCCAATCACTGGATGGGGTCTTTCGTGCTTTAGGTGACATGGCAACCATTCTTGGACAACACATTCGTCGTGATAATAGAGGAGCCGCCCAAGTTGTGCAGGATGGCATTGGGGGCTTAATAGAGAAATTTAAGAGATTGAAGCCACCTACTTTTAAGGGTTTATCGGACCCTATGGAGGCAGAAAAGTGGAAAAAGCAAATAGAGAAGATATTCACTGTTTTAGGATGTGATGAGGAGCAGAAGGTTACACTTGCGGTTTTCATGTTAGAGGGAGAGGCCGACCACTGGTGGGAGACAATTGCTAGAACAATTGAAGAAGATACTGCATGGACATGGGATATGTTCTGTGAGAAATTCAATGAGAAATACTTTCCTGAGTGTGTGTAAGAGCAAAAAGCAGAGGAATTCATAAGCTTAGAACAGGGGGAGATGACTGTAGGCCAGTATGAGTCTAAATTTACTGAATTATCCCGTTTTGCCCCATTTATGATTCAGGATGAAGCTCGCAAAGCTAAGAAGTTTGAACGAGGTCTGAGAGGGTCAATTCGTAACAAGTTGACTCCACTTAAGCTTAGATTGTATGCCGATGTAGTAGAACGGGCTCTAATGATAGAGCGAGACAACGAAGAATTCTGGAAAAGTCGTAACCAAAAGAGAGAAGCGAAGAGCAATGCTAGGGCTGCATCGAATACATCTCAAACACAGGGTGATGCTTCTAAGAAACTAAAGACGATGGTAACAAATACCTCAACTCCTGCTCAGCCAATGAACCGATTTACGGGTAAATGTTATAACTGCGGAATGGAGGGTCACTCTGCGCGTTTTTGTAAACAACCACCTCAGCAACCACATTATCAGGCGCTCCCTCAGATGCACCCGAGACCTCAGCCACAGTTTCAAGCACATCAACCGCAGTACCAGAGACCCCCATATCATCAAGTACCGGAACAGTATCAGAGAAATTCGCAACAAAGACCCCCTCAGCAGCAGCAACGCCCACAACAACAACACTATCAGCTGAGGCAGGAAGGTCAGGCTTCTCGACAACCAGCCCAGGGTCGTGTGTTTACTATAGTACCATCAGACGCAAATGCTAATGGAGCAGTGGTGGAAGGTACCATAATTATCTATTCCTCGTCCGCTCAAGTTTTATTTGATTCAGGAGCTACACATTCTTTTATTTCGACTCTTTTCATGCATACATTGGGTTTATCTCCTGAACTCCTATATAAGAATTTAGTAATTGCTACACCAATAGGAAGCTCCGTAGTGTTAAATCAGATATGTAGATCTTGCCCTGTCATGGTTGGAGATTCCGTATTGTTAGCCGACCTTATCGTATTAGACATGCAAGAGTTCGATGTTATTCTGGGAATGGATTGGTTAGCTTCGTTCCATGCAAATTTGGATTTTTTTGAGAAGATCGTGGCATTCTCTATTCCTGGGCGACCGAGACTCCAGTTTCTTGGAAAGCAAAAGAATGGGCCGTTATGCGATTTCTTAGCACTTTTGGAGGAAGAACCACATGAAGTAGGTATCGATCAAATTCCAATCGTATGTGAGTTTTCCAATGTATTTCAAGACATACCAGGGTTGCCTCCAAGAAGGGAGATCGAATTTGGTATAGATCTTATGCCCGGAGTCTCACCAATCTCCATGACACCGTACCGTATGGCACCAGTAGAGTTGAAGGAACTGAAGGAGCAGATTCAAAAGTTATTGGAGCAGGGTTTCATTCGGCCGAGTACATCACCGTGGGGTGCACCAGTCTTATTTGTAAGGAAGAAAGATGGCTCGATGAGGTTATGTATTGATTATCGCCAACTAAACAAGGTTACCATTAAAAACAAATACCCACTTCCTAGGATAGATGATCTTTTCGATCAGTTGAAAGAAGCCAAGTTTTTCTCCAAAATAGATTTGCGGTCAGGATATCACCAGCTTAGAATTAAAGAAGTAGACATACCAAAGACGGCCTTTAGGACTCGTTATGGCCACTACGAGTTTCTCGTGATGCCGTTTGGACTAACAAATGCACCAGCAGTATTTATGGACCTGATGAACAGAGTATTTAAGCCACACCTAGATTGTTTTGTCATAGTATTCATAGATGATATTCTTATATATTCAAAGACCCAGGAAGAACATGAGCAACATCTTAGAGTCACTCTTCAAACCCTGCAGGAACACCGATTATATGCTAAATTTGAAAAGTGTGACTTTTGGAAGGAGGAAGTGAAATTTTTGGGCCATGTAGTTTCGAAGAAGGGTGTATCAGTAGACCCATCAAAGGTAGAAGCAGTATTAAAGTGGGAACAGCCCACGAGTGTGACCGAAATACGTAGTTTTCTTGGTTTAGCAGGGTATTATCGAAGATTTATCAAAGACTTCTCTCGAATTGCGGCACCGTTAACTCAATTGACCAGGAAGGGTGTAAAATTCATTTGGGATGATACTTGTGATCAGGCATTTTCAGATTTAAAGATTAGGTTGACTACAGCGCCTGTCCTCACCATTCCTTCGAGTGGTGAAAAGTTTGTAATCTTCAGTGATGCTTCATATAGAGGTTTAGGTTGCGTCCTTATGCAACAAGGTAAGGTTGTAGCTTACGCCTCTAGGCAACTGAAAGTGCATGAGCAGAATTACCCTACTCATGACTTGGAGTTGGCAGCCGTGGTTTTTGCTCTCAAAGTATGGAGGCATTATCTATATGGGGAGAAGTTTGAGCTATTTTCAGACCATAAGAGTCTGAAGTATCTTTTCTCTCAGAAAGAATTAAATATGAGGCAGCGTCGGTGGATGGAATTCTTGAAGGACTATGACTTCACCCTTCAATATCATCCAGGTAAAGCCAATGTAGTAGCAGATGCCTTAAGTCGTAAGCCACACGGAGTAATCGCTCACCTCATGATTCAGCGATGGAAAATGTTAGATACAGTGAAGGATTTTGACATCCAATTGAATCCGCAAACGTCTGTAGCTCGTCTCTTGAACCTAGCCGCTCAACCTTCCTTAATTAGTAAGGTTATAGAAGCTCAACAACAAGATTCATGGATACAAGCTAAGGTAATAGAAGCTGAAAAAGGTGGTAAGTCAGAATGGAAAGTTGGTACTGATGGTGGATTAAGGTTCCAAGGAAAATTATGTATACCAAATGTGGCTGAATTAAAGAAGGAAATTATGGACGAGGCACACCGCACTAAATTCACAATCCACCCTGAAGGTATGAAGATGTATCACGATATGCGTAGGCAATATTGGTGGAATAATATAAAGAGGGAGATCGCTGATTTTGTAGCCAAATGTCTCACGTGCCAACAGGTGAAAGCAGAGCATCAGAAGCCGTCGGGGATGTTACAGCCACTTCCAATTTTCGAGTGGAAGTGGGAGCACATATCTATGGATTTCATTATGGGATTGCCACGAACATGTAATAATCATGATGTAGTTGGGTCATCGTCGACCGGTTCACTAAGTCCACACATTTTCTTCATATACGTGCTACATATCGCCTAGAGGAATTATGTAAACTATATATTAAAGAAATAGTTAGACTGCACGGAGTGCCTGTATCTATCGTATCCGATCGGGATTCTAGGTTTACATCTCATTTTTGGAGAAGTTTACAGAAGGCACTGGGAACCACTCTTGATTTTAGCACCGCTTTTCACCCTCAGACTGACGGGCAGACTGAAAGAGTGAATTAGATCCTTGAAGACATGCTCCGAGCTTACGTGCTTGATTTCAAAGGGAGTTGGGATGATCATTTACCAATGATCGAGTTCGCTTATAATAATAGCTACTAGCTAAGTATCGGCATGGCGCCATATGAGGCTTTGTACGGGAGGCCTTGTAGATCTCCAAATTGTTGGACAGAAGTTGGAGAAGGTAGTTTTCTTGGACCAGAGATTGTGCAAGAGACAACAGAGAAGATTTTCATCATTAGAAACCGTTTGCGCGCAGCCCAAAGTCGTCAGAAGAGTTATGCAGACAATCGCAGAAGAGATCTAGAGTTTGTAGTTGGAGATCATGTCTTCTTGAAGATTTCTCCTATGAAGGGCGTTATGAGGTTCGGTAAAAAGGGAAAGTTGGCACCAAGGTATATAGGTCCGTTTGAGATTTTAGAGAGGGTTGGTGTTGTCGCATATAGGCTTGCTTTACCGCCTCAGTTGTCTAGTATTCATGATGTTTTCCATGTATCGATGTTAAGGAAATATGAGCGGGACGTTTCTCATGTTATAGACTGGCAACCATTAGAGATCCGAGAAGATGCTTCATACATCGAACAACCAGTACGTATTCTTGACCGGAAAGATCAAGTGCTTCGATCTAGAGTTATACCGTTAATCAAGGTTCAGTGGAGTCACCATACCGAGGAAGAGGCTTCTTGGGAACGCGAGGCCGAGATCCAAGAGAAATACCCTCACCTGTTCGTATTATAGGTATGTAAATTTCGAGGACGAAATTTCTTTTAAGGAGGGTAGAATGTAATAACCCAAATAAATCTTGACCGTCAAATTTTAACCATTGACCAATGTATCCAATTAGCCTGATATGACCGTCGATCTACAAGATCAATTGGTTCAATCTCAACCATTAATTTGGACATATCCAATCCAACTGTTCGTTAACTAATAAATCCAACCCTATATTTAACCATCCATCCAACAATACAACCATCAAACCGTCCAAATGGTGAAATCATCAGAATACTTGTCCATCCATCTACCATCCATCTAAACTGACCATCCATCTCACCAATAATCCACAGGTACATAACAAAGTTCATTCTTCGATCTCATCTTGCCGTACATTTATCCATCCATCTACCCATACATCCATTCGTCCATCTATTATACATTGATCCATCCATCCATCTACATCATCCATGTACCATCAAATACATCCCAATCACACACATGCACTAAACACATCATGCACACATACCTTTCACACGTGGCATACATGCATCAAATACATCGCATGCATCACATGCACACACATGTGGCACATGCATGAGACACACACACTTACACATGTGTGGCATGTACACACATTTGACAAATGTGTGTGGCACACACGTGGCAGTTGTGAAATGCATGGTACATGTATACACTAGACAGTAAATGACTATAAATGAAAAAGAAAAAAAAAAAACATGGCCAAAAGAAAATGAAAACGGTAGTAATAAAGGTGAGAGTTTCTTTAATGCACGTGCCTACAACAACACTATAAATCAGAGGATCGCTCTTAACCAAGATGTGAGTGTGAAAAGTGAGGAAGTGTGTGACGTGAGGAGAGATAAAGAGCAAGTGTAGGGACGTGAGAAGAGTGAGGAGAGAGAAGAGAAGGAGAAGAGAGAAAAAAAAAAAAGTTGCTAGACATTCACGTTGGAAAGAGAGGGAGAGAGAGAAGAGAGAGAGAAAAAGGAAGGAAGAAAAGAGGAGAGAGAAAAAGGAAGAAAGAGGAAGAAAAGAAAAGAAAAAAAATACTTCTTAAGAAAAAAGTGAGTTTTCTCTCACTTGATTTTTTTTAAAAAAAATATATATTTTTTATTATTTAATTATTCATTCATTCAAATAAATAGATCTTACTTGCCCATCTTATATATTTTGTTGTTTGTTTAATTTTTATTACTTATTTTAATTGCTTACTATAGATTTAAACATGTCATTTTAATTTTTGTCGTTCAGTTGTCTTTATTTTAATTAACATGATATGATTGCAAAAATCTTGAGTTTATAAATTTTGGATTCTTAAATCAAATAAATTATATTGCATGTTTATTTATTTTTATTTTTACTATTATTAAATTCTTTTTTTGTAGAACTTTAATCATGTATATGCAATTTACATTGATTAACAATTTTGTTTTAAATTTAATAAATTGTGCACATCACGTATTATGAATTGATCAATAGGAGTCGTTAAATATTTTTAGAAATATTTGATTTGTGTAATATTAAAATCATGCATCATTAAAATAGTTATGAAACACCAGAAAATAGGTGCGGCGATCAAGTCCTCTGGGTTGAAAATCCCTAAAGCGTAAATAGGTGGGGCGATCAAGACCCTTGGGTTGAAAGTCCCAGAAACCCAATTGGTACCTTTTGGAACATCTACCGTACCCTTTGAGTGGGTGAGCATGCCAGGATTGCAAAAGGTTCCCACTGCCAGGTTCGGTAAAGTAGTAGTCTGACGAGCTAGCGGACAAATGGGTCCCTCACCAAGTGCCCTTTGGATGGGTGAGCATGTCATGCAAGAGGTTCCCATTGTCAGGCTAGGTGTTGTATTGGCACGGGTGTTGGCCAACCGGTGTAAACTGGCCCTGGTGTTAAAAAAGAATAAACCACACCTTTATTATGGAGTATATCATATGTTGATTTCATTCATTCATGTTTCTTTGAATTTACGTTGAAATTTGGTGTTTATTAGATCTCCTCATTTGTTGTTTTACCTAAATAGATATTGTATCTTTTAATACTTTTATTCATGTTATATGAGGTTATTTTGAAACCTGTGTTGAGATTACTCACTAGGCTTCGCAGCTTACCCTGTTGGGATTTTAAAATTTCAGGATCAGGATCACATGGAGGAGCTTAAAGAGATTTTCTTTTATTTATTTTGTTTCTTTACCATTTTCTAAATAAGTGTAATGAACATTTAGTATGACAACATTACGATGATATGTGTTTGATGATAATCTTGAATAATCGGAACATGGACATTTTTCTTTAAATAAATGTTTAATTATTAAAATTTTGGATTGTTATATTTTATGAATGAGGTTATTTTGTCAATATATGCGTGGAATATGAAGTGTAAACATACAAAACATAAGTCATGCCTGCGGGTACGGAATCGGGGTCGGATATACCCAGGTGCCGGATTTCGGGGCGTGACACTTCATATGTTGGAATTGGAGTATTATCACAGGAAGGTAGGCTGATAGTCTTCTACAACGAGAAGCTTAGTAAAGCTCGATAGAAGTGGTCGACCTATGAGCTTAAGTTGTAGTAGTTGTTCAGGCGTTACGACATTGATGGCATTATCTAATTCAAAGAGAGTTTGTTCTATACACTGACCATCAAGCATTAAAGTTTATTAATAATCAGACTAATGTGAATCATGTGCATTGCAGATGGGTTGTGTTTTTGCAGGAATTCATATTCATTCTAAAACACAAGTCAGAGTAGCAGAATAAGGTGGTTGATGCACTTATCTGGCGTGCATCACTACTTGTTATAATGAGCAATGAGGTGATCGGCTTCGAGTGTCTCAAAGAGCTGTATGCTGAGTACGAGGTCTTCAAAGATTCTTTGATGTAGTGACAAAAAGGTCATCTGATTAACTCACATATATAGAACGGTTTCCTCTTCAAAGGAAATCGATTGTGCATTCCCCAAAGTTCTTTGAGGGAGCATATTATTCAAGAGCTACATGGAGGTAGCCTTAGTGGACACCTTGGGCGAGACAAGATGTGAGCTCTTGTGGAAGAGCGGTATTACTAGCCACAATTGGTACACGATGTGGGAAAAGCAGTACAACGTTGTTATATTTTTCAGACATCTAAGAGGCAATCTCAAAATACAGCCCTCTACACCTAGTTACCTGTGCCTGACGGCCGTTGGGAGGATTTATCTATAGACTTTATGCTTGGTCTCCCACGAACATAACGCAGTATGGATTCAGTACTCGTGGTGGTATATTGTTTCTCCAAGATTGCGCACGTTATCACATGCAAGGATAACCTTAATGCAACACGTGTGGTGAATCTATTCTTCAGAGAAGTCATGTGACTACATGGGATTCCTAAGACCATTACTTCTGACTATGACACGAAGTTCGTTAGCCACTTTTAGCAGACTTTGTGGACTCAATTCGATACACGACTTCGGTTCAAAGCACCTACCGCCCACAGGATGATGAGCAGACTGAGCTTGTGAATCGCATGTTGGGAAACCTCCTTCGATATATTTCAGGAGAAAAGCTGAAGCAGTGTGATTTGGCCTTGTCTCAAGTAAAGTTTGCATTCAACAACATGGTGAACTGCTCGACAAGGAAATCCCCATTCTAGATTATTTACGGACGAGTGTCTCGTGCACACTCGACTTGGTTTCTCTGCCCAAGATCCCAGGCACAAGCATTGCAGCAAATCATATGGCAGACAGGATATGCACATTCATATGGAGGTGAGACCAAACTACATGCCTTGAACAAGAAGTATAAGGAGTAAGCAGACAAGCATCGGTAAGAAAAGGTGTTTGATGTGGGCGATCACGTTATGGTCCATCTGCGCAAAGAGAGATTTTCAACTAGGATGCAAAACAAATTAAAGAATAAGAAGATTAAACGGGTATCAATGATCTGAAAGATCAATGAAAACGCTTACGTTGTTGATCTTCCAAATAACATGACGATCTCACGGACTTTCAATGTTGCAGACCTAACCGAGTATCATGAACCAAAGTAGGACAAGAACTCGAGGACAAGTTCTTTAGAAGTAGAGGGGACTGATGTAGAGTGGGTCGCGAACAGTTTCATGGCCAAAATGGATCAAAAAAGGTTCGGTCGACAACATAAGTGATTTCGACCGTCAAACCTTAAATCGGGCGTATCTCGCAATCCAGAATGAGCTATTGGACGTATCATATATGATTTTGGGGTAAGACAAGCTACTTTAGCCACCCAACCCCATTATGCTGGGTTACCTACACTGAATTTGTGAAATACCCTCAGATCGACGGTCGTTTCCCTATTTTAATTTCATTTTTACTATAAATAATAAGTTTTAGTTTGATTATAACTCTTCATCCGTTGGGCTTTAGGAGTTGCGCCCAACGTGAAAAGTGCTTAGAATAATTAGGAAAACTGCGTGGTGAAGCCAAATCTATTTTTGGCTAAAAACCTTGCGTGATTGTGGAAATCACAATTGTTTATAAATAGCAAGTTGCGAATTTTAGGAGTTTTAGTTGTAGTTTAATTTTGAAAATTCTCCCATGGCTTAGTATATCCGTTTAAAGGATTGTGAACTCTCTTATTTCATTCATCAGTCAAATTATGAATTTTATACAATTTATTTCTATTTCTCTTGCTTTTTTTTTTCGGGATTCGAAAAGTCTCCATGAGGAGTCCAGAGAAACTCCATGAATTCTGAGTAGTTATCCTGGAGGAAGATGGCCAGTGATCGACCTCATCACGTTCATCCCTGCATCATCGCGGGACAAGGACAACCATGCATGAAAGAACCTCATGGGCAATAAGAGTTCTTTGATGATTTGGTTGGATGGTTCATTAAATGTATACGATTACTGCACGTGTGTCATGCATGAAACTCAAGTTAGGGGCTTGGATCGTCTACAACGCTTGTAGAACAAGCTTATTGTACAAATGCGTATGTGGAGCCTACCACGGTGCGTGTAGAATTCAACGTGCTTCCGGGTCTCCCGAAAATTTTACAGCTTGACTTCTCAAAAAGTAGGGCGCGGATTCTGTCAGGTCATTCCCATGGGCCCAACTTGATGCATGCGTTGTATATCCATGCCGTCCATCCCCGTTTCTACATGTCATTTTAAGGCATGGGCCAAAACATGAAGCAGATCCAAATTTCAGGTGGACCAGAGCACAGGAAACGGTGGTGATGATCTTCACTGTTGGTGGGGACATAGTTAACCTTAAAAAAAAAGACAAATTTTTTTTTTAAAAAAATTAATTAATTAATTAATTTAAATAAAAAATCTCGCATTAAAATACGAGAGTTTTTCAACTGAGTTAGCTGTCAATACGATGACTTTAGATCAACAGTCGTCGCATGGAGGAATTTAGTGTCTGGCGTCTGCGTTAAAGTCCATGATTCGCCTGTTGGTGATAGATTTTCTTTCACGCAACATAGGATACTTACCAAAACTCATCTAGCTTCGGCTGGTGATGTTGACTGTCAACCCCACCCCTGTAATTGTCACCCAGGATAAGATGAATCTAAAGAGGCTCCCCCCTTTGCCCCTTCTATGATCCAGGCCGTTCATTAGAAGGTCCAGCCACGATGGATGGCAACCTAATATATTTTTCACTGAGTAAAGACCCTCACTGTTGAAGGAAAAAAAGTCCATTTCTCAATGACAATTCATGATAGGTGAGGATCGTTGGTCACTCAGAAATTTCATGTGTGGCTCATCCACAGATGGGACCATCTAGATGAACGGCCTGGATAATCATGTAGTGGTAGGAACAGGATGGTCCAATATTGAATGATATGAAACATTCAGACAGAACATTTTCCACACCTATGCCTTGTTTGGTCACTGGTGGGCCAGCATGCAACCTATTTTCCGGTGCCAAAATGCTTATAATTTACTCTTGCTCGGTGGTATACTCTCAGGAGTTTCAACACCCGGTCAAGGGTTTGAGTATCCACAGGTGGTATACTCTCAGCAGTGGGTATACTCTCAGCAGCGTGAGTGCGTGTGGTGTGTGAAAAAAAAAATTAAAAATTAAAAATTTAAAAAAATTAAAAAAAAAAAGTTAGATATCAACCATTTATTTACATGTTGTAAAAATTTATGAGATCCAAACCGTTCATCTTTTTGTCCTATGAATGGGTCATACCCCAAAAATCAAATCGGTCCGGTGATTCTAATCGTCTGATCAATGTAAAATTCAGCCAATCCACGCCTGATGTGAGGTCTAATATAGTACCATAGGTGAGAATTATGATTTTTGCCTGTGGTGTCCCATTAGATCAATGGTAAGCAAACGAATGCAACAAGTATACCGGTGGTACACCAGAGATGCTGAGCGACCATTTACAGATTGCGTCATTGAATTTTAGAAAAAAAAAATAGTAATAATAATTAATTAATTGTTAGATTGTTATGAACAAAGTGCAAATGATGGGTGCATTTATCAATTAAGTGGATGTAAATAGCAGCTTCCAAAGCATGCGGTGCTTCAAAAAAGAGAGAGAAAAAAAGATTGTGATCCACAGGATCACATGATTAGATGGGCCCCCAGGCTCTAATTGGAAGAAAGCATGAGACCCACATGCGAAATGATGGGATACACACGAACATCGATTAGGCCCACAACTGAAACTGGTATGTCCCACTGATTGTGGAGGACATTCGACAACAAAACCATACCTCATTAATTAATTCCAGGGAAATGAAATCTACACCCGCTCTAATTGATTTGCTTCTACCCACCTTTGATTTCGAGAATTAAAACAGTACACTTTTTACCATATTTAATTTTCCAAAATCCGAATTGGGTGTATGAAAATCAATCAAGGTGGCTGTGAAACAGCAAATAACGGCGCAGCAGGCCCCAAGCATTGGAGATCTTGGCACAGTATATTAATGATCAGGTACTCCCCTAAGTAGTACCATAAGCTTACCGTACTATCCCTCTTTTTTATGTTAGATGTCACATGTGCGGAGCATGCAAGCCATACAAATTGTCGGTCTTATCATGAAAGCTCACCATGTTAAAATCAGATCGATCCAACCGCCAGGTGGGACAAACCAGTATCATGGTTTTGATCGTCGGCCTTCCATTGATTTCAATTTTGATGACGGGTGATCTTAATGATGGGGAACTTCTTAATGGCTCAGATGTCTACACGTATTACAAGTTGGAGGGAAAATACATACCTATTTCAAAAGCAAAGCCACTCCATGAAGAGCAACCTGGCCCACCTGTGAGCCATAGCACAAGTGGGTCCTCTTTTGGGTTGTTCTCAGACTCTACAAAGTAGTAGAAGAGCTGGTCTTCATTGAATTCCCCCACACCCACATACCTACAGCGATAACACGTTACATGTATGAAAGAGATCACTGATCAAAACAACCACAAGCAGTGTGGGAGGCTTTTTTTGTGTGTTTTTTTCTAATCAGCTTACCCGGTTTCTAGATAGAAGGGGAGTGGGCCAGGAAAGCCTGGTAAGGAACTGATGATTGATCGGGAGATTGCAGCCCATGGATGAACAGAAATCAATACGAGTAGGCAAAAGTTGATGGGGTGTGACATTGCTGTGTTGTGTTCTTTGATGCCTCTGCTAGGATCAGATGCAGGAAATAAATGGAGATGTATTTAAGATGAAACGCGTTGTTTAAAAAGTCAACACACGTGCATTATTACATTGGAACGAATGTGAGACATCCGAACTGCTCATCCGGTCGGGCCCACCATCTAGATTCTATGGACCCAAAGATTAAGCTGCTTGACTCATCGTACGAGCCACGGTGTAAAAAACGAATGGACGGCTATTAAGGATTGGGTAACCACTCAATGATTGGAAAGGATTTCTCGCACACGTGGGATGTTGGCCGATGTGGGCGCGGAGAGGGTGAACCTGTGGGCTTCTAGAAAGGCCTGTTTTGGATGAGAGCGTGCTAATTACACCTGGAGCCCCGCCAGTCCACATGCATGCACACGTGCTCGTATGGAGTACGTGCGCAATATCTGATCTTTCCGTGTGGTAGGAACATATATAGACCTTCAACCTGAGAAAATTCAGGGAGTTTCCCTCCTCAGGTGGTCACGATCTAGAAGGTAAATTAACAGCTGTTTTGTAGTCCTTATTTTGTGGGGTACGCTGAGGACATCTGACATGTAAAATTGCCTAATTTTTAGGTTAAATGATCAAAACAATAAAGCCCACTTGATGGAAAGATCTGATCTCGTCCATGTATTCTATACTGGCACGTGTGCCTGCATGTGGATTGGGCCGGCAAGGCTCCCGCACGAGCGTGGAATTAGTAGCACATAAAAGAATAGATGTGTCTAGAAGCCCATGTCTGGAGGTGGCTTAGGCCGATCGTAAACGTCAATGCTCGATGATCTGATGCAATTGTTCTAATGCAATTTTTTTTTATTGAGGCACAAAAGTTCATAGAACTCGGTTTGGTTCATACCCGCTCGTGAAAACACGTGTGGCCTTAACGGCAATGAATCCACGCCACCCATCTGTTGCGATCTTTGTAGTACTGCCCATATCGGAAAAACCAACGATCAAGCAATCTCCGCTGTCTGATCCATTATATTCAAATGGATGGTGCAATTATTAATGTCCAATTATCCAAAAGTTTGTTTATGAGATGGGTAGAATTTCATATGTAGATTATCTATTGTCAGGCCCACCATAAGAACGGTTAGGATTCAGTGGCTGTATAGAAACAAAAGAACAAATCAAAATCATGGTAGTGATCTCTGCATAAGATAATAATAATAATAATAATAATAATAATAATAATAAAAAGAAGAAGAAGAAGAAGAAGAACCATGTACCTACGTGGATAACATCTGAACATTTTAATAAGCAGGTTGTGGCTGAAGATCCATAGCTCATAGTATTCTTGTATTAGGCACTGGTGACTGTTGAGAGTCAAATATTGCATATCAGACCTAGTTGTTACCTAGATTTACGAACATGATACTGTTTAAACGCCATATTTTAATCGTGTTTGTGTTGCAGGGCGTATTTACGAGTCTGGACTGGGAAAAGGTACTAAAAGCATGGATTTAACGGTCTGAAATCACCAAGGCAAGCGACGGACCCCAAGAGACCAAGATCGACGGATGTGCACGTCAGGGATTTAAGAAAATCGAGAAACTGAAGTTCAAGTGGCCCGAAGGACATCCAGAATGCAAGATCACAGGGTTCCCACCATCCATTCAGCTCGAAAATTCATACATCGACCGATGACCATAAATTAACCGTACACGTCAAATTTCATCCGTTCAATCCCTGTGCAAGTGTCCCAACAGACAGATCAGCCCATAAACCCTTGATTTGGGGCCCACCTGCTATCTGGATATGCTTAAAAGTTGGCATTTACGCGTTAAATGAGTTGACAAAATGGATGGATGGATTGGATTTTGCATATACATCAAGGTGGGGTCCATTGTATGCGAGTGGCGTACAGAGGAATCATGCACTCGTCGTGCATCGAACGGACAGAGTCGGTCAGTAGGCGCTGACCCGACGTTCGTGTTTAACAAGGAAACAGAGACGCTGATTCGCAACAGGCTTTGCAAGTGGGCCAATATCAGTGTGCTTTTTCATGATCCGCACCGTTCAATGTGATCAGGAGGTCAAACCGACCGCACACTGATCTACGGTCCGATTTTTACGGAAGCAGTGCATATACAGGGAGTCCAAATGCCGGTCGGACGGCTAAAGAACAAAGTCAGTGGGCCGCAGTATCGGAAGTACAAATCATCTCCCTCTGCACCGAAATTCGACTGCAAACCCAATGGACGGAGTGGATTTCCCAAAACAGAAGCTATGTGGGCCCCACCATCAGACAGTGTAAGTGCGTAACGCACTCTGTTCGCAACTGGACGTTGTCCGGTTTTCACGGCGAGCTGTGCGCTCGTGGGGGCGATCATACGGCTGATCTGAGCCGTTCATCATGTAGGTCTGCCACAAATCTCCCAGAGGACATTGTCCTTTTAGAAGGAAAGCAAGTAGAAAATTTGGAGTCTGCTGATTTCTCACGCAAGACAGCCGCAACACCTGGGAGGCACTTTCGCAAATCGTCCAATCAAACAGGACCGTCCAATCAACAGTTTAAGAATAATTTGCTGGTGGGCCACCAGACATCAGATGACCAACAATCTGAAAGATCTTGATGGTGGAAAATCCCATGATATCCGACTAAAATCGGATCAATCGCAACCCAAGGTTTCGCAGAACTGCTGCTGCGGAAGTCTCTTTGCGTAAACAAATCTTACGCAGGGGAGTGCGTAATCTGGAACCAACACTCAGCCGACTGAGGCTGGCTATAAGAGACAACGGAAGGGAAGGTGATTTGGGGGGGTGTTTTTTTGGTAGGGACGTGAGAAGCAAGACAGGAGAGTGCAGCCGTGAAAAAAGAGCAACAGTTGGGTTTTTCTGGCTGGACGTCAGGGAGAGAGAAAGAGAAACAGAGAAGGAGGAGAGCAGTGGAGCTTGGCTTGGCTGGTTTGGCTGCTGGCACGTGGGAGAAAGGAGAAAAAAAGACAGAAGAAAAGAAAAGAAAAACATGGAAGGAGTAGGGCGAGGCGCGAGCAGAGGCTGACCTGGTTCTTCTTCTTCTTCTTCTTCTTCTTCTTCTTTTTCTTCTTTTTAATTGGAGCTTAGCCCATTCATGGGTGGCTAAACCTCTTAGCTAGGGCTAAGAGGTGAAGCCTGTAGCGAGATGGGAGATTCTACTTTGAGCCTTTAAAATTCATAAACTGAATTTGATTTAGTTGATTATTAAAGGAATATTTTTCTTAGTCTTTAATGGTCTGTTGTGACTGAAATTACAATGGGTTTGCAATGACTTTGAATATTTCTTTCCCATTTTTATGTTTATGAAGTCAGGAAGCCCTGTTGTTCATCATTGTTCCATGGGCATGGTAGGATGACAGTACCCTTCCTGATCTTCATACATTGTTGGTTAGTTGGTAATTAGTTTAATTCTGTTGTTTACTTTGTCTCTTGGGCATGGTTTGGTGATGGAATCCATTCTAATTCATATACCTTTCATCTCTTGAAAACTATATCAAAGGAAGTCTAGTTGATTTCCATGATTTTCGAAGCAGGCATAAGATCTCCCTGATCTCTACAAGTGGATCCTCTGAATCCCTAGTTTCTTTCCTCTGAATTCCTTAAAGTTTTAGATAATTATTCCACAATTATTCCTTAAAAGTCTATTTGGTTAGATCATATCTTAGTCTAGTTCTAGTTCTACTTGGTTTCAGATAACGTACAGGTATCAGTCCCTGTGGATTCGACCTCGGTCTTACCGAGTTTATTACTACATCACAACCCTATACTTGGGGAGTGAACAAGTTTTTGGCGCCGTTGCTGGGGACTGACGGTTACGATTCTCTGAAATTAATTGGTTTTAGAATTAGTTTAAGATTAGGATTTTACTAACCTTAGTTTTTTTTTTTTTTGAATTCAAAACTAACTTGTTTCCTGTTTTGTAGGATCCTGACGTAAACTTCTGAATTGGTAATTCCTTTCTAATTTATCTATTTTTCTTATTTTTAGAATTAGGGTTTAAAATTTTAGAAATTTTCTAATTCTAGTACCCTCCCATCTGTAGGAAATAGTTTATTTTTAGAAATTAGGTTATTTCTTTCCCTTTTTAGAAATTAACCTTCTATTTTTATTTTAGTAACATTCTAATTTTAACTCTTTTAGAATCTAATTTGTTTCCTAATTTATTTTTAGAATTTTTGTTTAGAAACTAACCTTCCTATTTTGTAGGCCTTTAAGATAGAAATTTCTAATTCGGTAAGCTCTTTCCCTACTTTCTATTTTTTCAGTTCTTTTTTAGTAATCTACTTTCTAGTTTAGGTCTTTCCTAATTTATTTTAGAGATTTTCACTTTCTTTTAATTCGTTCTTTTAGAAATCAGTTTACTGCTATCTTTCTTTTAAAGGATTGTTCTTCTTTTTTTAGAATCTAATCTATTTTGTTTTATTTTGCAGGTCTTTAACTTAGGACTCAAATTTGGTAATTTCTTTCCAACTCTCTCTTTCTTTCTAGATTTTCTTTTCCTTTCTTAAGATTAGGTTTTTAATTGAGGGCTGCGAGTGTTTCATGCCCAAGTGGGCCCGTGACAACACTCGACGTCTCTTGACTGAAGGAGGATTGGTTGAGGGGTTGACTATCCATCGCAGGACTAGACACCACTCGAAATCCCCTGAGTTAATTGAAGTTATGGCTGAAGACCAACCTCCTCTACTTTCACCCAGGGTGGAGGATACCCAAGATGAGAATAAGGTGCAACAGGCACCCCTGCCTCGTACTTTACGAGATTATCTACAACCAGCGGGAATGAGTACGCCCTCATGCATGATTTTCCCTGAAAACACAAGACAAATGGACATCAAGCTAGGAGTTATCCAACTCCTTCCCAAATTCCATGGACTTGAATCAGAGAGTCCATATTTACATTTGAAAGAGTTCGATGAGATTATAGCTACATTATGTTTTCCTAATGTATCTGAGGATACAATTAGGCTGAAACTCTTTCCTTTTTCCTTAAAAGAGAAAGCTAAGACGTGGTTACATTCACTGCGTCCTAGATCCATTGGCACATGGAACGATATGCAGAGGGAATTCATAAAAAAATTCTTCCCACATCATAAAATGATTACCCTCAGAAAAGCAATCATGAACTTTGCCCAAAAGGAAGATGAAACATTCTTCCAATGTTGGGAAAGGTTCAAAGATTTGGTCAGTTCATGCCCACAACACGGATTTGAAACATGGCGCATTACAAATTTTTTCTACGATGGACTGACATCTTCCATATGCCAAATGGTCGAGACAATGTGTAATGGGGAGTTCATTAATAAAGATGTCGACGAGGTATGGGACTACCTTGACAGTTTGGCTGAAAAAACACAATCTTGGGACTATTACCCAAAGTCGAACACCACGTCTAGGCTGACTCAATTAAAGGAGAAAGGTGGATTATATCTCTTGAAAGAAGAGGATGATCTCAAATGTAAAGTGACTATGCTCATAAGGAAAGTTGAGGCCATGGAAGGAAAGAAGGATAAGGTTAATGAAATTGTTTGCGGCATCTGTGATTGTAACATTCATACAACTGAAAATTGTCCTACAATACCCGCCTTTCGAGAAGTGTTGAATGAACAAGTCAATGCCGTAAACAACTATCAAAGACCTTTTACTGGACCTAACTCCAATACGTACAATCCTGGTTGGAAAAATCATCCAAACTTTAGTTGGAGGAATGGACAAATGGCTACTCCTCCAGGTTTCTTCAATCAAAATCCAAATCAAGCGAAACCTCAAGAGGAACCTGTTCAAAATTCCATACAAGAGCTGGCTCAGGCAATGCGGGGAATTACAGATTTTATGCAAAAGATAGATTCTCGTATGACGGTTATAGAAAAGGGGATGCTTCCTGCACAACCTCTCCCCAATCCTAAACCGCAGTACAAGATCAATGATCTCAGCTCTTCAAATCAGATGGGGCACGCTAAATCCATCACCACTCTTAGGAGTGGAAAGATCATTGATAAAACTCTTCCGGTTAGGCCCGAAAAGCCTCAAGAACCAGAAGAGAACAGCAATGATGGATCTAGTGATGCCCCATAAAAATTAGAACCGGAACTTCTAGAGAAGCCAGTTGCTCCGTTCCCCCAACGGTTGGTTACATCAAAACCTCTCTCTAACTCTCAGGATATCCTAGAGGTGTTGAAACAAGTGAAAGTCAATATTCCTCTACTAGATGTCGTGAAACAGATACCTTCATATGTCAAATTCCTGAAAGACTTATGCACGACCAAAAGACGGCAAAGTATTCAAAAGAAAATCTTCTTGACTGAGAAAGTGAGTGCCATCCTGAAGCAAGACGTGCCGCAGAAATTCAAGGATCCCGGTAGCCCAACCATATCATGTGTAATCGGGGACCATCGAATTGATCATGCACTTCTTGACTTAGGAGCGAGCGTCAATCTGATTCCCTACGCGGTATACAAACAGTTAGGTTTAGGTGAATTAAAACCCACCCTAACCACACTACAACTTGTTGATCGCTCTATTCGTATACCAAGAGGGATAATCGAGGATGTGTTGGTCCAAGTTGATAGATTTTACTACCCTGTAGATTTTATCATCCTGGACACCGAACCCATCAATAACATAAGCACTCAGATCCCCGTCATTCTTGGCCGCCCATTCCTTGCCACTTCAAATGCAATTATCAATTGCAGGAATGGTGTCATGACTATGTCTTTTGGGAATATGACATTGGAGTCAAACATCTTTTTCAATAACGGCAGAAACTTAGAGGATGATGACGATTTCCACGACATTAACATGATTGACTCTTTCGTGGAAGATACGACACCTCTAACCTTATCCTCCGACCATCTGGAGACGTACCTAGCCCACTCCCATGATTTTGATGATGACATGATTAGGGAGACGTGCGCCTTGCTTGATACTGCACCGGTACTTGAAGTTAACCGGTGGAGGCCACAATTTGAAGAATTGCCTCAAACCAATGTAGTGCCTCTACCGTCTAATCTCAAGCTGCCGAAACTTGACCTAAAACCTTTGCCCTCTGATTTGAAATATGCTTATTTAGGTCAAGATGAGACATACCCGGTGGTGATCTCTGCCCACCTGGAGAAAGAACAGGAGAGTATGCTCATATCTACTCTCATTGAGCATAAAGGAGCCCTGGGATGGACGATAGCGGACCTCAAGGGAATCGATCCCTCGATTTGTACTCATCGCATATATCTCGAGGATAATGCAAAAACCGCTCGGCAACCACAACGTCGACTAAATCCAAACATGAAGGAAGTGGTTAAGGCCGAGGTTCTTAAACTATTGGGCATGGGTATCATATACCCTATATCTGATAGTCAATGGGTGAGTCCAACTCAAGTGGTCCCTAAGAAGTCCGGATTCACCATCGTAGCCAATGCTAATAATGAACTCGTGCCAACTAGAGTCACTACTGGTTGGAGAATGTGCATTGACTAAAGGAAGTTGAATACCGTCACGAGGAAAGACCACTTTCCTTTTCCATTCATTGATCAAATCCTGGAAAGGTTAGCTAGTCATTCCTATTATAGTTTCCTTGACGGGTATTCGGGCTACAACCAGATAGAGATAGCTCCTGAAGACCAGGAAAAGATCACATTTACATGTCCCTACGGCACCTTTGCCTATCGAAGGATGCCATTCGGACTATGTAATGCCCCTGCCACCTTTCAGCGATGTATGCTTAGTATCTTTTCTGATATGGTGGGGCAATATCTAGAGGTCTTCATAGATGATTTCTCTGTTTACGGTCCATCTTTCAGCAAGTACTTGGAAAGTCTTAAATGTGCTAAAAAGATGTGAAGAAAAGAACTTGGTACTTAATTGGGAGAAGTGTCATTTCATGGTTCAGAAGGGAATTGTCCTTGGGCATATCATCTCGTCCAAGGGAATCGAGGTAGATAAGGTAAAAATCGATCTTATCTCTAACCTACCTCCACCCAAGAACATCAGAGACGTGCGATCCTTCTTAAGACACGCAGGATTTTACAGGCGATTCATAAAGGACTTTAGTCTTCTCTCTCGTCCTTTATACACTCTTCTTCAAAAGGATGCTCCGTACGAGTGGACTGAGTAATGCCAGGAAGCTTTCACCAAGCTTAAGGGCACGTTAACCACTGCACCTATCATGCAGTCACCCGACTGGAGCCTTCCTTTTGAGCTTATGTGCGACGCTTCTGATTATGCTCTTGGGGCGGTCCTAGGCCAGAGAAAAGATAAGAGGCCCTACGTCATTCATTACGCAAGTAGAACTTTAAATTCTGCCCAGGTGAACTACTCGACTACGGAAAAGGAACTCTTAGTTGTAATGTTCGCCTTGGACAAATTTAGGTCATACTTGATCGGATCCAAGATCATTATCTATACAGATCATGTGACACTTAAGTATCTTCTTTCTAAGAATGATTCTAAGCCTCATTTGATACGATGGATCCTTCTACTTCAAGAATTTGATTTGAAAATTAAAGATAAAAAGGGAGTAGAGAACGTAGTGGCCGATCATCTGTCTCGCCTTAATACCTCTGATTCCCTTGAGACGACCCATATCAACGACATGTTCCCTGATGAACAACTGTTCAGAGTCTCCCATTCACCTTGGTTCACTGATATTGCTAATTATCTTACTACAGGTGCCATACCGATATAGTGGACGACGCAAGATAAGAAGAAATTCTTTACTGAGGTGCGCAACTTTTTCTGGGATGATCCTTATTTATTTAAATATTGCCCAGACCAAATCCTAAGGAGATGTGTACCAAACGATGAGCATCAGAGCGTCATCTCCTTCTGTCACTCACAGGCCTGTGGTGGTCACTTTTCTGCTAAAAAGACCACGGCCAAAATTCTGCAGTATGGCTTTTACTGACCCACTATGTTTAGGGACACTCATGAGTTTTGCAAAGCTTGTGAGCGTTGTCAGAAATTGGGAGCATTGTCCCGTCGAAATATGATGCCTTTGAACCCCATCCTTATCATTGAAGCATTTGATTGCTGAGGCATCGATTTCATGGGACCATTCCCCCAATCGTTTGGAAATCTGTACATTTTGCTCGCTGTGGATTATGTCACTAAATGGGTCGAAGCGATTCCGTGTCGAACTAATGACCATCGCACGGTCATTAAATTCCTAAAAGAAAACATCCTTTCTCGATTCGGAACGCCTCGAGCCATCATTAGTGATGGGGGCTCACACTTTTGTAATAAACCATTTGAGAGCTTAATGAAAAAATACAGTATCTTTCATAGGGTGCACACCGTATATCACCCACAAATAAGTGGGCAAGCTGAGATTTCTAATAGGGAAATCAAACACATTTTGGAGAAAATGGTTAACCCTGATCGTAAGGATTGGTCAATTCGATTGACCGATGCCTTATGGGCATACCGTACTGCCTTTAAAACCCCTATTGGAATGTCTCCCTTTAGACTTGTCTATGGAAAGGCTTGTCACTTGCCTGTGGAGCTGGAACATAAAGCGTACTGGGCGATCAAAAATCTTAATTTCAATCTGGACAACGCTGGCTCGCTACGCAAACTTCAATTGAATGAACTGGAGGAAATCCGGAATGATGCGTACGATAATTCGAGAATTTACAAGGACAAGATGAAAGCATTTCATGACCAACACATTTTTCGAAAATCATTCACGCCTGGTCAGAAGGTCCTTTTGTACAATTCTCGATTACATTTCTTTCTGGGTAAGCTTCGATCTCGTTGGACCGGCCCTTACATTGTTGTTACTGTTTTTCTGCATGGGGCCGTTGAGATAAGAGATCCCGACAATGGCAAGGAGTTTAAAGTCAATGGACATCGATTGAAACCATTTGTCGAGAAATTTGATTCAGAGAACATGTTCATGCCCCTGACTGCTCCTGTTTACCAGGATTGATCTCCTAGTCTGATGGAGGTATAGGTAGGTTTATCGCTTTCATAGGACTAGGGTAGTTGGTTTATTTGTCGAGCTAAAGACGGTAAACTTAGCGCTCCTAGGAGGCAACCCAGCTCTTCATTTCATTTCGTTTCTATCATTAGTTAGTTCAATGTTTGTGAGTAACATTACTGCAAACCCTCACGAGACTACAACTCGTCCTCTAGGGGCAACCTAGGGGTTTAAAGGCTTGTTACATACACTAAATGCAATCGAGAGCACCTACGAAAGTGGTATAGGTAGGGTTTTATTTTTGTTATTTTTGTGTTGTCTTCTCTCTCGTACTGACCGACGCCCATGCTGCGATTTCTTGGAAAGTGTCTCTCGATTCATCATCCAGGTACTATCTTCCCATCACTTCATATTTACTTTTCATTGTCCCAAGTGCATTGCATGCTCATATCTTTTACATTGAGGACAATGTAGATTTTTAGGTTGGGGGTGGGAGACTAGGTGACCTAATCAGCATTTTCTTGGTCTTGAACAAAATTTGTGAAAGTTGTGAAAATTTTAAAAAAATTTCTGACATTTTGTTAAATTCGAAGTCATTTTAACAACCATCTTGGATTTAGAATTACAAGATAAGTGAAGTTGGTAATTTATGACTCTTAGATTCAGTCATCTATTATATTAGATTTCACAGTTAAGTTTGAAGTGTTAATCTATAATTAGAAGTTTTAAACATTGATTAAGTTATGATTTCACATGTCACATCTCGCTTTCACATTAAGATTTCAGTTTGATATTAAAGGATTAACTTGGTAATCACTGAGCATGTAAGGAACCAGCTTGGAAAATTTGCCCGTCATGATCAATTGAAAAAAAAAAAAAAAGACACCTTTGGAAAAGGTTAGGCGAATAATCTTCACCATAGGTTTACTCCCTATAGGTGCGGATTCGATTCTCCTCTCCCTCGATGAAAAAAATCAAAAGTGGGAAGAATAAAAAAAGAAGAATTGTAAGGCAAATTCTGGTTTAGGTTTTGAGTGTCCTAAATGTTGTTTTGATTATCAATGTTATCATAGAAATAAGCCGAGATTTCATTATACACTCATGATACTCATTGTTTAGAATTGTTCTAATTCCTGGAATAATACTTTGAACTTGATTATGAAGTTTACCGTGCGCCTGAGTCTAGGAGAAAGTAATACCCAACATTCATGAATCTGAGAATTCTCATATCTGGATTATTCTGCAAAAATCACTCGAAGTCATTTTTTTATAGAAATTGTTCTGTAATTCTCAACTTACTTTTCGCATATTTTGCTCGGGACTAGCAAAATGCTGGTTGGGGGTTGTGTTGAGGGTCAAATAATGCATATCAGACCCAGTTGTTACCTAGATTTACGAACATGATACTATTTAAACGCCCTATTTTAATCGTGTTTGTGTTGCAGGGCGTATTTACGAGCCTGGACTGGGAAAAGGTACTAAAAGCATGGATTTAACGGTCTGAAATCACCAAGGCAAGCGACGGACCCCAGGAGACCAAGATCGACGGATGTGCACGTCAGGGATTCAAGAAAATCGAGAAACTGAAGCTCAAGTGGCCCGAAGGACATCCAGAATGCAAGATCACAGGGTTCCCACCATCCGTTCAGCTCGAAAATTCATACATCGACCGAGGACCATAAATTAACCGTACACGTCAAATTTCATCCGTTCAATCCCTGTGCAAGTGTCCCAACAGACAGATCAGCCCATAAACCCTTGATTTGGGGCCCACCTGCTATCTGGATATGCTTAAAAGTTGGTATTTACGCGTTAAATGAGTTGATAAAATGGATGGATGGATTGGATTTTGCATATACATCAAGGTGGGGTCCATTGTATGCGAGTGGCGTACAGAGGAATCATGCACTCGCCGTGCATCGAACGGACGGAGTCGGTCAGCAGGCGCTGACCCAACGTCCGTGTTTAACAAGGAAACAGAGACGCTAATTCGCAACAGGCTTTGCAGGTGGGCTAATATCAGCGTACTTTTTCATGATCCACACCGTTCAATGTGATCAGGAGGTCAAACCGACCGCACACTGATCTACGATCCGATTTTCACGGAAGCAGTGCATATACAGAGAGTCCAAACGCCGGTCGGACGGCTAAAGAACAGAGTCAGAGGGCCGCAGTATCGAAAGTACAAATCATCTCCCACTGCATCGAAATTCGACTGCAAACCCAATGGACGGAGTGGATTTTCCAAAACAGAAGCTATGTGGGCCCCACCATCAAACAGCGTAAGTGCGTAACGCACTCTGTTTCGTAACCGGACATTCTCCGATTTTTACCGCGAGCTGTGCGCTCGTGGGGGCGATCGGACGGCTGATCTGAGCCGTTCATCATGTAGGTCTGCCACAAATCTCCCAGAGGACGTTGTCCTTTTGGAAGGGAAGCAAGTAGAAAATTTGGAGTCTGCTGATTTCTCACGCAAGACAGCCGCAACACCTAGGAGGCACTTTCGCAAATCGTCCAATCAAACAAGACCGTCCAATCAACAGTTTAAAAATAATTTGCTGGTGGGCCACCAGACATCAGATGGCCAACAATCTGAAAGGTCTTGATGGTGGAAAATCCCATGATATCCGACTAAAATCGGATCAATCGCAACCCAAGGTTTCGTAGAATAGCTCCTGCGGAAGTCTCTTTGCGTAAACAAATCTTACACAGGGGAGTGCATAATCTGGAACCAACACTCAGCCGACTGATTTGGGGGGGTGTTTTTTTGGCAGGGACGTGAGAAGCAAGACAGGAGAGTGCAGCCGTGAACAGAGGCAGAGCTCGGCTGGGAGCTTGGCTTTTTGCTGGACGTCAGGGAGAGAGAAAGAGAAACAGAGAAGGAGGAGAGCAGTGGAGCTTGGCTTGGCTGGTTTGGCTGCTGGCACGTGGGAGAAAGGAGAAAAAAAGACAGAAGAAAAGAAAAGAAAAACATGGAAGGAGTAGGGCGGGGCGCGAGCAGAGGCTGACCTGGTTCTTCTTCTTCTTCTTCTTCTTTTTCTTCTTTTTAATTGGAGCTTAGCCCATTCATGGGTGGCTAAACCTCTTAGCTAGGGCTAAGAGGTGAAGCCTGTAGCGAGATGGGAGATTCTACTTTGAGCCTTTAAAATTCATAAACTGAATTTGATTTAGTTGATTATTAAAGGAATATTTTTCTTAGTCTTTAATGGTCTGTTGTGACTGAAATTACAATGGGTTTGCAATGGCTTTGAATATTTCTTTCCCATTTTTATGTTTATGAAGTCAGGAAGCCCTGTTGTTCATCATTGTTCCATGGGCATGGTAGGATGACAATACCCTTCCTGATCTTCATACATTGTTGGTTGGTTGGTAATTAGTTTAATTTTGTTGTTTACTTTGTCTCCTGGGCATGGTTTGATGATGGAATCCATTTTAATTCATATACCTTTCATCTCTTGAAAACTATATCAAAGGAAGTCTAGTTGATTTCCATGATTTTCGAAGCAGGCATAAGATCTCCCTGATCTCTACAAGTGGATCCTCTGAATCCCTAGTTTCCTTCCTCTGAATTCCTTAAAGTTTTAGATAAGTATTCCACAATTATTCCTTAAAAGTCTATTTGGTTAGATCACATCTTAGTCTAGTTCTAGTTCTACTTGGTTTCAGATAACATACAGGTATCAGTCCCTGTGGATTCGACCTCGGTCTTACCGAGTTTATTACTACATCACAACCCTATACTTGGGGAGTGAACAATGACCGTTTCTGGGCTATGAATAAACTGTCAAAAGAGGGCGGCGATTAGGTACTACGTACCCAGGACCACGCTAGAGACGGCCGGTCCTGCCAGGGCTCTACGGGGCCCACCGTGATGCATGTGTTTTATCCACGCCATTCATCTATTTTGAAAAATCATTAGGTGTGTTCAACTCTATTATCACCATTCCCTGTTACGGCCAATCAAAGATATTTACGTGTGATCTGCACAGATAAGGATGGTATGTTCAAAGATGTGCGGATATTTACCAAGGAAATTTCTCAATAAGCGTAGTCAAGACCTATCTAGTGATACTGTGTACTATTAAAGTGGCCACTGGAGAAACAATCGTGCTTAAATAGTTACATGACATGTGGCAAGGGGAGCAGAATAGGCAAGAACATGGAAGCTTCCATAAGACATTAATAGAGAATAATTATGGTAACCGTCGGAACGTGAGAAGAATTCGGAATGACTATATCAAAGCAATAAATGACAAAGCGAAAAAAAAATAAAATCATCTCATATCAACCCAAACAAATTAAAACTTATCTTTCAATTTTCCTTCAATTACTCTGTCGATTTACATTTTATAGTGTAATTTTTTAACTTTTCCTGTCAATTAAATTACAATTCATAGCGTACTCTTTACTTTCTAAGCATGTTATTTTTTACATTCCATAGTGTAATCCGTAGCGGTAACCAAGCAATTAATAATCTCTAGTTGTAATTCGAGTTTACACTAGCACTCTGGAGTGAGTTCATCTATCGGAAAGGTATTCTTCAACTATTTTTCGTGATCAATTATAAGGATTTCTTTTCCATTTAATTTTGATATGTATTGAAAAGTCTTTTCGTACAAAAGGCAAAGGAGTAACCATCATTAGAGGATGAACCGTACCATCTGAATATCACTCGATCCAATTTTTGGGTTCATCTCCTAAAATGATCTTTTAAAATAGATGAATGGCTTGGATAAAACACATACATCACGATGAGCCTCACTGAGCCCTTGACACGACCATCAGTCTCTCGCTAGGTCCTGGTGGGGTATTACCCAATTCTAGCCTGTTAACCCAGCTCGCCAAATGTATGCTCAAAAGTCAATCTATGCAGAGATGATTTGTAGGGTTCACTTCATCTAAGTCAGGGTTATTGATGTGTAACATTTTTTTAATCTAGATGGGGCAAAGGGTTTCACGATCTAATTCGTTGATCTCATCGAACCTAAATTAAATGGAGTGACGCCAAAATAACACCGATTAGAATTATTGCTCATTATTTTCAGCAATTTGATTGTGTGATAAGTGATATGTGCGGGCGTGTCAGAATTGAATTTGCAGCTCAATTCAAACAGAACAACTATGACCCCAAGCGCCGAGATAGGCATAGTATATGATTGAGATCGAATGAGATCGACTGCCTATTCAGCCAATCACTTAGTGTGTAAATAGAATCAAGCGATATTTAAATGTGGTGTTCATCCTCTAATAATGGGTTACACCTTTGCCTTCCGTACAAAAGAATTTTTTAGTACAAATAAAAGAGAAACGAGAAAAGGATTCTCACAATCGGTCGTGAAGAACAGTTATAAAGCACCTACCCAAATGAGGAATTGAATCTAATGTATGAACGTAGACCCAAATTACAGCTAAGATTACTAGCTACTCAATTAAAACTATGGATTGCACCATGAAAAATAAATAGCAGGCAAAAAGTAAAAGATTACACTAGAAAATGTAATTTACTTATAGAAAAGTGGATGGGACTGATGTAGAGCGGGTCGCGGATAGTTTCATGGCCAAGATGGATCAGAAAAGGCCCGGTCGACGACAGAAGTGATCCAGACCATCGGACCTTAGATCGGGCATATCTCGCAATCCGGAATGAGTTAGCTGACGTAAAATATATGATTTTGGGGTAGAACGAGCTACTTTAGCCAACCAACCCCGCTATGCCAAGTTGCGCAGCCCGGAATTTCGAAAAACCCCTTGATTGACAGTCGTTTCCCTGTTTTAATTTCGTTTTTACTATAAATAGTAAGTTTTAGTTTAATTATAACTCTTCATCCGTCGGGCTTTAGGAGTTGCACCCAACGTGAAAAGAGCTTAGAATAATTAGGGGAATGGTTTGGTGAAGCCAAATAGGACACTTACTATTTTTGGCCGAAAACCTTGCGCACTAGTAGACATCACGACCGTCTATAAATAGTAAGTTTACTATTTATAGTAAGTTGCGGATTCTAGGAGTTTGAGCTGTAGTTTGATTACAATTTCTTTCCCATTGCTTGATACCCTTATTTAAAGGGTTGTGAACTCATTTTTAATCATTCATCAATCAATTTCGAATTTATTAGAATTTATTTCTATTTTCTGCTTTCTTTCCTCGTGGATTCGAGAAGTCTTTGTGAGGAGTCCAGAGAAGTTCCGTGGATTCGGAATAGTTATCCTCTTGAGGAAGACGGTGCTCGACCTCACGTCCTCCCCTGCATCAGATTACACAGAGAAATATAAAATGGGTAATTGAAAGATAATATTGGGTTTGATTGGGTTAGTATGAAGAATTTTTTTTTTATAGAATTCCTCTACTATTTATAGCCTTACCCTATCCATCTAGATCCTTCTCATGTTTTGATGGTTATTATAATCGTTCAATACTACATGGCCTTTTTTGCTCTTGGGCTTACCATTTGTCCCGTAACCGCTTCTACATAATTTCTCTTTCATTGGCCACTTAATCAATATCATTGCATCGCTTGATGTGCCTCACTTGTACTATCATAGAATCCTCTTCATATATCCCACAGATGTCCAAATACACCACTCAAATCCATTCAAATTGCACATAACTCCTTGGCTTTCGCAGGGATTGGCGACAATGGGGATGAACAAGAATATCCTTTTTTTCCACCACTGGCCTTAAAAAGGCAAAACCATACACTTTCAATTGTTATTTACTTTCAAGTCTTGTGACCCATTATTGAGCGAAAAATACTTTCCAGTTTCCATCTCAATGCAAATAATAATTATTAGTTATTTACTTGCATTTACCATGTAAATGAAAAATCAAACAATCCCTTTAGAGCATCAGTTAAATCGATGTCCAAGTTCGCACTGTAATGCTTAGCCGATTGGGATGGAGCACAAAAATATTTGTATTTCTAGTATTGCTCATTCCTCCTTGTTGCCTTGCTTGTTCACTCTCCAAATCTCAATTTGGGGCAAAAGGGTTTAATAACATCTCCTAACAAAACATTTCTTGTGGGCCTACATTATAGCCTATAAAAGTTCTACAATGATAATTTCCCCTATCGCTTAGGTTCTTATAATATCCTATTGTGGTTGCATATCCACTCTAGTTGCCAATTTGATAGCTTCAGTAAGGATTCAAATGAGTTACATTATCCCTTGATCTTTCATTACCTTATATAATTGTGCATACTCCAACTAGGAGTTCGCTTCTACTTGTCATTGTTTTACACATATGGGAGTGTTGTTTGACTTAGATAAAATAATGCATATAATTTAGAGTCTCCACTATTTAATAAAAGTTAGAATCTTCGGTCGGCTAGAAACCGTAGAATTACCTAAGATTGGGGAATTGTAATACTCCGCAACCTAAGTGACTCCAGCAATTGGTCTACATCTGAAGATTATAAGTGCCTCGATGATGAAAAAGGAGGGGGTTATTCATCCTTTTCTACCTACATAACATGCAATATCTACTTTATGAGATTTTTGAATTTTCCAGGTATTTGGCTGAATTTTATAAAGATTACAACTGGGGTCAGCTTGCAGGAATGTTTTACTCAAAGTTAGCTAGGCTAATCAACCAAAGCGAGGAAAATAAAACAATAGTGTAATGCAAGTAAAGAATGTGTGGAATGGTACGTGAGTTTAGATGAGATGTGAGAAGGGGAAGTTAAGACCAAACCCTCTTCAAGTAAAGACATATTTGGATATCCCACGACTCTAATCATACTCTTAGACTTTAATGAACTTATGTTTTTTTTAGAAATTTTCTCAATTTTCTCTCTTAAATTTGATAGCATTTTGGCCTGGTTAGGGAGAATTTTTTCCCATAAACGTCTCAAAAATAGTCTTTCTCACTCTATAGCCCTCTTATAATACTTAAAATATTCCTTAAAACCTTCTCAAGTCTTTCTCAAACATACCCAAGCATCCCCCAAATGAGAGAAATGAGCTAGATTTTTATAAACTAGACTAGCGAGAATCTAATTCTCACTAGTGCCTATATGGTCTGATTTTGTACTTTTTAAGGAGCTCAAGGTGACGAGGGTTGTCTACTTTAATAAGTGAACATTTTATATACTAGTGGGAATTGGATTCTTGCCAGCCCCTTTAGATTTTTGACCTCCTTATCAGTTCAGGTGCCAAGCTACTGAGTCTAAGTGGGCCAGAGTGATTAGCGAGAATCAGATTCTTGCTAGTGCCTTTTGGCTAATTTGAGGTGTTGGCTGGTTCTTGAGATCTTGGAGATTCCCTTTTTCTGAACCATTTAGTTTTGTAATACTTCTTAAGGTCGATTAAATATCAATTTTAAAGTTCAAAAAGACAAGCTTAACCGTCCTAGAGGGGAGGGGGGTGAATAGGACTATGTCAAATAAAAACTTAAAGTACTGAAATAATAAATAAATCAGAATAAATCACAAATTCCAATAGCACTAGTATTGAAAAATCAATTCAAACTTAGTTCGTAGGACAACATTCACAAAAAATAATGTTTTAGGCAGGACAACCTTATTTCACGAACGTTTATAAGGATTAAAACTTCAAACCAAGTAAGAGATAATAAAGTTATCTATTATAAACACTCACTACTAGTGCAAAAATAAAATTACAATCATTCACCACAGATACAAAAATTAAACATTCACGACAATACCAGGAGTTATAGTGGTTCAGTGTGTACACTAACTGGTCTCAAATAGTCACACCTACTCCACTCCCAATAATCATAACGTGCGTGATATTGGCTTTTACTAAAACCAAGGTTTACATCGGTTCACCTTAAAATCTTATACAGTTGTAATTTTAAGGGCTTATCACAAACAAAAACTACACACTGAGATTTTCTAGCTATCTCAGTCAAAACCAACACATGAAATTTTCTGTCTATCTCAAAGAAACCAAAATATGAAGAATAGAAATGTACTTATCTTCTCCTTGAAAACGTATCTCTTGATGTAGCCTGTAGAACCGCTTCTCTTGAAGTAGAATGTTCAATATCCAGTCATATAAAAAAGGGTTCTAGGTTCTAGATTGATTTTAAATTAATTCAAACCAAAGGCTACTTGTTTGAATTCCTCAAGATCTCAAAGAAGAGCAATTACTCTCTTTAAAGAATGAGATTCATAAAAAGATATCAAGGAAATAAAATAAAAAGTTATTTAAACAAAATATTAAAATACCATGCAATAACTTGAAGATAGTGGGGACTTCTCTCTCATGGTGAAGGTTTTTACCAGTTTGGATGAGTAATTTCGGAATGAGAGAAGGACTCAATTTATAGCTAGAAATGTTGTTACTTCGACTCATCTAAGGTCTCCTTCAACTCGTCTAAGATCTAATAAAATTTTAAATTTTAGGAACGATCGGATGAAACAGTTTTTCGACTGGTCGAGCCACAGCTTAGAGTAGTCGAACCTAAGTCTAGACTAGTCAAAGATTAGTCTATATTAAGCATAAAAACCCATATATGATTATGTTTTGAAATGACCTAAGTCTAAAGTCTTTCTAGGGTCAATTATACCTTTAAAAAACTGACATGAAGTAGTTTGAATTTTTTGGAGCTTGATCTTCTAGTTGAATCTTCAATAGAACTCAAAGATGGAGCTTGATCTTTTACTTGAATTGAAGTAGAATTTATCTTGAAGGTAAACTTTCCATCTTGATCTACTTGTTGACTTGAACTTCAGGAAAGTCTTGATCTTTAGTAAAAAACATGTCTTGAAGTCATGTCATGAACTTTCCATCTTGATCACTTAAAATTACCTCTTGAACTTTTCATCTTGATTTATATTGTATGAACCACATCATAAGTTGTTTTGTCTCATCGAAATCTAACAAACAAGAGAGTACTTTATACATTGAACACTTACAAAAGTTCAACTAGATTCCTATGAAGTATGCTTTTCATCCTAATTAGGGTATCTACAATAACCTACCTACAAACATTGCCACTTGTAACGACCTAGTCTCTATCAAATAATTATGTGAGGTAGGCGGTAGAATTCTTCGACGTAAGCTCTCACCATTTAATTACTTCATTAGCAATAATTTTGGTATTGTTGGACCAAAACTTGATTATAATTTACTAGAAAAAATTGCATTGACATTAACTTCTTAATTCATCCGCAAATAGGTTCGTATTGTGCCTTCAATTGCTATATCTCTGAGAATTAAAGTTGCTCTTAGCATGTTAAAATTTTCATTATTGGCTTTACTTTCTCCTCTTTAGAGATATCCATGTAATCGAAGAACCTGATTCTCTACCTTTATAAGCTAGTTGAGGAAGTCGTAAATGTGAAGACACCCCATTCTAACTGAACAATATAATCAACATAGTGCTTGGCATGCAAAGGGCTCCAATTTCACTTATCTCTAAACCTGAACCTCATTGAGTCTCCTGTATACCCAATGATAACCCTTGAGCCATACCAGATATAATAATTCAAAATTTTTCACACACAAGTAGGTACGTGAGTGCTTATATATATACAGGTATAATTTTAGTATAAATTCTTAATTTAAAAAAATAAAAATAAAAAATAAAAAAAAAAACGCTATGTATGTATATGCACATGCATGTACGCACACGCACATATATCTTGTAATAATCTAATTGTCTAATTGTAAGACTACCGATATATATACCATACGTACGATATACAACCACCCAACTCTCCCTACTAAGATCACACGTATACAAAAGATATTATGTAACAAACGTTAGGATGTTTAGAGAGGGAAACTATGTGAGAGATTCCTTCCACGGGTGTATGAGGATGTATCTTAGTAAGATTAAGATAGGGGTACAATGTTAGAGAGAGGGCTACTCACGTGTTTCTTAAATCGGCAAGTGGAGTTTTCATGTTGCACTAGTATGATAAATCAATCCAAAATCAGAATTGTTAAATCTTGTGTTAAGATTATCTAGATTGAACCGTTAGATCATCTAATAATAATATCCACTATTAATCAATGGTTGAACTCTGAGCCCATCTTATTTACAACCATCGAATTTCTCACCAAAAATATCAAATTGTGGCCTTTGATCGTCTGCCCCAAATCATCTAAATCTAACCGCCAAATTCTACAAGCAAATGTGCAAAACCTAACCATTGAATCCTATGGATAAACTCTACACGTCTTTGACCATCCCCTCTCAAGCACCACATATGTGCAAATGCACATGTGTAGCACATGTTGTTTGCCAACGGAGATAGTGAAGTTGTTGTGCCCCGAAATCGATGATCACGCTCTCCAACTTCCCGAGCATTGTTCCCAACATGCTTCAGCTACCTCGCCACCTACCAAACTTGGAGAATAGGCTTATCAAATTTCCAAACTCCAAATCCTGCTTGTCGTAAAAGGAATCTATTTTTTTTTTTGTTAGGCGAGCCAAGTATATAAGGATATGTAAAACATCACATTCTCATAACATTCATCAATAAAAAAGGGCAACCCAATCCTTTCAAGGAAGAGGTGCCAAAGCATATCCATACATCACCCAAAATATCATCCAAAATACGTGACCGTTATTGCTCAACATTCCAAAAGGGACAGAAGAAATAAGAAGGATACCCGTCAACATATATAGGAATCTGGAGCCTGGTAATGTCTTGAAAACATGTGAGGAAATATGTGTGTGAGCGCACAAGCTCGTTGATCGTACCGTGTGCCAGAATGTGAGCATGACTTATCATGGACCTGAATCGAGAGAGATAACATTAACATAGGCATTACAGCTATACTTAAGCATGTTAAATATTTTATCATAGGCATGATATCGTAAATAGGAGTGTTATAAAAAAAATACACAATGAGTAGTCAAGTCGTTGTGCATAGTATTGCGGGCCGATAGGGGCCTCAAATCAAGGGCCACAACTCATGTAATTAGTTTAATACTTATCGTGTAAAGTTATTTTTTGATGATCGACTCCTTGTCCCGAATAGTCACATACCTATTGGGGACTGTGGCTCACAAATATGTACGCTTAGACTATATCTACGCATCTGCAATCCCAAATGCAAGAATACGTACTTTCCTGCATGTCGCATTTGTATCATCATTGCCAAAACAACATCTGTAATCAAAATCTCAACTCCAGTGCCATTTCCTCATAATGGCCCATATATAAACATGTCTGCTACAACCGGGATTGGGGCTAAGCCCCCATGTGATAGTGTGGGTGATATTGTTTTTCTAATGAGGCAAACGTTGGGCTTGTCACACCCCTCCACATCCAACACACAATATAGTGGACTCAACCACCGTGTCTATCAATGAAAATTGCATTTGTTTTTCCCTGTACGACACCATCGACAGTGGAGCCACCGTCTCCAACTAATACCCTCATATAGTCCAAATAGTAGGTAGCGTAGTTACACCTCTGCCATTCATAGTCTCAGTAGTAGAGGATCATGACACCACCTAAATGAGTTGCTCCTATTACTTGACTTGTTGGAGGGGACCCATAGGTAACAACTTAATGGAAGCAAAATAGGAAACAGACCCTCTGAGGTTCAGGGCACGCCTCTCGCTATCTCACAGCCTAGGGCCACCACATGTGGTCTCACGACTCATAGACAATATCCATAGCGACACACTTAACTCTTCTAAAATTCGTCTAGGCATGTAGACCAACACGAGAGCCCAACCACCATGATATGCTCATTTATACGTGCCATGGATGACCATGAAATCAAATCTATTAAGCAAGTCATCATGTAAAACATGTATGTTATGCCACTACACAACTTACACTAAGCATACCATGATCCGTAGACTCTTATCTCATAACCCATTCTTCATGGGAAGTCCATCCAGACCCTTCATCTCACCCAAACATGGGTCGGATCTTGGCATTGGAACGCATAAGGAATGGGCCTCAAAATTGGCCTAACCCACGGTCCAACAACCTTGGTCCCTACATCATGCATATATCTTATGCCATCATGCATACAACTCATGTCATCTACATTACATATACGTCACATAACAGCTGCATTAAACATACATCACATGTTACCTATATCATACATACCCCGTACTATTTACATCACATGCACATCATGTCCCCTCACGGACTTATTAGATTATTACCAATGTGCCAAATCAAACAATATGTAAATCAATCATATATAATCCACATTCACATCAATCAAACTATACATCATGCATGTGAAAGATAGGCCCGCCATCTTGAGTTGTTGGGCCTTGAAATACATGAAAATCTTATTAGTTTTGGGTTGCATACCAGACTTACATTTTAGCACACTAATCCTACATATTTGGGCCTTGAAACGGCTCTATTTTGTGCTAATGAGCCTTGGCAATAGGCTTGTAGTGTGGACCTACAATATATATGTCAAAGTGGGCCACATGGGCTGACAAAACAGAGGGACGATTTATATGCAAAATATATATCGTAGCGCTGGTCCTAAAACGATCCAACGGTGTATAGGCAACACATGTAACAAAGCGGCCCATTTAGGCTGTCAAAAACATATACAGTGTGCACAAACCACATATATTGTCGTGGTCTAATGGCGAGTGGGGCCCACACGTTGGAAACGGCGTGGATAAGACACATACATCACGACTAAGTTTTGGATCAAACTGATTTTTATACATTTCCTTCATCCGGGTCTGATCTGACCGTATCAACAGCTGGGATGGCAGACAAATATCAACGTAGGTGCCGGGGAATTTTCAACGGTGACGCCAATCCTCACATTTTCTATCGTCGCGGCCCAATTATGATTTGGATCTTATTCACGTTTTTGGGCCCAGCCCTTAACTGATCTGGGAAACCAGATGAACGGCGAGGATGTAGAATAAGTACATCAAGGTGAGGTCCGCAGGTGGCCCCACACGTGCACAAAATGTGAACAGCAAGGCACTTTGCTGCCTTGGTAGCAGTTGCTCCACGTTCTCTTTTACCCTTTCTTTCTCTTTCTCTGTGGTCATTATATTTTGTTTTACATGCACCACAGCTTTTGTCCTCTAATTAAGAATTCCAACAGTAGGTATTAATGAGATTTTAGCTAGTACAAGAGACCCTCTTATGCTTAGTCAGATGGAGAATCTGTGTCTAGTCGAATAGTGGGTTTTATGACAGAGATTGTGCATGCCTCTTACAATTAGATACACTCTTATTTATGGTTGAGAAGAGGCGGTGGCATAAGAGGGGTTCTCCTGATTTAGTAGGGATATCTCGCAATAGGATTCGGATCATATTATAAGTCGTAAGGATCTTCATATATTCTCGGCTGAGATTTCAGGCGGATCCGTATTGCGGTAGGCTTCCTAGATTTTCAATTAGGATCTTGGACGGGCGCAGTTGAGATCAAGTCGGAGTAGAAGGTGGGTCTCACTGACCTGAGATATGCCAATCTAGAATATACCGACCTGTCTTCTTTGGTGAGTGGTTGGGCCTCTTTCGTTGAGGTTTGTAGGTCTTCCGACATGTTGATGAGACATCGAGCTCGACATCATTTCCTACTCGACCTGGGAGTTTCCTACTCAACTTCGGAAATGAGGTCAGATCATCAGTCTTTGTTGTTGTCTGATTTGTCCAAGTGCGTAAAGTTTTGACCTGACCTCTCCTTATTGGTCCGTCCGTTTTCCCCATGATAGTTCTGATTTGTGATCACGCATGGGATGCACATTTGGTGAACAGATATAACCCTTTGGTAGCTCTATTTATGGGCTTTAAAACCCACAAGGTGAGTTCTGCTGAGCATATGTTCAAATCGTGATGAGGGCCCAAACATAGGCTCTTAGAAAAATTGAGCTTGAAGTATAGTGTAGACGTTTGGCCCAATTTTTGGCTTATCTCATGATTGTATGTGGCAACTTTTCGGTGTACCGTCAGGTGTCCCACGTAGTCCTATGTATGGGCTCAAAAAGCGATAAGGTGGAGCCTGGTGATCATATGTGTGTAATTAATGCTGATGGCCCAAAGTAGGGTAGTTGCATAAAACTATGTAGGAAAACTGATTTCTGTGCACTTTTTGAGGTAACATATCCAAGAAGCCAATCTTGGACTCTGGTACGAAACCTACAACACCTAAGTGGCGGTGACCAATTTCATTATGGGTGGAGTCTGCCACAAGGTCGCAAAGTTGGTGAAATATTCTAAAAAAATCAAGTGCTAAAATTTGACGAAGTACGGTAAAACTGAACGTATGGAATGAAGGGTGGGGTTCTATGATTTGTGGGCCTCACATGCTGCCAGTTGACAGTGTGGCTATCCCCAGTGGCCCCCGTAGAGGTGTCTCACCTCAGTGATCATAAGAAATGAAAGAAAGGGAGATGGGAGTAGGACCCAACTCTTGGGATGCTTGATCGAAGGCATGGATCCTTACTAAGCTTGATAGTTGGCCCACCTCCTTAGTCCCACAAAAAATAAAAATAAAAAATCTAAGTGTTTTAAGGCTAGAAATGCTAGAGAGACCCGTCTCTTATATAGAGACAAATGGTATGATGTGGTCTGAGGTGACATTTTGTGCAAAATGAAGTCGATTGGTGAGGTGGCTTGGTTAGTGAAAAGTCACGGTGGCAGTTCCACAAATTCTGATTGGTGCTTGGGATATTGAGGTGGATTTGGTGAGGTGGCTTGGTTAGTGGAAAGTCTATGTTGCAATTCCACAAATTCTTGTTGGTGATTGGGATGTTGAAGTAGATTGGTGATGTGGAAGGGCATAGCATATGCATATCGGCAAAGTGAGATGGTGACATGACATGCATTGGCCATTAAAGAGGTCAACAGAGATATGGCATGTAATGTAGATGCAAATGAGCTATGATTGGTGGAAAAAGGATGACATCACTACGTGAAAAAAAAAAAGACGGATTTCGAGACGGTTTTGGACCGTCTCTAAAATTACTTGGTTTAAAGGCGCTTTAGAGACGGCCACAAACCGTCTCTAAATTTTTAGACAACTACTGACCGTCATTAATATTGTCTTAAAAAATTTGAACGTCCACAAATCATTTAGAACGGTCGTTGACCGTCTTATATGCGGTCATTTGAGACGGTCATTGGCCGTCCGTATTAGAAACGGTCTTTGACCGTCTTATATGCGATCATCTGAGACGGTCATTGGCCATCTGAATTAGAGATGGTCATTGGCCGTCCTATACTTGTAATCTGAAACTGTCAAAGACCGTCTCTATTAGAGACGGTCCTTAGCCGTCTCATAGCCCTGCCAAAGACCGTCTTTATTAGAGACTGCCAATGACTCTCTATTAGAGACGGTTTACGACCGTCTCTATTATAGACCGTCAATGACCGTCTCTATTGGAGACTGTCGAAGACCGTCTCTATTAGAGACGGCCCTAAACCATCTTATATCCCTGCTCAAAAATTAAGAAACTCCAAAAATTTAAGAATTACGAAAAAAAAATAGTTGAGAAGCTTAGAAAAAGAATTAACAATGTTTATGAAAAATTTAAATTTGGAAAAAAAAACCTATAATTTTATAAAAATCTACATTTTGAAAAAAAAAAATTAGAACTTTGAATAATGTTGATAATTTTGAAAAAAAATTGATAAAAAATGATATTTTGAAAAAGAAAATTTTAAAAATTAAACAAAATTGTGAAAAAATTGACAAATTATAAAAAAAAAAAATTTTTTTAAAAGAAAACTAGATTTTGTTTTTTGACAAGAAAAATTAAAAAGTTCTATAACAAAAGTGAGATTTAAAAAATCATATTTTGAAAAAGAAAATTTAAAAAATTAAACAAAATTGTGAAAAAAATTGACAAATTGTAAAAAAATATATTTTTAAAAAAAGAAAACTAGATTTTGTATTTTGACACGAAAAATTAAAAAGTTATATGACAAAAGTGAGATTAAAAAATGATATTTTGAAAAAAAAAATTAAAAATTAAACAAAATTGTGAAAAAATTGACAAATTGTAAAAAATATATATTTTTTAAAAAAGAGAACTAAATTTTGTAAAAAAAAAATGTTAAATTTATTTATAATAAAAATGATATTTAGTTAAAAGAGTAAAAAAAGTATACATTTTGAAAAAAAAAAATGTTAAATTTATTTGTGAAAAATAAAATTACTAAATTATTAGGCACATCCACTAATTGAACCTTTAATTGTTTTTGGACAATTTAATCAGTTCAGATTGAAGAGTAAATAATTTCAGATGTTTAGATCAAATTTCACTGAAATTGTTGATCAATCTTGTATGCTCAATATCTTTCTCATATGTAGCCTGATTGAGGCGAGTAACTAGTCAAATTGAGAGTATTGATCAATAAAATAGAGTGAATGGACCAGACATGTAAAATGGGTCAAATATTCTGGTCAAAATTGTGATCCAACTTACTGACCTCGTGAGAACCTAAGAATTGATGTTAGTAAGTTTTGTAGGCCCCATCATGATGTGTGTCGAATATCAACACTGTGGATTTGATGTGTCCCGTTTAGGTTATGAGATATCTCAAAAATCATTTGTATGTGAAACTCAAGTGGGCTAACCATCTAAAACTATGTGAAGACATCCTAAAAATATAAAAGCACTTGGTGGGGCCCACATGAGTTTTGGATGCGGTTGAAACTTGGTCTGACCCCTCATCCAAGTGGGACACACAATGAGTGGGTTGGATATGTGAATCACATTTAGGTAGGCCCAATATATGATTATAAATGTTTTAAGGAAACCCTTCTCTACTACATTTAGGTGAGTTACTTGTTACCCTTCCAGAGTAAACTCTGTGGCCTCCACTATTATTTATTTATTTTATCCACTCCATTCATCCATGTTAACAGATAATTTGAGGTCTAAAGAACAAAAAGGAAGCATATCCAAAGCTCAAATGGACCACACCACAGGAAATAGTGTGATTGAACCTCTACCATTTCAAATTTCTTAGAGGCCATAGAAGTTTTGGATCAAGCTAATGTTTGTGTTTTCTATTCATTCATATATTTTTGATATTATGAACAACATTTAACTGTTTTTGGACAATCTAATCAGTTCAAATTGAAGAGTAAATAACTTCAGATGTTAAATCAAATTTCACTAAAATTGTTGATCAATCTTGGTATACCCAATATCTTTTCTCATATGTAGTCTGATTGAGGCGAGTAACTAGTCAAATTCGGGGTATTGACTAGTAAAATAGAGTGAATGAACCAGATATATAAAATGGGCCAAATATTTTGGTCAAAATTGTGACCCAACTTACTGACCTCGTGAGAACCTAAGAATTGATGTTAGTAAGTTTTGTGGGCCCCATCATGATGTGTGTCGAACATCAACACCGTGGATTTGATGTGTCCCCTTTAGGTTATGAGATATGTCAAAAATCATCTGTACACAAAACTCAAGTGGGCCATACCATCTAAAACTATGTGAAGACATCCAAAAAAAATTTAAAAGTATGAGTTTTGGATGTGGCTGAAAATTGGTCTGACCCCTCATCCAAGTGGGACACACATAATGAGTGGGTTGGATATGTGAATCACATTTAAGCAGACCCAATATATGATTATGAATGTTTTGAGGAAACCCCTCTCCATTATATTATGTGGTGGCGCCCACCCAAGTCATGGATTGACTTTATTTTTAAGCTCTTGGCCCACCTAAGTCATGGATTGACTTTCTCCATACCGTTCAACGCTTTTCTCGGATCATTTTAAGATATTAACCAAAAAATAGGGCAGGTCCAAAGCTTAAGTGGACTACAAAGTAGGGACTAAACGTCCACCATTAAAAATAACATTCATACAAGTTTTGGATCAAGTTGATGTTTATGTTTTCTCTTCATTTATGTCCTTTTGTTTTGGGATTTGATGGTTTTTTGTCCATCTGGATTTAGGTGTTTCAGTATCACATTCCTTCTTTTTTTTTTTTCCCAGCATTGATGTTAAAATCTCTTTTATAATTCGGATTTCTCCCTTTCTTTGTGAAATTTTAAGGAATCCTATTCCTATAAAAAATAAATAAATAAATAAATAGAAATAGAAATATTTACTCATTCTTCATGGTTATGAAGTATCTGCCCTTATTGTAGCAGTAGTTGAACTTGTTAAACATTGTCTTTTGAAGAAGAATTATAGTCTCTATGTAAAAAAAAAAAAAAAGTACAGTTGGCCTTACGACGATTTTAATGATGGATAACCAATCACTATTGTTTTCATGTGGTGTGGTCCACCTAATATTTGAATATGATTCATTTTTGGCCTCATATCCTATAATGAGTTGGCAAAACAAATGGATCATATGGATATACAATATATAAATCAAAGTGGGCCCACATCTACCCCATCAATCAGATGCACCATTCCATGGTGGGCCTAGGGTTTAAAAATCAAGTCAATCCGTGACTTTTTTGGGCCACACCACATACAAAAGTTGAGAGGGGTTACCCTTCATTAAAATATTCATAATCATTTGTTAGGCCCACCGAGATGTGGTTCACAAATCTAGCCTATCCATTATGTGTGTCCCACTTGGATGAGGAGTCAGACCAAGTTTCAAATGCATAAAAATTTCAGGTGGGGCCCACCAAGTGCTTTTATATGTTTTAGGCATTTCTTCACATGATTTTAGATGGTATGGCCCACCTAAGTTCTGTATACGGCTGATTTTTGGGATATCCCATAATTTAAAGGGGACCCATCAAATGCACGGTGTTGATGTTTGACACATGTCATGGTGGGGCCCACACAGCTTGACATTTGTGTTTAATCCATGTCGTCCCCATGAGGTCAATCTGTGTGGGCCCCACCATGATATGTGTCAAACATCAAAACCGTGCATTTGATGGGTCCCCTTTAAATTATGGGATATCCCAAAAATCAGCTGTATACGGAACTCTGATGGGCCATACCATCTAAAATCATGTGAAGACATGCCTAAAACATATAAAAGCACTTGGTGGGCCCCACATGAAATTTGGATGCGTCTGAAACTTGGTATGACCCCTCATCCAAGTGGCGCACACATAATGGATGGGCTGGATTTGTGGACCACATCTCGGTGGGCCCAAAAAATAATTATGAATGTTTTAATGGAGGGTAACCCCTCTCAACATTTGTATGTGGTGTGGCTCACAAAAGTCATAAATTGATTTTATTTTTAATCCCTGGGCCCACTATGGGATGGTGCATTTGACTGATGGGTTAGATGTTTGACACGCATCATGGTGGGCCCACAGAGCCATACCAGACCCAGCCTAAATTTGGGCGCGCGCTCAAAAACAGAGCCGCGCCCAAAAAACCCCAATTCCCAAATCTCTCTCTCTCGCTCTCGCTCTCTCCCTCCGTTCCCTAACCCAGATCTGGTCCGTCTTCTCCTCCTCTCAGCAGCTGTTAGAATCCATGGCAGCTTCAGTAGTTGGTTCTTCGTGCAACGATGAAGGCACTCATTCTCTCTCTCGCGAGGCTTTTAAGAGAGAAGCTCAGATCCGAAAAACCGTAAGAAATACTTCCTCCTTTCAATTTCTCGATGCAAAAGAGCTTCGAGATCGAATCATTTTGCGGTATTTTCACACAAATCCGTTGAAAATCATGTTAATCCATGTTCTTTCTTTGACTGAGTTGATTTCAGATTGAGAGGTTGATGTTAGGGTTTTGTTTTGTAGTGAGATTGATTGCTTGTTTGTATTGGAGACTGTAAATCTTTGATTTAATCTCTTGCGTTTTGGTTTTATTAAGAGAAAACGAAAATGTTTTTGTTTTTGTTTTTAATTTTTAATTTTAAAGAAATTGAGGATATTTTTTGGCATATTAGTGAAATTTTCGACGTTCGAAACTGTAGATCCTTGAATAATCCATCTTTCTTTCTTTTTTTTTTTTGAAAAAGAGGCTTTGTGAAGGTAATTTTAAAAAACTGGAGGATATTAGTGAATTTCAGTGGGTTTTTATGTTTGGAACTGTAAATCTATGGGATTCCAGTGGATTTTGATGCTTGAAACTGTAACTCTTTTTTAAAGTGGATGGTGAAAGAGGACGTTGGAAGGTTTTTTTTTTTTTTTTTTTAATTTTTACTGGCATTTTATCACACACACACACACACACACACACACACATACACACACATATTTATTTCAAATTAGAGGAATTAAGTGAATTGTAATTTTTGGGATGTTTAATTTACAACAAATTCCTCTTCCTTTTTTTTTGGTTGTCACTAATCAAATAGAAAGATATGGAATTCGTTTTTCCTGTTTTTTTTCCCATGTCTTCTTGTCTGTCTGTCTCTGTTTTTTTTTCTTTTTTGTGTGTGTGTGTGCGTGTGTAACTGAGCAAGTAAGAGGCGCTAATGCAATTTTTGCATGGGCAAATTGAAGAAGCAAGCGATTCCTGGCACATGCCAACCTAGCACTGTTGGAGATCACTGCCATTCATTAGATGGGGCCTAGCATTGTAATGTTCTGGCCTGAAAATCAGGCCAGTATTGCCCACCTACCTATCCACATATGGTTGAGTAAAAAGGGTGCTTAGAAAAAAAAGATCAACATTTAATGTATATGTGCATGTGTTGCCTTCCTGATTAGTGGATCAACCTGATTTTTATGCTAGGGCATGTTCACAGTGGGACCCACCTGGTAAAAGATCAGGGAATGTTCACGTATTTACCAGTAGACACGTGGACTGTAAATTGTTTCGATGGTCTTGCCTTGTGTGCATTGCCGTAGCATTCCTCTCAGCATATTATAGGGCTTCAATGAATTTAGCAGATTATCTGAAGTAGCAGTGCCGATACATTGTTGATGCAATTTTTTTTCTTCTTCATGTTTTGTTTTGAAGAAGCTTACTCTTTTTTTTTTTTTTTGGTCTCCGATATGTTTCTACACTTGTTTGTTGGATGGATGGTCAACTGAAGTGGAATATCCAAATTTGGGTTGGTCACATGTGTTATTGGTTAAGTCACTAATGAATAAAATCTTTAGATCTAGGAGATATGGAGAAAACAATGGGTCTGGAGTGGGGTTAGACTTGAATTTTAGTTGAACCTTCAATGCTTTGGAAAGATAAAAACACCGACAAGCCCAAAAATTGGATTTTAGGTTCTGCTCAAGTTTCAAAGGAAGTTGCTCAAACCCAGGCAAGTGAAAACTTGATTAGATATGGGAAAACGTGCTGAGCTTCTCTAGTAATCAATCAATTTGTTTTTCAAAGCTTTTAAATAGGTGAGTTACACCCGTACTCAACCCAAACCTCAAACAGACCTATTCAATGCAATATCTAAATTATTTCAGATCTCTATTACCTAGTTAATTAAGAACGAGGGTACTGGTATCTTATCATTGCAGAAAGACTAAAAGCAGAGCATCAGAATTGAAATGCTTCCTTTTTTACTAAATTGCTAAAAACTGAAGTACATCATCTTTTTTTTTAATAGATAACACAATAAACAGAAAACACAACCTGATTTTATTTATTTATTTATTTATTTTAAATTTTTAAATCAACCCTTTTGAGTCAACTACAATGTCATGGAGTGTGTCATATATTCAGTTGTAAATGACAGACACATTATTATAATATTTATCAATTGTATCTATTAGTGTAGACTCTTTCTTAACAAAATTTCTGAGCCAGTTATGACGATGAGGCAATATGGATGAGAAATTAATCAGTTGCCCAAAGTTGTTAACAAGTACTTTATATGGTATGTATTTTAGAACCAACATTCTTGCAATTGAAGTAATAGGGATGGGAATTGCACATGCTTCGAAAGGTGTCTGGATAGGGGTGCAGTTGGGAATTCATGATATTTTATAGGGCTATGTATGATTTAGTGGTGTGACTGAGGATGAGATAACACATGATTCAGTTAATATTAGTATTTTTAATTACATGCCATGATATAGATGAGTTTAAAAAAGTCAGGGTCTGTTTGGTTTCCAGTAATGAATGAGTTGATTTCACTTCAAATCTTTCATATATTTCCATTTTTTTTTCTCATTTTGGCTATTATTCGCTTCAAATTGTCATAAGCGAGTTAAGTCTTCTTGTTGGTTCATCCACAGTTATATGTTTTCCCTAGTATTTCATATTATTTTCTAATAATAAGTTTCGTTCATATTGTATAATGTTAGGTAAGGGAGGGAATGCCAATAGATTGCCTAGAAGTATGGCGGCTTTTTGTGTTGGTAGGCTCAGTAGAACTGCAGCAATGATACAGGATAGAATCTTGATTAAGGTAATATATGAGAATCTTGAGAATGTCTTATGTATTTGCTCGAAATTAATGGAGCATTCCCGGATGTACGTCGGAGCTATCCGGATGAGCGGCGGTCCCTGGAAGGTGGGAACTGTTGTTATGACCATGATGAAGCTGTCCATTTCCTATAGACAGCATTGGAGGGGCCTGGCCATTTGGGCAGGCCGTGTTTATGTATTTGCTTGAAATTAATGGAGCAGACCCGAATGTGCGTCGGAGCTATCCGGATGAGCGGGGGTCCCTGAAAGATGGGAACCGCTGTTATGACCATGATGAAACTGTCCATTTCCTATGGACAACATTAGAAGGGTCTGGCCAATTGGAGCAGGCCGTGTTTATATCTGTATTTGCAGGGACCACACCCTAAACCTAAACCACGCCATAAACCTATAACCTAAACCTATTCTCAAATCCCAAAACCTATACTTACAGCATAAACCTAAACTTATAACCTAAACCTATTCTCAAATCCCAAAAGCTATACCTTTAACCTAAACCTTAACCTTAACCTATAACCTAAACCTATACTTATAACCTTAACCTAAACTTATTACCTTAACCTAAACCTATTCTCAAATCCCAAAACCTATATTTATAACATATACTTATAACCTTAACCTAAACCTATTCTCAAATCCCAAAAGCTATACTTATAACCTAAACCTAAACCTAAACCTTAACCTATAACCTAAACCTATACTTATAACCTTAACCTAAACCTATTGTCAAATACCAAAACCTATATAACCTAAACCTAAACCTTAACCTATAACCTTAACCTAAACTTATAACCTTAACCTAAACTTATAAACTTAACCTAAACCTATTCTCAAATACCAAAACCTATAATTTTTTTTATGGTTCCTTTCAGTTTTTACTGAAGACAATTGAATTACATAGCCAAGTGTTTAATGTAGGGAACTTCTCTAAAAATGTTATTCTGAATTTATAATATATAACCTATTCTCAAATCCCAAAACCTATAAATTTTTTAAATAGCTGATTGCCGCCTCTGGCATGTTTTAGATACATGATGCTCTACATATTGTTCCCCTTTGGTTGGATCCTTGTCAAATAAATAAACAATATATTATGGTTCCTTTCAGTTTTTGCTGATTCTGATTTTTCTGTAGCTGATAAATTAACCTGGGGTGTCATCTTACTCCCATATATTTGGCTTTTGGCAGATCCTGTGTTCTTCTTTTTCTCTATTAGTTACTTAGACTATCAAATGTTGATTTTCTTTCATTGTTTAGTTTTTGGTGTATGTGATTGTCTGCATTACTATAAATTACTGTTCATTTTACCGTTTTTGGAACCCACACAAATGATCTTGGCTCGCTTAAGTTTGTCACAGAAAACTTGCCACCAATGCTTGTTACTAAAACTTAAGTTACTGATGAGTACAATCCAATGATTGAATCTCTTTGGTGGTGGAAACTCTTTAAGTACTTGAGACTATGTTCCCTACTTCTTAGCTCCCTCTTGATCTAGCATATACGGAAACATGGCCACTTTGATTGCAGTAATTTCAGCCTAAGAGGAGACATGCAGTTTCAGTTTCTTTTATATTAGATTTTTTTTTTTTTTTTTTTTGTTTCATTCTTTCTCTTTTTCCCTTTTTGTTTGGACAATTAGGAATTGTTAGAGAAATTAGGCTTCCTCTTATATCTTCTTCTGTTATCCAATTTCATAAACACTTACATATAACATGTGTTGATACTCTATGATCTTAGTGAAAGTTTAAAGTGCAAGGCAAACTCACTTGATTTTTTTGATTTCATTTGATTTTTTTTGTATGGATACATCATGCATGATTTTATGATAAAACACATGTATGTATGTGTGTATATGTATGCATGCACACATGGATGGATGAAACGTATGCATGCATGCATGGATGGACAGATTATGCATGTGTGTATGCATGCATACATGCATGGATGGATTTATGTGTGTGTATATGTATGTATGTATGCATGCATGGATGGAAGACTAGATGGATGGATCATCACACATGTGTGTGTATATGTGTATGCATGTGAGACCCGACCCGAGTTCGCTTATGTGCATGTGTGTGTGTGAGTATGCATTTTGTTCATTTTGGTCCCGCGGTCCTACCGGTCAAATTTCGGTGACCCGCAACCTTCGGATAGTGTTTGCGGATACCCTTGAGTTCGGTCATGTAAACCCGACTCGGGTTGACTTGAGACCTATGTCATTGTGTCCGTCTCGTCGCCGCGATTCCAACGCCACGTCCCGTGCGTTAATCCGATATATATATCTCAAGTTATGATCATTGATCGATATGGGCCATTGATTGCATGATTGGTGGACCCCACCATGAGTTGCACATTTTCCCATACCATCATTTCACCCGAAGCTGAGATTCCTAGAAAGGCTATGACCCTAAGCCTTGTTAATATCACCATAGGCCACCATCATTGCCTAGGAGAGAGAGAGCTCATCATACAAGCCTTAAAAGTCTCTCTCTCTCTCTCTTTCCCTCTCATTTTCTCTCTCTCTCTTCTCTTCTTCCCCAGCAACTTCCCTTCCATCTTCCTCTCTTCTCCAGCCCCTTCTCCCTCAAATCCCCTCCCATCTAACCTTCAACAATTCATCTCACCCATTGAAACATGTCCCTTGGAGCATGAAGAGAAGATTGATGTAATTTTGAAGTGGGATCCATTAAGGTGGGTGATTATAATTTCTAATCTTGTTTTCTATCCTTTGATCTTATTTTTCTTCCTAGATGGATCATGTGGGACCCACCAATCCATGGTGGGGATCCCATTTGATCCCATAGATGTGGCCCTTTGGCCCATCCTGCATGCATGTCATGATCCATGATGGGGCCATTCTCCATGGACCCCATCATGATGTATTTAATGATCCACTCTATCTTAAGGTCATCTAGACCCTAAGGATTATGTTGGGATGGCATCCCAACCATCCATAGCAATTATAGATCATGCATGTAGTGATTTTATGTTGCATGTACAATTAATGTAGTTGTATGGGTATGATTCACTCTTGGGAGGGCCCATTAGTGGCGGGGCCCTACCCCCATGGCCGGATTACTCTCTTTTCTTCTTCTCCTTTCTCTGATGTATGGATGATAATGTGTGTGTGGCCCATTTAGTGGGCCTTGGATGTCCCAAAAATAAATAAAAATAAAAATCCAGCAAGGTGGGATGCCCTTACCACCCAACTCCATGATTATTGGACACCTTAATCAATGCATGCAAGTGTTCTAGTCCTAGTATATGATCTGGACTTATGTGAGGCCCACTGAGGAAGGCTACACACCCATTTTATGACTGAGATTATTGAGATATAGGCTAACGTATGCAGCCATGTATTGCTGTCCAAAAACCTGAATTGTTGCATGGACTGTCATGTTCAATCTTTGGCATGGATTTTTGGATCATGATTGCCATTATTTTCTTTATAATTATGGGGTGTAATGAGAAGGTGTGGACCCCACCGTGAGGTGTGATGGGTCATACCTCAGATGGCCCATGAAATGATACCCAAAAAGGAGGCCCATAGGGGTGGGCGGTCTACCTTGTTGGGCTGTCCAGCCCACATGTATGGAGGGAAAACATACACTTCAGCTTGGTTTCTCTGAGGGATGGGCCACTTTTATGGACCCCACCTTACTTTATTTTATGAAGAAAATATTAAACCTCCATTTTCCCCCTCTTGGATGAAGGTTGGGCCCACCTTATTGGGTAAACAATGAATGGACAGCAACATTTCTTCCTGGACAGATTGAAATTCCTAATTTAATTAAAATATTTATGAGTATCCAAAAATCATAAAATTTTTTAAAAAGGTGGTTCACTCATGGTAGGACCCACATACAAAATTTTGGGGCCAATGGACACCTGTACACACCATGGTGGTGGCTGGACTGGCCCATTACAATACGATGTCCAGATCAGTCCGATTTTTAGGACAGATTGATTTCTTTAAATAAATTAAAATATTTATATATGTCTAAAAATTATGAAATTTTGTAGAGATATGTTCCACCCATTCTAAGACCCACTTACCAAATTTCAGGGCCAATGGACCTCTGTGCACACCGTGGCAAGGGCCGGACTGGCCCACCACGTTGGGACGTCCAGGTCAGTCTGATTTTCTGGACAGTCTATTTTAATTAAATAAATTAAAATATTTCTAAGTGTCTAAAAATCTTAAAATTTTGTGGGCATGTAGGTCACCTATGGAATTATCACTCTGTAAAATTTTAGACCTAAAATACATTTGAGTTGCCCGTGGTATGGCTGGAAGTGGTCTGCTAGGCAGGGACGCCCAAGCTAGGGCATCCAGCCTGCTTCATGGGCCCACCTTGATGTGTTGAATGTCCCACCACCCATCCATGTAGGGTCCTTAGGGGATCGATCATACTTGCCCCCTTTTTATTCAATTAGAATCCATTAGGTGGATTTTTGGGCCAGATACCCCAGGCCCATAGGGCTGCCTACACATGGGACATCCCTGCCTTAGGCTACTGCTGGGCCTGCATTCTAACGGTCTGGCCCATTTCATATATGTATTGCATATTCTCTCTCATCTAGTGGGGCCCACAGTGATGTGTGTGATCCATCAAGAATTAATTATACTAAGAAATACTTCTAATGTTGAACTCCAACTAACCCAGAAATTTGGGTGGGCTGGAATTTGGCATTGAGCCCATTAACTATTGCCTATAGATGTTCTTTGGGGCAATATGGCCCACTAGATTTGAAGAGGATTTATGTCAGTATCTTACCATCTTAATTTTATATTTTTTGGAGCTTAATTAGTGTATGATTAAAGGCCCATCCCAAATAGGATTCTTCTTGGGCTAGTCTCTTAGTTAAGTATGGGCCTTATAGCCTTGGTTGGGCTGGAACTTTTGATATAACCATTGAATCCTTAGGTCCTATATTTACCATGTCATTGTGATGGGCCTTATGGGCCAAATACTCAAGTAGTTGAGCCCTTGTTTGCCCACTATAATAAATCCATACTTGGGCCGAGATGTGAGGCCCAACTTACATGTGTTAAAAATTTAAGGATTTCTCATATGTTGGGATAATGGGCTGCCCATTAGGCCCACCACAATGAATGAACCTATAACCCTTATGGTTGGGCCTTAACCTTGCTTAAGGACCCACCAGGTTGCCTTTGTTTTTGGGCTTAGTGTATGGCCCACTAGGCCATGGGTTGATTGTGCCTTGGACCTTTCTTTGCATATGTAGCAGGCTACCTTTTGGGACCCAGTTGAGGTTGGATGTCCTCCTTGGTGGCCCTAAGGTAGGCCCATAGAGGCCCTTATAGGTGGTTAAAGGCCCACCTTAGGCCTGGCTAGGACTGTTCCTCCTTAGGATTTTAACTCTCTTAGTTTGTGGGCCATCCCAAAGTACTGGGCTCCTACTAGAGGACTTCTCTTCTTCTTAGAATACCTGTCGATGTGCCTAAATCTTGACCCTCCTTGGAACAGACGATTTCATATTCCACAGGTAGCACACTTACATCGTTGCAACCCATATGCATCATCTGTATGAATTGATTGCATTGTATAATGGTCATTCAGGGATGGAGTTTCTCCCCTTGTGCACATTGAGTGCCTGAAACTTGTGCATGATCTGTGTGTGCGACTCACGCATTGGCATCGCATTTCATGAGGATACTGCCTTTGCTTCATCGGGGCCTTGCCTCCACAAGGACATTTGTGGATGGCCGCATGTGTGGACACCGAAAATATTACTTGAGCATACCGGGTGCATAGGATGCCCATGGGTGAGATTCCCAAAACTTCCATGGTACCAAGGATCTGCTCTAATGCCGTGACCGGGTGGAATACATGAGCGCACGAGGGACTTATACCGTTAGGCCGTGACTCCCACTGTCATGTAGTCGGTTGGATAGGGGTGTAGCCTTACCTGCCTGGCGAGAGGAGGCATTGCTAGGCTGAGTCTGACCAACTCGTAAATGGGTCCACTACCTTCAGGCCTTGTTGGTGATTGGTTGTCCACAGGCGGGTAGTGAGGTCTCTTATGCTCGTTTGACTGTGCGGGGTCTGCAGAGCGGCAGTCATTCAGTAGTGTAATGGACCCCGGTGATTTTCTTATAATTGGAAACGTACTTGACATATGGTTTGGATATGAGCACTGGCATTACTTACATCGCATTAGCATTGGCTGTACAAGCCCCTTCATGCATTGCCTTGGTACGGCGTCCAGTACTCTTTGCATCATATTCATAGTTAGCCTGGGTAAGGCTAGTGATATGTTCATTGATCATGCTTCTCTCCTTATACCTCTTACTATTCTTCTGTGCACCATTGTCACACACCTACACCACCCTCTAAGCTTCTATAAGCTTATGCACGATTGATGCGTGCAGGAGATTCTAGACAGGCATCGTAGCAGCAAAGCGTGGAGCAGAGCTGAGCATTTGAGGACCCTAGTGTTGCTGACCTTTCTCTCTTTTCCTTTTTATCTCATGTATGTCCTTTTGGACCTTATGGATGATTGTAAAAGTTTAAATTTTTTGTGGATTTTGTGATGTATGCCTTTGTTATTCTCAGATGTACTTGTTGTGATCTTGGGTATGCTCGCATTGGAAGTGATTATACTGTTATGAAAATCCTCCTTGTAGGATCCCAGGATCGGAACCTACCTCAGGAGCCGAGAATGGGGTACTACGGAGGCTGTTGCGTCCAGAACCGACCATCGGGTTCCTTGTGAGTCCGGTTACCGAGTCTGGGGCGTGACAATGTATGCATGGATAGATGGATGGATTGTTAGATCATGGATGGATGGATCATCATGCATGTGTTTATGTATGTATGCACGCATGGATGAATGGATGTATCATCATGCATGTTTGTATGCATGTATGTATGTATGCATGATCCCAAACCTAAACTCGACCCCAAACCCGAACCCAATTTCCTAAACCTAAACCTTAACTTATCCTCAATTCCCTAAAGCTATAACCTGTAACTTGTAACCTAAAACCTACACCTAATCATGTGCATATATTTGCGGATATATATAGATCCATGTATCGGTTGCATGGATCTATATATAGGTTGCATTATAAGGAAACATTTAATGATGTGTCATACAGGTTGTGGCTATCAAAGATATAATATCACCTCCTTATAGGGAAACATTTAATGATGTGTACAGGTAAATTCATTTTTTTATTCCTTATATTGTTTCCCAGTTATACTTGTGTTGGTTTCAGAGTACAGGTAGCAATAGAAAGTGTTGGTCGATTGTGGCTTATAGACAAAGGGATGAGTAACCAACAATACGAATATGGGAGGCCTTCCCCAGGTATCCAAATGCTTTTAGATACAATTATGTTGTTTTTAAATGTGTTAAATCGAAATTGATGGAGCAGACCCGGATGTGCGTCGGAGCTATCCGGATGTTGAGCGGGGGCCCTTGAAAGGTGGGAACCGCTGTTATGACCATGATGAAGCTGTCCATTTTCTATGGACAACATTGGAGTAGCCTGACCATTTGGACAGGCCATGTTTATGTATTAACTCGAAATTGATGGAGCAGATCCGGATGGGCGTCGAAGTTATCCGGATGTTGAGCGGGGGTCCCTGGAAGGTGAGAACCGCTGTTATGACCATGATGAAGCTGTCCATTTCCTATGGATAGCATTGAAGGGGCCTGGCCATTTGGACATGCCGTATTTATGTATTTGATCGAAATTAATGGAGCAGACCCGGATGTGCGTCAGAGCTATTCGGAAGAGCGGGGTTCCCTGGAAAGAGGGAACCGCTATTATGATCATGATGAAGCTGTCTATTTTTTATGGACAGCATTGGAAGGGCCTGGTCATTTGCTCCGGATGGCCGTGTTTATATCTATATTTGCAGGGACCATACCCTTAACCTAAACCAAAACCTATGACCTAAAACCTCAACCTATAACCTAAACTTCAACCTTAACCTAAACTTAAACCTTAACTTAAAGCCTAAACCTAAACCTAAAACCTAAATGTATTCTCAAATCTCTAAACTAAACCTACACTTAATCCTAATTTTAACTCCCTAACCTAAACCTATACCTAAACTTGAAAACCCAAACATAGACCCAATCCCGAACCCGAACCTAAACATTAACCTTAACCTATTCTCAATTCCCTAAACCTATATCTTATAACCTAAACTTAAACCTAAACCTAAACCTTAACCTAAACCTAAACCTAAACCTTAATCTAAACCTATAACCTTAACCTAAAACCTAAACCTATAACCTAAACCTAAATCAAAACATATAACCAAAACCAAAACCTATATCCTAAACATAAATGCATTCTCAAATCCTATAACCCATAATCTAAACCTAAACCTAAACCTATAACCTATAACCAAAACCAAAACCTATAACCTAAACCAAAGCCAAAACCTATAGCCTAAACCCGAACTCATTCTCAAATCCAAAAACCTATAACCTAAACCATTAACCTATAACCTAAACCAAACCTAAACCTACAATCTATAACCTAAATCAAAACATATAATCAAAACCAAATCCCAAAACCCAAACCTACACCTAAACCTAAACCTAAAACCTAAACCTAAACCTATAACCTAAACTCAAATCCCTAAACCTAAACCTAAACCTAATCATATAACTTAAACTCAAATCCCTAAACCTTAACTTATAACCTTAACCTAAACCTATACTTATAACCTAAAACTATTCTCAAATCCCAAAGCCTATAACCTAAACCTAACCTTTCCCTAAACATATAACCTAAACTCAATTCCCTAAACATAAACCTAGACCTAAACCTAAACCTATAGCCTAAACTCAAATCCCTAAACCTTAACCTATAACCTAACCTAAACCAATACTTATAACTTAAAACTATTCCCAAATCCCAAAACTTATAACCTAAACCTAAGATTTCCCTAAACCTATAAGCTAAACTCAATTCCCTAAAGCTAAACCTACACCTAATCCTAATCTCAACTCCCTAACCTAAACCTAAACATAAACTTGAAAACTCAAACTTAAACCCAATCCCGAACCTGAACCCGATTTCCTAAACCTAAACCATAACCCATTCTCAAATCCAAAAACCTATAACCTAAACCTAAACCAAAACCAAAACTTATAACTTAAACCCGAACCCATTCTCAAATCCCAAAACCTATAACCTAAACCCGAACCCATTCTCAAATCCCAAAACCTATAACCTAAACATAAACCTTAACCTAAACCTATAACTTATAACTAAAACCTATAACCTAAACCCGAACCCATTCTCAAATCCCAAAACCTATAACCTAAACCTAAACCTAAACATTAACCTAAACCTATAACCTATAACATAAATCAAAACCTAAACCTAAACCTAGAACCTAGAACCTAAACCTATAACCTATAACCTAAATCAAAACCTATTACCTTTCCCTAAACCTTAACCTAAACCTATAACCTATAACCTAAATCAAAACCAAAACCAAACCTAAACCTAAACCTAAACCTAAACCTAAAACCTAATGTATTCTCAAATCTCTAAACCTAAACTTACACCTAATCCTAATCTCAGCTCCCTAACCTAAACTTAAACCTAAACTTGAAAACCCAAACCTAAACCCGATCCTGAACTCGAACCCGATTTCCTAAGCCTAAACCTTAACCTATAACCTAAAATAAACCTATACTTATAACCTAAACCTATTCTCAAATCCCAAAACCTATAACTATAACCTAAACCTTAACCAAAAACCTATAACCTAACCTAAACCCAAACATATAACCTTAACCTAAACCTAAACCTATATAACCTTAACCTTAACATATAACTTTAACCAAAACCTATAACCTAAACCTATTCTCAAATCTCGAACCCGATTTCCTAAACCTAAACCTTAACCTATTCTCAATTTACTAAACCTATAGCTTATAACCTAAACCGAAATCTAAACCTATACCTTAACCTAAACCTATAACCTATAACCTAAACATAAACCTAAAACCTAAATGTATTCCCAAATTCCTAAACCTAAACCTACACCTAATCCTAATCTCAACTCCCTAACCTAAACCTAAACTTAAACTTGAAAACTCAAACCTAAACCTGATCCTGAACCCGAACCCGATTTCCTAAACCTAAACCTCAACCTATTCTCAATTCCCTAAATCTTAACCTATAACCTAACCTAAACCTAAATCTATAACCTAAACCTAAACCTATAACCTAAGTGTATTCTCAAATCCTGAAACCTAAACCTACACCTAATCCTAATCTCAACTCCTTAACCTAAACCTAAACCCGATCCCGAACCCGATCCCGATTTCCTAAACCTAAACATTAACCTATTCTCAATTCCCTAAACCTATATCTTATAACCTAAACCATAACCTAAACCTAAACCTATAACTTATAACCTTAACCTAAACCTAAACTTAAACCTGTAACCTATAACCTATAACCTAAACCTAAACCTATAACCTAAATGTATTCTCAAATCCCTAAACCTAAACCTACACCTAATCCTAATCTCAACTCCCTAACCTAAACCTAAATTTAAACTTGAAAACCCAAACCTAAACCCGATCCCGAACCCGAACCCGATTTCCTAAACCTAAACCTTAACCTATTCTCAATTCCATAAACCTATAGCTTATAACCTAAACCGAAACCTAAACCTATACCTAAACCTAAACCTATAACCTATAACCTAAATATAAACCTAAAACCTAAATATATTCTCAAATCGCTAAACCTAAACCTACACCTAATCCTAATCTTAACTCCCTAACCGAAACCTAAACCTAAACTTGAAAACCCAAACCTAAACCTGATCCTGAACCCGAACCCGATTTCCTAAACCTAAACCTCAACCTATTCTCAATTCCCTCAACCTTAACCTATAACCTAACCTAAACCTAAATCGATAACCTAAATCTAAACCTATAACCTAAGTGTATTCTCAAATCCTGAAACCTAAACCTACACCTAATCCTAATCTCAACTCCTTCACTTAAACCTAAACCCAATCCCGAACCGGATCTTGATTTCCTAAACTTAAACATTAACCTATTCTTAATTCCCTAAACCTATATCTTATAACCTAAACCTAAACCTAAGCCTATAACCTATAACCTTAACCTAAACCTAAACCTAAACTTAAACCCGTAACCTATAACCAAAACCTAAACCTAAAACCTAAATGTATTCTCAATTCCCTAAACCTAAACCTACACCTAATCCTAATCTAAACTCCCTAACCTAAACATAAACCTAAACTTGAAAATCCAAACCTAAACCCGATCCCGAACCCGAACCCGATTTCCTAAACCTAAACCTTAACCTATTCTCAATTCTCTAAACCTATAGCTTATAACCTAAACCGAAACCTAATCCTATACCTAAACCTAAACCTATAACCTATAACCTAAACCTAAACCTAAAACCTAAATGTATTCTCAAATTCCTAAACTTAAACCTACACCTAATCCCAATCTCAACTCCCTAACCTAAACCTAAACCTAAACTTGATAACCTAAACCTAAACCCGATCCTGAACCTGAACCCGATTTCCTAAACCTAAACCTTAACCTATTCTCAATTCTCTAAACCTTAATCTATAACCTAACCTAAACCTAAATCTATAACCTAAAACCTAAGGGTATTCTCAAATCCTTAAACCTAAACCTACACCTAATCCTAATCTCAACTCCTTAACCTAAACTTAAACCTAAATTTGAAAACCCAAACCTAAACTCAATCCCGAACCCGAACCTGATTTCCTAAACCTAAACATTAACTTATTCTCAATTCCCTAAACCTATATCTTATAACCTATACCTAAACCTAAACCTTAACCTAAACCTATAACCTATAACCTTGATCTAAACCTAAACCTAAACCTGTAACCTACAACCTAAACCTAAACCTAAAACCTAAATGTATTCTCAAATCCCTAAACCTAAACCTACACCTAATCCTAATCTCAACTCCCTAACCTAAACCTAAACCTAAACTTGAAAACCAAAACCTAAACCCGATCCCGAACCCGAACACGATTTCCTAAACCTAAACATTAACCTATTCTCAATTCCCTAAACCTATATCTTATAACCTAAACCATCACCTAAACCTAAACCTATAACCTATAACCTTGACCTAAACCTGTAACCTATAACCTAAACCTAAACCTAAACCTAAAACCTAAATATATTCTCAAATCCGTAAACCTAAACCTACACCTAATCCTAATCTCAACTCCCTAACTTAAACCTAAACCTAAACTTGAAAACCAAAACCTAAACCCGATCCCAAACCCGAACCCGATTTCCTAAACCTAAACCTTAACCTGTTCTCAATTCCCTAAACCTATAGCTTATAACCTAAACCGAAACCTAAACCTATACCTAAACCTAAACCTAAACCTAAACCTATAACCTATAAACTAAACATAAACCTAAAATCTAAATGTATTCTCAAATCCCTAAACCTAAACCTACACCTAATCCTAATCTCAACTCCCTAACCTAAACCTAAACCTAAACTTGATAACCCAAACCTAAACCCGATCCTGAACCCGAACCCGATTTTCTAAACCTAAACATTAACCTATTCTCAATTCCCTAAACCTATATCTTATAACCTAAACCTAAACCTATAACCTATAACTTTAACCTAAACCTAAACCTAAACCTGTAACCTATAACCTAAACCTAAATATAAAACCTAAATGTATTCTCAAATCTTTAAACCTAAACCTACACCTAATCCTAATCTCAACTCCCTAACGTAAACCTAAACTTAAACTTGAAAACCACAACCTAAAGTCGATCCCGAACCCGAACCCGATTTCCTAAACTTAAACCTGAACCTTTTCTCAATTCCCTAACCTATATCTTATAACCTAAACCTAAGCCTAAACCTAAACCTAAACCTAAACCTAAACCTGTAACCTATAACCTAAACCTAAACTTAAAACCTAAATGTATTCTGAAATTCCTAAACCTAAACCTACACCTAATCCTAATCTCAACTCCCTAACCTAAACCTAAGCCTAAACTTGAAACCAAAACCTAAACCCGATCCCGAACCCCAACCCGATTTCCTAAAGTAAACCCTAACCTATTCTCAATTCCCTAAACCTATAGCTCATAACCTAAACCTAAACCTAAACCTGTAACCTAAACCTAAAACCTAAAGGTATTCTTAAATCCCTAAACCTAAACTTACACCTAATCCTAATCTCAACTCCCTAACCTAAACCTAAACCCGATCCCGAACTCGAACCCAATTTCCTAAACCTAAACCTTAACCTATTCTCAATTCCCTAAACCTATTGCTTATAACCTAAACTGAAACCTAAACCTATACCTTAACCTATAACATATAACTTAAACATAAACCTAAAACCTAAATGTATTTTGAAATCCCTAAACTTAAACCTACACCTAATCCTAATCTCAACTCCTAAACCTAAACCTAAACCTAAACTTGAAAACCCAAACCTAAACCCGATCCCGAACCCGAACCCGATTTCTTAAACGTAAACCTAAATGTATTCTCAAATCCCTAAACCTAAACCAACACCTAATCCTAATCTCAACTCCCTAACCTAAACCTAAACTTAAACTTGAAAACCCAAACCATAACCTGATCCTGAACCCGAACCCGATTTCCTAATCCTAAACCTTAACCTATTCTCAATTCCCTAAACCTATAGCTTATAACCTAAACCTAAACCTAAACCTATAACTTATAACCTTAATCTAAACCTAAACCTAAACCTATAACCTATAACCTAAACCTAAACCTAAAACCTAAATGTATTCTCAAATCCCTAAACCTAAACCTACACCTAATCCTAATCTCAACTCCCTAATCTAAACCTAAACTTGAAAACCCAAACCTAAACCCGATCTCGAACCCGAACCCGATTTCCTAAACCTAAACCTTAACCTATTCTCAATTCCCTAAACCTATAGCTTATAACCTATACCTAAACCTAAACCTAAACCTATAACATATACCCTAAACCTAAACCTAAAACCTAATATATTCTCAAATCCCTAAACCTAAACCTACACCTAATCCTAATCTCAACTCCCTAACCTAAACCTAAACCTAAACTTGAAAATCCAAACCTAAACCCGATCCCGAACCCGAACCCGATTTCCTAAACCTAAACCTTAACCTATTCTCAATTCCCTAAACCTATAGCTTATAACCTAAACATAAACCTAAACCTAAACTTAAACTTTAACCTAAACCAATAACCTATAACATAAACCTAAACCTAAACCTAAAACCTAAATATATTCTCAAATCCCTAAACCTAAACCTACACCTAATCCTAATCTCAACTCCTTAACCTAAACCTAAACCTAAATTGAAAACCCAAACCTAAACCCGATCCCGAACCCATACCCAATTTCCTAAACCTAAACATTAACATATTCTCAATTCCCTAAACCTATAGCTTATGACATAAACCTAAAGCTTAACCTAAACCTATAACCTATAACCTAAACCTAAACCTAAATCCTAAATGTATTCTCAAATCCCTAAACCTAAACCTACACCTAATCCTAATCTCATCTCCCTAACCTAAACCTAAACCTAAACTTGAAAATCCAAACCTAAACCCGATCCTGAACCCGAACCCGATTTCCTAAACCTAAACCTTAACCTATAACCTAACTTAAACCTAAACCTATAACATAAACATAAGCCTAAAACCTAAACCTAAACCTAAAATCGAAATGTATTCTCAAATCCCTAAACCTAAACCTATACCTAATTCTAATCTCAACTCCCTAACCTAAACCTAAACCTAAACTTGAAAACCCAAACCTAAACCCAATCCCGAACCCGAACCCGATTTCCTAAACCCAAACCTTAACCTATAACCTAACATAAACCTAAACCTATTACCTGCACTTATAACCTAAACATATAACCTAAATATAAGCCTAAAACCTAAACCTAAACCTAAAATCGAAATGTATTCTCAAATCCTTGAACCTAAACCTATACCTAATCCTAATCTCAACTCCCTAACCTAAACCTAAACCTAAACTTGTTAACCCAGACCTAAACCTGATCCCGAACTCGGACCCGATTTCCTAAACCTTAACCTTAACCTATTCTCAATTCTCTAAAGCTATAACCTATATACTATAACCTATAACTAAAACCTAAACCTTAACTTAAACCTATAACCTAAGCCTAAACCTTAACCTAAACCTAAACCAAAACCTATAACCTACACCAAAACCTATAACCTAAACCTTAACCTATAACCTATAACCTATAACCTAAACTTATAACCTAAAACCTAAAACCTAATCCTAAACCTAAACCTAAACCTAAAACCTATAACCTAAACATAAACCTATTTTAATGATCAGTTTTATTTTTAAAAAGTGCCAACTTTTTTGGAAAAAGTTTATGCAATTTTTCATGATTCTGAATTATAATGTTTTGTTGGTTTAATATTTTTTTTCAGATGAAAGACAAAAAGAAAATTGTTGCTGATTTTTTTTTTTTTTTTTTTATGATGTTAAACCTATATGTATTTGTATGGATGAATGTAATGTGGATAAGATTGCTTGTGTTTGGATGGATGTAGTTTATGTTTGGATGAATGTAGTTTATGTTGGATTTACGTAGTTTGGGTTGTTTAGATGGATGTGAATGTGAATATGATGAAATATATTATATAACAGGTGTATATCAGGAAGAATACGATGAAATATATTATAACAGGTGTATAGTAAGCCTCTTATAAAGGACAGTCCATGACAGTCCTTTTTAAGGACGGTCCATGGCCGTCCTTTTAAAGGACGGTCTATGGCCGTCCTTTGAAGGCCCATAAGAGACGGTCCATGACAGTCCTTTTTAAGGATGGCCCATGACCGTCCTTTTAAAGGACAGTCTATAGCCGTCCTTTGAAGGCTTATCAGAGACGGTCTACGACCATCTTTTTTAAGGACGGTCCATGACCATTCTTTTAAAGGACGGTCGATGGCCGTCCTTTAAAGGCTTATAAGAGATGATCCAAGACCGTCCTTTTTAAAGACGGTTCACGACCGTCCTTTTTAAGGACGGTCTACGACCGTCTTTTTTTCGTCAATAAAAATGACGGTTTTCGACCGTCCTTTAAGTAATACGACACGTCAAAATTTGATGGCCCTTGCGACGGTCCATGACCGTCCTTTTTGGTCATTTGAGACGGTTTTGGACCGTCCTTTTTTCGCAGTTTTGGCGTAGTGCATGGCCATTCCAAGACCATGCATTGGTTGCATGTGAGATGAGTTGACAACATGCATGGGCATCTTCTCATGATGGGTAATGTTGATGGTTAAAGAAGAGAGATTCTCTTATCCTTTAGAATGTGTTGGGGCCTTATTTTTTCTTGTACTTATTTTCCTTGGGCTATGGGCTTAAAAAGGCCTTAAATTCATGGGCTGGGCTAGGCTCATTAAGGTTGTAGTTTAATAAAGTACATGATTTGGGCTATGGATTCAACAAGGCCGTATCTAACTAATGGAGTGTTGGATATTGACACACGGTTGGCACCTCCATCCTCTTGGTAGCGGTGCAATCGATATGGCATACGTTTCGGGTCCAACAGGCGTTGGTTGTCCATACGCTTACTTGTATTCTTAGGTTCTACTATGTACAGTTCAAGTTAGTCGGCATTTAGGTGTGACTATGAGGTGATACAAAGGATCAAGGTCCTAGAAAGGTCGTTACCCAGTTGCAAAATAAATAATAATAATTTAAAAAAAAAAAAGAACAAAAGACCACTAAGTTTTGGATCCACCTCATTTTTAAACCCCTAATCTATTGAAACATATTGACATATAGTATATTTCTCACCAAACATGCACGTGTGGACCTAGCACAATGCATGTGTGAATTAGAGAGCACACTGTCTCCTCTCTATGTAAATTGAGTTTAAAATGAAGTTTCCATTTTCATATTCATTTCTAAATCCAAGAGATGCAGCTTTAGCAGATCATAACCGTTCAATGTGGAGAAATCTTGGCTGACCATATCTACTCAAGCATGAAAACCAAAACATGAAGATCTCTTTTAACGTGCGAAATGATTCTTTCTATTTCTTTCATTTCAACAACCTACAATGACCAAATCAGTGTTGGGGGAACTACGGAAGCGTACACAGAGATGAATCTAGGATGGCAATCCAATATCACCAACCAAACATAGAGAACACAATGATTTAAAGTAGAAAAACCCTTTTGGGAAAAAAACCACAGCACAAAACGACAAATGATCACTATGAAAGCAGAAATTATAAAGAGAAAGAGCTTACCCGATTCGAACAAACTCGAATCTCACCCTTTGAAACCCTTGGACAATTTAGAAACCCTTAGAATACCTCTCAATCCTGTTTACATCCATATATGTAGCCTTGGTACGAATCCCAAATGAAATCGGAAACAAATCTCACAAATTTGCAGTTTTGCGTAAAATCAATGCAGAATCTTGTCGATTGTATCGAAGCTCTGTTGATGCCATAAAACTAACACCTCAACCTTCTAGAGACAAAATATGATTTTTCGAAAATTCTTGATGGCATCGAACACTCATCGATGACATCAAAAAAGTACCCAGTTAGTCCAGCAACCAACTGAAGAAAATCTAGAAAATATCGATGGGATTGAGAACTATTCGATGCCATTGAATATGACATCGAACAAACTATCAATGGCATCAACAGACCCTATATCTGACTCGATTTAAGACATCAAATACAACAATCAAGATCACCTTCATAAGATTATTGAAAAATCAAAACCATCCAACTAGATCTTAATCCAAGAATCATTGTAACACCGAACATGATGTCTGGATTTCCTGTTCTCACAACAACGTTCGTGCGGTAGCTAAAACTTTCTCACCCAAAACCAACCTACTAAAACTATCTAGAGCTTTGATTACTTTGGCCCACATGCACATGGGACCAATTTGAACCATCTAAAAGAATCAAAAAGTCGAAAGATGTATCGGGCTGAAATTCTCCATTAATGGTCGGTCGTCTTCCTCGACAAGGAATCACCACCATAGTTTCTTGAAAGAGCATCGATTTGAAATATAACCCAAGCACTTAGTGGGCCATCTGGTCAATATCTTATCACTACTTTTCTTAAGATCAAACACCACAATTTCAAATGAATCGAATAGAAACCAATGTCGAGAAATCTTCGTAAGTAAACCCAACACAACCCCTCCATACTTAATTATGATTCTAGAACTTTTGAGAAACTTAAGAAAATACATTATTTAAACCTTCTGTAGTAGGAGAGAGGGTTCAAAACAAGATTAGAAAGAGATGGGGGAGAGAGAGAGAGAGAGAGAGATTTCTATCAAGTTTGAATCACTGAGTTGATTTTAATTATCGACTCCAACAACCCTTGTTGAACATAGTGGGCAAGGGAAAGAGAAGGAGAAAGAAAGAGACAGAAAGAAGAAGAAAAGAAGAAGAGTCAAACTGAGTCAACTTACCAGTTATAGATGAGCCATGCATAGTTTTGGGCTGATTGGATTTAATCAGTGACAATATGTTAGGTAAGCTATCCTATAAAGGTTTTCATTCCAAAAGAAGAAAATTCTTACAATTTTTCTAGATAATTCAATGACTTGCCAAGTTAACTCACTGAGTCAGAGCTGATGTTCATCCGAAATCAGGTTTGTGGGTCATGAAACCTACGGAGAAACTAAGTACTTCATAAAAGTCGTTGCACATCAAACTCACATAAGATCACATCAAATTCTAGTTGATTCATTATTGAGTTCCACCTGTTCAAGGTGAATTCAATTCATTTTGTGTCAAATCAAGTGGGTCATCCTCCTGCCTTGTGTTCTTCTGATTCCTATATAAAAAAGAATTAATTCTCTTATTTCATTCTATTTATGATTTTGCATTGAGAATTGCAAGTTTACTTCTTAGCTTTGATATGGCAAATTTATGACATGAGCATATGAGCATTGCATAATAATTAATATTAAGATCGGGTGCGTGATCTTGGTTTCTAAAAACTGTCTTGGTCAATGCATTGCCATGGATTCCCTATAAGGTGCGCACGCCACCTCAATTCACTTATTGTGAGTTGCACGGATCGGATTCCCTAAAATTGTATTAGTTGATGCATTGCCTTGGGTTTCCATTTGATGAGAATTAAGATTGACATCACAAGTGCACTACTTTGGGTTTCCTAAAATGACATTCTTGGTGCTCAGGCCTGGGTTCCTTAAAATGTAATCATACATGCACTACATTATAACCAAAAAGGAACATGATGCTCTACCCATGAATGATCCTAAAATAGCACGCTTGATGCTCTACCTTAAACATCCTAAAATGAACACGATACTTTGCCTTGGATTCCTTAAAACATAGCATGGGTGCTTTGCCTTGGAATCATCCTAAAATTGTTGTGCACAGATGCACTACCAAAAACGTTTCTAAAAGGATGGATTGAAAAATGATTATGGAAAATATTGATGATGATTGTTCAAATTTGAATTTATGAAAAGCATTGAACACATTGTATCTCTTCCATTATGATTCTCTCTTCATGCTTTATTTCAATTCTATTTTGTTAACTATATAAATGCAGTAGTTTTTAGAAGTTGGCATGATATGATCCTACTAAGTTGTTATGCTTAATCTACTTTAAATAGTTTTATAAGGTGCAGAGTTTAGTCAGGGAGTGAACAGTAACAAATACATAGTCATCTATCATGTCATAGTTTCTTTTCTAGTTATATAAAAAATATGTAGAGAGTTTGAATTTGTAATGATGTTGAGTATTTTAATGAATGCATAGTTTAATGTTATGCAACTTCAATGATGCCATAAATTATTAAATAATTATAAATCATGACCTAAGATTTAGAGTTGTGTATGGCCAACTCAGATACTGGATTTCGTAGCATGACATGCGAACCTTAGCCCAACCTTACCCCAAGTTGGAAACTTGAACTTGATTAAAATTTGGCCCGAAACTTAACCTAAATTCCAACCTACACTCGGGCCCAAGTCCAAGCTCAGATCCCATTAAACCCAACTCATCTTGAAAACTAGAAGTCCAAAGAAGCACCCAAGGTCTAGGATGCTTGGATGCTTTTCCTTCCATCCAAATTCCTCAGTCTCACGGATCTTTAAAAGTTTCAGACTTCATTGGCATTGATGGCCTGTTGCCACTTCCTCCTTTTGCTCTTCCTGCTGGCGTTTTGGACCATATACATCGAGGGGGCTTCTACACTTTGGATTCGATGGATATCCCAATCTGGTCGTCGAACGCTAACTACTGGAAATTTCTCCGTAAGGTCGGCTTGGGATTTGTTTAAAGCTCATGGATCGAAAAAAGATAGGGCGCGAAGAGTCTGGCACCTCAAAATTCCCCTGAGAATCTCTCTTTTCATGTGGAAGCTCCTTTAGGGGGCTCTCCTAGTGGATGAATCACTACCAAAAAAAGGGATAAAGGATACAGACCACATTAGTTTTTTGCTACGGATATAAACTTTAGCTATAGTTGCTACAGATTTAATAGGTAGCTACAACCTAATTTATCTCTACCTAAAACCTACCTTCCCACCATAACCTTATTAAATATTGATGGTGCTTAAGGGGCTCCATGGGTCCCATTGAAATATATTTGTTTGATCTAAGCCGTCCATCAATTTTGATATATAATTTCAGTGGATGGGCCCAAAAATTATGTTGATTAAAGATCTAAGTGGACCACACCATAAGAAATAATATAAATTAAATTTCTATTGTTAATATGTCGTGTGGTCTACTTACAGTTGGATATGACTCACTTTTTGCATCAACACTTAAAATAATAATTTAAAATTAATGGACGGAGTGGATAAACAAAATACATCACGGTGGGCCCCACGGTCCAAAAACCCATCAGATAAAGGGCTGTCCGTCACGCCCCTCCCAAATGAAATGCGGAATCTGTCCGCCATTTTCTCCCGCCCGCAGCAGACCTCCCAAAACCCTTCTCTCCATCTCTCTCTCCATGTCTCTCTCACACTCAGCCTCTCTCTTTCCCTCGCCCTCTCTTGATCTCCCGCTCTCCCTCACCCTCTCCCTGTCTGTTGGCCGCATTCCCCTCTCTGTTTCCCAACCCCTCTCTCTCTCGCTAGGGTTTTCAAAACCCCCTTTCACCGCAAGAAGGAGAAGGAGAAGGAGAAGGAGAAGGAGGAGGAGGAGAAGAAGAAGAACGGTTTCTCTCTCTCTCTCTCTCTCTCTCTCTCTCTCTCTCTCTCTCTCTCTCTCTCTCTCTCTCTCTCTCTCTGTTTTTGAAATTTGTTGCGAAACCCATGTTTTGTTTTTGTAGATTATTCATGTTCTCTGATGTTCTTTAAAGATTAAATATAGATGTATGTTGGTAGAATGTGGTGGGTTTTTTTTTTTTAATGTTGTAAATGCCTTCCAAAAAAATAATTTTACTTGGTTTTTTTTTTCGTGGTTAGATAGATAGAATTTGAATATCTCACCAAAAAAAGAAAAAAGAAAGAAAGATTTGTATAGATTGGAGGGGTTTAGGTAATGAAAAGATTTTGAAAGAAAAAGAAAAAAATAAAAAAGATTGGTATAGATATGTGATGGTTGTAGAATGTGGGTTCTTGTTTTATTTATTTAATTAAATTTCTGTGTAGTGAATGCCTTTTAAAAAAAAATTTATTTGTTTTTGGTGGTTAGATTGATAAAAAAGATTGGTATTTCTTTCCATTGTGTGGTAATTTTGATCCTTTGCTTGTTTTTGGATTTTTCTTTCTTGGTGGTCGCCGATCTGTCAATTGATGCTGCATAGTTACTGATGACCAGCATTGCAGTTCCGTTGCAGGAGATTGGGTACTCAATTCAAGTACTTGTGACATGGCATTCGATTGACACACGCATGCACATGTATTTGTTTAGGAACATTACTTGCTGAACTTGGGAATGTTCTGTAGAATTGATATCAGAACTTCAGAGCCTTTGTAAGACATTGCTTGTTTTAGGAATTTTAGCAATGCCTGTTTGAATGATTGTGGAAATTAACCATTGCCAAAGTTTTGGATATCATGTATTTCCTAACCTGTCATGGGTCATGAAAGAAAGAGCGAGAGAACTACTAGGATGTTTGTGCAGGATTCTGTCAATCCTCTGAAAGAATTAGTTATAGAACACCTGATGTGAGGCTAATCTGATGATCTAATAACATAAACATATAAAACAATACAAGGCTAGCATCGTGTCATTCATCTTCAAAGGCATACACTGGTCAATCTGATCAGATTCTAACTTGGAAGGTTTCTTTTCTTTATCGTCATGTGGGTTTTGGTTCCTGTGTTGTGCAGGTTTATTCACTCGAAGATGGTCCTGCTCATGCTGTTTGGAGAAACATAGGATTGTCTGCCACTATTCTAGAAATCAGTAACAAATCAGAGATCACTATAGATTGGTTAAAGTAAGCCAGTTATACTCTTTTAGTATATCTTGTACTACTAGATATTAATTTTTGGGGAATTTTTTAGAAGAAGCAAGAATAGCTAAGAGCCTTCTCTTTTGGCTAAGGCAGATTGTGCATTTCTAGTTTGAATGGTTTCTGAATATCTGCTCATCTCGACTTGGAAAAAAATCTATGAGAAACATTTGGTTACCAAAATCAATAATTTTGTTTCCAATATATAACTTACTTTATGTGCGTTTTGCAGCTATGATGGTGTTCTTGTGAATTCTCTCAAGGCTAGGGATGTCATGTTGTGGTAAATATATATTTTCACTGCCACTTTACTTATTTGAGAATGCTTTTCTTCTCTGCAAATTATTTGAAGCATGTATTGTGTGATAAAGTTTTTGAAGAAAACTTGTCTCATATTAATTGCATTTTTTTTTTTTTTTGGAAAGTAGGTTTCGTAATGACATGGATGTACTAAATTGTAGTTTTCACCATTTTTAATTGTCTTTATGTCTAGTCATTTTGTTGTTCTCTATAACTATACTTTGTTAAATTTGCAGTCCCTGATTTAATCTACTTAACCATGCATAAAATTAGGATTCGAAACTATTAGGATTGCATTGCAATTGTCTGCATTGTATATGTCTGCATTGCATATATGCCCTTCTTTATTTGTCTGCATTGCATTCAATTCTCTTCTAATCTGTCAAAAACAATATTTTAAAACGGGATTCATGATATAGAAATGTGGCATGTGGAAGCCAAGGGACTGTTTAGCTTGACTTATGTTTATGGTGCAAGTTCAAGCATATATTCACCTTAACTGCAGCAGGTGCAACCCCAGAACTGCAACAGGTGCAGCCCCAGAACTGCAGCAGGTGCAGCCCCAGAACTACAACAGGTGCAGCTTAACTGCAGTTCAAGCATATATTCAGCTTTCATCCATGTAAAGGTTCTGAAATGTATGGGTTGCTTTGTGTAGGTTGTATTGACATCTGCAACTCTGCCTCATGAAATTTTGGAGATAACAAACATGTTTATGACAGATCCTGTTAGAATACTCGTGAAGCGTGATGAGTTGACCTTGGAGGTGAAATAATTTATTTCCTTTCTCCTTTTTCTTTTCTTTTTCTTTTTCTTTCTTTTCTTTTTGGTTAAAAATGCTTGCTGAAATGTGTCTTTGGTGCTCTTGGTTATGACTCGACAAGTGTGATCATATGCGCAATCGGATCGCGCTACAACAGCTACTGCTCAAACATTGCCAGAACATTTCTCATTGATGCAAATGCAACGCAGAGTAAGGCTTATGAGGTTCTCCTCAAGGCCCATGAGGCAGCGATAGGTTCATTGAAGGCTGGGAATAAGGTCAGTGCTGTTTACCAAGCAGCAGTCTCGGTGGTAGAGAGGGATGCTCCTGAATTTGCCTCTCATCTTACAAAGTCAGCAGGAACGGGAATTGGTCTCGAGTTCCGTGAGTCGGGATTGAGTTTAAATGCCAAGAACGATCGGGTGTTAAAGCCTGGAATGGTTTTTAATGTATCTCTTGGGTTCCAGAACTTACAATCAGAAACCAACAATCCAAAGACTAAGATGTTCTCGTTGTTTCTTGCAGACACCATTATTGTCAATGAAAAAGCTGCAGAAGTTGTGACTTCAATCAACTCCAAGTTAGTTAAGGATGTTGCATACTCATTCAATGAGGAAGAGGAGGAGGAAGAAGAGCGTCCAAAGGTCAAAGCAGAATCCAATGGAGCTGAGGCATTCTTGTCAAAAGCGACTCATACATTTAGGTTTCTGTGGCTTCTCATACATTTAGCTTTCTGTGGCTTGAAAATTTTATACTTAAGGGGCCTTATCGATTGTCAGCTTAATGCTACTGCTGTTGAGACTCACTTTTTGTTTGCAGGGATTTCACAAATCCGTCGTTGCCATCTGATCGGACAAGCAGATCCTCTCTGGTAAGAGCCTACCCTTTACGTCCAACTCCAACGTATCTGTTTAGTGACTCGTCTCTTCAGTGACTTAGTCTTTGGTTTTAGCATAATAGGTTTGTGGTTTTGCACATCCAAGGCTAGCTTACCCTTGATAAATATTTAAAAATAAAATAAAATAAAATTGCTATTTGAGTCAATGCTTACCCTTGATAACAATGAAGTGGGGATTTTCTTTCTTTCTTTTTCTTTTCTTTTTTCTTTTTCCACCATTTAGGTATTTAACTAGGAATATGCTGACTGGGCCTATACCTGGATGGATCATAAAGAAATAATAATCTTACTCATCAGACTGATTTCCTTAATTGCAGGTAGTTTTGCACTGAAGAAGCAAATGATGGATGAAAGAAGATTCTCCAAATTGCATCTGAATTTGCAACACCTCTTGCAGGTATTTTCTCAATGTCTATACACATTGCCTTAGAGAAAAATATGTACAAAAGGTGCTTACCCAATCACAAGGGAAGCACACTAAATAGGAAAACTCCACAAACATCACTACTCGTGGCTGCACCTAGCACATGTGGGACATCTAAGCTAACTGTAAGGTGTGACT